>NC_047085.1:89767111-90078569 GCF_902459505.1 Geotrypetes seraphini
TCCTCTGTGCCTCAGGTCTCAGCAGCAGTGAGTCAAGTCCTGCCGACCTCGAGGAGACCCAAAAAGCACTCCGCTCCAATTTCGGCCAATGCCTCGACATCGGCCTACTCATCGCCGGGGCATAGAGCCACACCAAAGGTACCGGCAAAGAAGCCAGCGGTACCGGTGCTTACCCTTAAGCAGCAGATCAAAGAATTGTTGCAAGAGGAATTAAGGGAGCAGTTCCAGCTGCTGATGCTGACTATGTCGACACTGACTACGGTGCCAGTCAGGTCTGAGCCCTCGACATCAGTAGCACCTGCACAGGAGTCTCCATCGGTACCACCACATCTCATGAAGGAGCTGACGCCGATGAGTCACAGACGCCTGTCATCTTCAGCTCAGACATCACCTGAGACCATGTCGGTGCGGTCAGGAAAGGCTCTGAAGAAGTTAAAGCATCTCGAGCCTTCGACACAAGTGCGGGGCACCGACCCTGAACAACTTGTGATTCTGATCTTTGGCGAGATTCTGAGCAAGAACCTTATTTATCTGAAGAGGACGGTTCTTCAGAAGATGAATCTATTTGCCACTCTTCTCAAGAGGCTCCTGTGATGTCTGAGAAATCATCTTTTTCCAAATTCCTAAGGGAAATGTCTGAAACCTTAGCCATTCCCTTAGAAGCTGACTCTAAAAAAATCTAAAGAGTTTTTAGATGCCTTGGACTATGATCAACTGCCCAAGGACCTTCTCAGACTTCCCCTCCATGATATCTTGCGGTAAACCTTCTGTAAGAATCTAGAAACACCGCTTACCATTCCTGTGGCTCCTCGCAAGCTGGATTCTATATATAGAGTGGTTCTCATTCCAGGGTTTGACAAACCACAGCTCCCCCATGAATCTCTCCTGGTGGAATCAACACTGAAGAAATCTTCAGGGGCTAGTGTGTATGCCTCTGTACCCCCTGACAGAGAGGGCAAGGCGATGGACCGGTTTGGCAAAAGGCTATACCAGAATGCTATGTTGGTCAACCGGTTCAGTAACTACACTTTTCACTTCTCATTTTATATGAAACATTTGGTCAAACAAGTTGCCACATTCCAAAAGTATCTGCCTGAACGTAAGTTGCCTGCTTTTCAGCGCTTCATTTCTGACCTGCTCCAACTACGCAAATACATCTATTCCATCTATGACACTTTCGAGCTTTGCTCACATGCTACGGTAATGTCAGTGGCCATGCGACATCTGGCCTGGCTTCGAGCGTCTGAACTGGACGTTAATCATCTGGACAGGTTGGCCAATACACCTTGTCTGGGAGACGAGCTCTTTGGTGCCTCCATGGACATGGCTACCCAGAAGTTGTCTGCACATGAGACCAGGTGGGACACTGGTGAAGCCCAAAAAGAAACCTCCACCTTCTTGCCCCTTCAGACCGGCCTCTTCATATCAGAGAAGGTATGCTGCGAAACCTGCAACTCCAGCCCAGTCTCATCCCAGGAGACATAGGCAACAACAGCAGCTAAAGCAACAGGCTACCCCCCAAAATCTACCCAGCCTTTTTGATGTGTTTCTTCAGAGCATAGCCAACGTCAACATTCTACAGACTTTGCCTCAACCCATCGGAGGCCGTCTCCAATTTTTCGTAGCTTGCTGGGAGCTCATAACATCTGGGTCCTCACCATCATTCGTTAGGGTTACACTCTCAATTTTCACCAACCTCCAAGACACTTTGTTTTGGACCCTGCACAGTCTTCCCTTCTTCTGCAAGAGGTTCAATCCCTTCTCCTGCTGAATGACATCGTGGAAGTTTCCCTCAATCAGCAGGATCAGGGATTTTACTCCTGATACTTTTTAGTTCCCAAGAAGACCGGAGGACTGAAACCCATCTTGGATCTCAGAGCTCTCAACAAATTTCTGGTCAAAGAGAAATTCAGGATGCTGTCCCTTGCCCTACTTTATCCTCTCTGCAATCAAAACGACTGGCTATGCTCTCTGGATCTCAAGGAATCCTACACTCATATTCCAATTCATCTGACTTCCAGGAAGTACTTCCGTTTCCAGATCAATCGATGTCACTACCATTACAAGGTCCTTCCCTTCGGCCTGGAATCTTCTCCCAGAGTCTTCATGAAGGTCCTCATTGTAGTGGCCGCATCTCTCCATTCCCACAGCCATTCCCACGGATGACTGGTTGATCAAAGCTGTTTCATCTCAGGAAGTGGTCCAAGCAACATCTCAGACTATTTCTTTTCTTCATATACTAGGATTCGAAGTCAACTTCCCCAAATCATATATCATTCCAACTCAACGTCTGCAGTTCATTGGGGCAATCCTAGACACCACTCTCATGAGTGCGTTTCTTCCTCCAGATCGCCTTCAAGCTCTCATATATCTGTGTCAGCAACTGCTTCCTCTTCAATTCATCTCTGCCAGGCACATGATGGTTCTTCTAGGCCACATGGCACCTAGGTCCATGTGACACCTTTAGCAAGACTGCACCTTTGCACTCCTGAGTGGACCCTTTCCTCTTAATGGTCTCAAGCAACAGATCGTCTCACAGCATATATCTGTGACCTCATCTCTTCTGCAGTTACTTCGATGGTGGTGACCTCTTCCAAACTCTCCAGAGATCTCCTTTTTCACTTGCCCCCTCATCACAAGGTCATCACGACATACGCTTCCCCTTATGCCTGGAGGGTACATATGGATGATCTTCAGACTCAAGGTCTCTGGACCACCAGGGAACGGTAATTTCAAATCAATTTCCTGGAACTCAGAGCAATGTTTTATGCCCTCAAGGCCTTCCATCATTTTCTCTGCCCCCAAGCCCTCCTCCTCCACACAGACAATCAAGTAGCAATGTACTACATAAACAAGCAAGGAGGCATGGGCTCTCTACTGTTATGTCAGGAAGCCCAAAAAATCTTGACTTGGGCGACAGCTCGCAACCTGTTCTTGAAGGCTGTCTACATTCAAGGAGAGAAAAATTCCTAGCAGATAACCTCAGCAGAATTCTTCAGCCGCACAAATGGACTCTCGACTTTGCAACTCTTCAGTCCATCTTTGTTCACTGGGGCACTCCACAAGTGGGCTTGTTTGAGGCTCCTCACAATCATCAGTTGCCCCAGTTTTGCTCCAGAATTTACTCTCCTCTCCGTCTGAAAGCCGATGTTTTTCTCCTGGATTAGACGGACCTGTTTCTATATGCATTCCCTCCAATTCCTCTCATGTTGAGAACTATGTTCAAGCTCATGAGAGAAACAGCCACCATGATTCTCATTGCTCCATGGTGGCCCAGACAACATTGGTTCTCCCTTCTCCTTCAACCCAGCTCCAAGGAGCCCATACCTCTGCCAGTATTTCCTACTCTGCTCACTCAGAATCAGGAATCACTTCTGCATCCCAACCTGCCATCACTGCACCTGACAGCTTGGTTTCTCTTGGGCTGAGCTCTTCTGAATTACATCTATCTCAGCCTATTTGCCATATTATTGACCCCTCCATGAAACCAGCCACTCAGCAATGTTATCAACAAAAGTGGACTAGGTTTTCTTCCTGGTGTCTTCTTCATCATCACGATCCAATTTCCTTGGCAGTGGAATTGGTGTTAGATTATCTACTCTTTATGTCCGACTCTGGACTTAAATCTACATCTATTAGAGTTCATCTCAGCGCTATTACAGTTTTTCACATGCCAGTAGAGGGAAAACCTCTCACTGCTCATCCCTTGGTTTCCAGATTTATGAAGGGACTTTTCAATGTGAAACCACCTCTCAAGCCTCCTCCTGTAGTCTGAGACCTTAATGTGTTACTTTCCAGCTTGATGAAGCCACCATTTGAACCAATGACCACAGCTCATCTTAAGTTTCTCACCTGGAAAATGGTCTTCCTTATTGCTCTCACCTCTGCCAGGAGGGTCAGTGAGTTATAAGCCTTAATAGCAGGTCCACCCTTCACAGTTTTTCATCATGATAAGGTGGTTCTACGTACACATCCAAAGTTTCTTCCAAAAGTTGTCACTGAATTCCATCTTAATCAGTCAATTGTTCTACCAGTGTTTTTCCCCAAGCCTCATTCTCATGCTGGAGAAAACGCTTTGCATACTTTAGACTGTAAATGGGCTTTGGCCTATTACATTGACCAGACAAAGCCACATCGAACATCTCCCCAACTGTTCCTCTCTTTTGATCCAAACAAGTTGGGGCATCCTGTTTCCAAGAGAACGATTTCCAACTGGCTACATAAGAACATAAGCAGTGTGGCACAAAAGTTTGAGAATGTGGATGCCAATTTAAATTGTTTGGAAAACAGATTAGGTATGATTGAAACTCAAAGTAACACATTGCAGGCTGTTTCACTATCAGCTGTAAAAGATTCTACATCATTGCATTTAAAAATGGAAATGTTAGAAAATATGCATCGGGGAAAGAACCTCCGCTTGGTTAATTTCCCAGTAACTCATTTGTTATCACCAGAAATATTATTAAGAAAATATTTTAAGGAAATACTGGGATTACCCAATGCGGATAGTTTTCCAATAAATAATTATTATCATATTCCCCAGAAGAAAAAGGAAACTGTACAGGATGTGGACAATCTGGTAACAGATGGTGTTAATTTGACAGAGTTTTTAGAAGATTCTCAAGATGTTATTCAGACTCGGTCCACATTGATTCTAACATGTATGAGTGAGAGATAAAATAATAATAATAATAACTTTATTTTTGTATACCGCCATACCCAAGGAGTTCTAGGCGGTTCACATTTGTTTATCAAAGAAAAATTACAAGTGGTTCAAAACAATTGAACAATATTAGAAGCAAGGAAGTAGTTGAGGCTAGAGAGAGAAGGGAGTGTGTAGGTCAGGGGGGGAAGGATTGAGGTGGGTAGGCTGGGTAGAGAGGTGGAAGGGGAAAGGAGGAGGTTGTGGTTCATTGGAGAGGGGTGTTAGGTGTCTTGTCCATGGAATAGGTGAGTTTTGAGAGATTTTCTAAACCCGAGGTAGGTGGGGGCCTCAAGGACAATTTGGGCTAGCCATGGGTTCAGTTTGGCAGCCTGGAAGGCAAAAGTTTTGTCAAGGAATCTTTTGGAGTGACATAGTTTTAGGGAGGGGAAGGCGAACAGCTGAATTCTGCGGGAGTGCTTGTTTATGCGATTCAGGTAGAAGCGAGGGTTTAGGTAGCTTGGGGATAGGCCAAATACTGTTTTATAACAGAAGCAGGCGAATTTGAATAGGACTCTGGTTTCAAAGGGTAGCCATTGAAGTTTGTGGTAAAAAGGGGTGACATGTTCCCATTTTTTCAGGCCGAATATGAGGCGGACCGCAGTGTTCTGGATCATTTTAAGTCTCCTAGTGGTTTTCTTTGTGGAGCTCAAGTAAATAATATTGCAGTAGTCTAGTATGCTAAGGATGGAGGATTGTACTAGCAGGCGGAATGAGGTCTCGTCAAAGTATTTTTTAATGGTGCGGAGTTTCCATAGCACCGAGATGCTTTTCCTGACTGTGATATCTGTGTGTTTCTCCAGGGATAGATGTTTATCTAGTGTGACTCCCAGTATTTTTAAGGTTTGTTCGAGGGGGAAAGTAGATCCTTTCACTTGAATTGTGGTGTCTTTGATTTTGTCATTGGGGGTAGCTAGTAAAAATTTTGTTTTGTCGGGATTTAGTTTTAGTCTGTAGGATAACATCCAGCGTTTTATCTGAGTGAGTATAATTGAGAGTGAGGTAATGAAACTTTAATGAAACTTTACTTTAAAAATAGACTGACCAAGTTCTATGGGGATTTGGTTAGTATATTTCCAGATGTCTCAAGAGCTACTCAGTTTAGAAGAAAATAATTTTTGAAATTGAGAACTAGAGCAGGGGTGCCCACACTTTTTGGGCTTGCAAGCTACTTTTAAAATGACCAAGTCAAAATGATCTACCAACAATAAAATTTTAAAAAAACACAACGCACACTGTACGCATAGAAAATGTTAATTATCATTCCTATTCCAGGGTTTTTCAAAGAGGTCAAAGCAGATGACTCTATGCACTATCACCTTAGTAACAACCATACAAAAATAGACAAATATACCCCCCTCCCTTTTTACTAAACCATGATAGCAGTTTTTAGAGCGCAGGGAGCTGCGCTGAATGCTCAGCGCTGCTCTCAACGCTCATAGGCTCCCTGCGCTAAAAAAACTCTATTGCGGTTTAGTAAAAGGGGACCTTAGTGTAAAATATAGACAGCAGATATAAATACAGACACATTTTGATCACTAAATTTAAAATAAAATCATTTTTCCTACCTTGTCTGGTGATTTCATGAGTCTCTGGTTGCACTTTCTTCTTCTGACTGTGCATCCAATCTTTCTTCCCTTCTTTTAGCCTGTATGCTTCCTCTCCTCCAGACCTCGTTCCCTCCCCCAACTTTTCCTTCCTCTCTCCCTGTCCTTTCTTTCTCTCTGCCTCTCTTTCTTTTTTTTCTGTTTCTCTTCTTACCTTCTGTCTCCCTGCCTGCCCTTTTTCTTTCTTTCTCCCTGCCCTCCCCCAAGCCACTGCCATTGGGGACCAGGCCCCAAACCGCCACCAATAACAGGCCCCAAACTACCACCAATAACAGGCCCGAAAGCCGCCGCCGCCCCAAGCTCTCCCTGCTTCGGCCGACCAGAATTCCTCTCCCCGACGTCAATTCTGCCGTCGGGGAGAAGAAGGCTGATTGGCCCAAGATCGCAATCGACCTATTGGTGGAAATGCTGCCGGGTCCTGCCTTCGTTGAAACAGAAAGTAGGCAGGACCCGGCAGCAAGAAGAGCAAATGCTTCACTAACCTGTCTCCCGCCTTAGCCCATAGCGAACGCTTGCTTCAGGGCTCTCAACATGTGCGTGCCGGCTTCCCTTCTTCCCCCCTCCCCCGGACATAACTTCCGGTTTCGGAGGGAAGAGAAGGGAAGCCGGCACGCACACGTTAGAGCCACGGAGCATAAGTTCGCTACGGGCTGAAATCTCCAAGCCGTTTTTTTTTGTTTTTTTCTAATGTTCAGCAGCAGCGGCGGCAGCAGCAGATGACAGCTGGGCGGACCGCCCAGCTAAAAGGCCCTAGAGAGAACACTGGAGAGGAAGGCTGATCGGCCTGGTAGATCAGGACGGCAACACGAGTCTATCACGGAGCCCGGGATGGGCTCCGCGATCGACTCGCGTTGCCTTCCTGAGCTACTGGTCGATCGCGATCGACGTGTTGGGCACCCCTGAACTAAAGTATTGGCACTTGAGGCATCATTTTTCTTGAAGTTTCCTTGTAAATGTCTGGTTAAGATACAAGATACTGAATTTGTCTTGTGGGACCCCATTCAACTGCAACAATTTTTGGTAGCTCGTGAACAGAAGTGAGATCTCCTTTCTTTTTCTTTTATTTATTGATGAGGAATTAGGGTAGGAATGTCAAAATGTCCTAAATTTAGTTGGGAATGATTTGAGTTCATTGGAACTCAACCATTTCTTTGTTTTCCTTTAAAACTTATTTGAAATAAGCAATATGTCTCCCCTTTTTTAGTGGGCTTGTAAAGGATTGTTTTTTTGTATTATTTCTTGAATTGAAAATTTGTATGGAAACCTTTTTTTCCTTGATATCTTTATGATATTGTAAAAGTATTAAACTCAATTTAAAAAAAAAAAAAAAAAGAACATAAGCAGTGCCTCTGCTGGGTCAGATCAGAGGTCCATCATGCCCAGCAGTCCGCTCACACGGCAGCCCATACAGGTCCAGGACCTGTATAGTAATCCTCTTTCTATACCCTTCTATCCCCTTTTCCTTCAGGAAATCATCTAATCCCTTCTTGAACCCCTATCACACCCTTTGGAAGCATCTCGTTCTGCTATGCTCAGACTGGACTGGCACTGGAGAGTCGTGCCACAGCCCACAAAATTAGAGCTATGGCAGCTTCTGTAGCTTTCCTCAGATCTACTCCCATTGAGGAAATCTGTAAAGCTGCCACCTGGTCCTCAGTTCATACAATCACTTCTCACTACTGTCTGGAGTCTTTCTCTAGACGGGATAGGCACTTCGGCCAATCTGTATTACAAAATTTATTTTCCTAAAGGCCAACACTCCCACCATCCCCTTTCTGTTAGCTTGGAGGTCACCCATGTGTGAGAATATGCTGCCTGCTTGTCCTGGGATGAAGCACAGTTACTTACCATAACAGGTGTTATCCAGAGACAGCAGGCAGATATTCTCACAACCCACCCACCTTACCGGGTTGGCTTCTTATCTGGCTTATCTTAAATGAGGGACTCCGCGACCACGTCGGGTGGGAAGGCACTCACGCATGCGCGGTTCGAGCTATCGCAAACTTTCTAAAGACTTAAAGTGGCAATGCACTTTTAAATTGGCCCGTACCAGGGCTCCGTCGGTGACGTCACCCATGTGTGAGAATATCATCTGCCTGCTGTCCCTGGATAACACCCATTATGGTAAGTAACTGTGCTTTTCCAATTCAGTCAGCTTGTCATCAGGGATATTTTCTTCCTGTAAAAAAATCTATATAACTTGTTCTAGATACGATGCTTACATTAAAAATGCAAGTGAATTCATTGTTTAATTTTTTTGCAACTGCATCAGTTATGTACAATGGCCTTGATTCTATAAACAGTGCCTTGAGTAGGGCAACTGAGCAAGATGTGTGAGTCCAGGCTCCAGCTCCTGTGTTACAATTTTCCTTACAAATTTTTTTCTATCTATTTTCCTAATGCCTAAAAGAATAGGGAGATCGAGGAGTAACCTTCCACTCCTTCCTGCCATATTAACACTGCATCAAACTTAAATAACATCTTTTACAGTGCCTTCAGCGATATCGGGTGTATCCGCTGCTGTTCCGCAGGGAGGATGCAGCTTGGAAAGCGATTTTTTGCTTAGCCCATTGGGACCTGAGCCTCCTCCAGCTCCCGGAGAGGCGGCAGAAGCGTACCTTCGAATGAAAGACTCCCGGAATTCTGCGAGAGGGAAAGGAACGCTCTCAGCAGCAAACCCAGAAGGAGAGACCTCGATGCTCTTAGAAGTATCGCTGCTTAGTGGGGGAGATGACCTGAGGAGAAGTGGTGGTGAGTTCAGCAGAGATAAGAGCCTAGGAAGTTTCCTAAGGCTTGAACAAGAGCAATTTCAAAAGCCTGACCTCAAGCCACTTTCAAAGCACTCGGTGATTACACTTGACTCCTTGTGGGCTGCTATTGAAAATCTCCATATGGTATGTACCAACTTTTTCAGTAACTTTGAATATTTCAACAAAAATTGCACAACTCGAAATGGGAGCTCAGAAACAGAATGAGAAGATTGGAAAAGTGGAGAAAACCACTAATGAAATAAAAACTGTGATTAAACAACAGACTATGGATAAGGCTTTACTCTTAAGGAAAATTGAGAACTTAGAAAATCAAAATAGGAGTCTGAATTTGAGATTTCTGAACTTTCCGTTCCCTAAATTTATGTCTCCGAGGGAAATTTTCAAGAATTTCTTGATTACTATATTGAAAGTTCCTGAGACTAATTTTCCTCCATTACAAAAATTATACTTTTTGAAAAGGACCTTTAAAGATAAGAATGAAGTTGGAGAAGAGCAAGATGTAATTGCTTTACTGGAATCATCAAGTATTGAGTTCACTGGTCATGCAACATTGTTGGTTACCTTTGTCTTTTACCAAGATAGAGAGATGGTTCTAAAGTTGTACTATAGCTTGAAGCAAATTTCCTATTTAGGTGAAAGAATATATATTTTTCCAGATGTTTCCAAGTGGACTCAAGCAAGGAGAAAGGAATTTCTAGTTTTTTTAGACAAAGTACTCTCCTTAGGTGCTTTTTTCCAATTGAGATTTCAATGTAAATGCTTTATTCTATATCAGGAGGTTAGATTTATATTTTATGATCCAGTTCAGCTTCGTTTCTTTCTAAAGGGTAAGGGGATTTCATTTGCAGCCTAGGTGAAAAGTGTAAAAATCAAGTCATTTAGAAAGTTGAAGGATTTGCTCAATTTCTATGGCTTAGTAAATTTTTCTTTTCTTAATTTCCTCTCCCTGGAGGATTAATATCATTGCCCCCCCCCCACTCAGTTTGAGGACTATATTTTGTATTATATTTTCTTATTCATATTGTATAATTTTAATCCCCAATGGGGAAATTGGGAGTATTATATTTTCTTTTGTTTCTTTCAAAGTTTATGCTTTGTATTTAATTTGAAAATTATAATTTAAAAAAAAGAACCCAAAAAACAGTGCCTTGGCTAGGTGCTGCTACTTGGCTAGATTGGCAGCATCTAGCCGAATTCTATGCAGAACTCAATTTTTTTAAATTGGCTTAATTGCTGTGAAATATTGAAAACACTTAAAACCCCAATTAAAAAACAAAATTAAAAATGATTAAGTTCCATGCAGAATTCAGCAAGATGCCTACCTGAAAGTTGGCGTGGTTGGGACTGAAAATGGGCATGAAATTACTTAGGTATTGGTAGGAAAACCCTGGCCTAGTATATCAGTGCCTAACATTAGGATGCCTATCGGTGTTGGGCGTCTAAGTTGAGCTAGGCTCAATTCTATAAAAGACACCTGGCGGTTGATTGACACTGATGCCAAAAAGCACCATTTATAGAATCAGGGCCAATGTGTTCTTCCTTTGAGACAGAATATTTTCAGGCATTAATATTATCACATCTGGACTATTGTAATGCATTGTATGCTGGCCTCTCTGTATTTTGTAGAGTATACAGTAGATGCTGTTTCAGCCAAAATGCCCACATGAGGAGTCCAAAAAGCTACAACAAATAAAATAGTACACCAGATCAATTCATCTTGTAAACAGTTGAGAGTAATCAGTGGAGTGCCGCAGAGATCTGTACTGAGACTGGGGCTATTTAACTTATTTATAAACAATCTGGAAATTAGAACGACGAGTGAGGTGATTAAATTTGCATATGACACTAAACTGTTCAAAGTTGTTAAAATGCTTGCGGATTGTGAAATATTGCAGGCAGACCTTAGGAAATTGGAAGACTGGGCGTCCAGGTGGCAGATGAAATTTAATGTGGACAAAAAATGCAAAGTCATGCATATTGGAAAGAATAACCCAAATCAGTTACCAGATACTAAGGTCCAACTTGGGGGTTAGCGCCCAAGAAACGGATCTGGGTGTCATTGTAGACAATACGATGAAACCTTCTGCCCAATGTGCAGCGGCAGCCAAAAAAGCAAACAAGATGCTAGGAATTATTAAAAAAGGATGGTTAACAAGACTAAAGATATTATAATGCCTCTGTATCATTCCATGGTGCGACCTCACCTGGAGTATTGCGTGCAATTCTGGTCTCCTTATCTCAAGAAAGATATAGTGGCACTAGAAAAGGTTCAAAGAAGAGCAAACAAGATGGAGTTAAAAATCAATCCACTTGTATCCATTCTGCACCACTCATGATTTTGTAGACTTCAATCATATCTCTTCTCAGTCGTCTCTTTTCCAAGCTGAAGAGCCATAACCTCTTTAGCCTTTCTTCATATGAGAGGAGTTCCATCCTCTTTATCATTCTTCTTTGAACCTTTTCTAATTCTGATATATCTTTTTTGAGATACAGCAACGTTGACTATTTTATTTTTGGACTGCATGCCTTGAGACCTCACTTTTTCTCTGCTACTCATAATTGGTGCCCATAGAGCCTGGGAGCTTTCATTTTCACTCTTCTTGTATTCTGTGTTCTCAGATGTCAAAGAGGGGGCTTAAAGATCAAGGATTTTTGGATGTAGTCCATTGACATTGGAAGCACATATCTATACGACTCTGGGAGCTGCATTGAGAGTATATCAAAGATCCTTGACATTTTGTTAAGACCCATTGGGGATGATCATCTTCTGATCCCCTTCTGAAGAAGAGGGAAGATTCATCCACATCCTCATTGGCACCAAGGGATAAAGGTACAGAAGCAAAGGCAGATCAACATTATCCCCCTTGAAGTGCAGTGCCGAAAGCTTTGAGGCATCAAGATCACTGGTGCCCTTGAAGCACTCCTGAAATGAACCACCTATCCTCCTTGACATCAGAAGGGGTACAACAGTCTCCAAGGAGCCAGGATAGCTTCTGAAACACCTGAAGTGTCTCAGTGAAACATGACCATCCTGAATGTATTGCCCCAGTCTTTATTGATGGCAGTCTTCAAGGAGCAGTGGACCATTTCTTTGCCTGGTGAGAAGCTATGGCTTTGAGTGCATCAGTGCTTAGATTCAAGACAGTGCAGCCAATACTCAAAACCTATTCACTGTCTGCAGAAGATGCATCAACATGAGGCCTCAAAGGGCATCTGATTTAATGCGTGCTGCACTTGTGTCAATCTCCAGCTCATTGTGAGGGAGGGAAGCTTCCTCAGTGTACAGAAGATCCCCAGTGCTTTGACACCACAGGCACAGGTCTGAACAGTAGGTTAGTTGTTTGAAGTAGGCAAATACTCAGATTTCTCCTGCAGAGTATGTTTATGATTCCAAGTCTGAATGGTCTTGGTTTCAGAGGAATCAGAGGTCCTTTCAGAGGAGGGGTCAACTGGTCTCCCATCAATTCCTCTTTCACAATGAGTGGTGCTGGAGCCAGCAAAACATACTTAAGAAACCTGACCACATTGGTTTATTGAAAAATCTCCTGCAGAGTTGTCACAGACTCCTGAAGAAGGCACTTTTTTGTATCAAAACACCTGCAGCATTAAGTCTTCTTTTTTTTTACATTTACAGAACTGAATTTCTGCTTTTAATAAACATTTGTGTTTGGAAATATCTCTTGTTTCCCACTTGTTTTTTCTTTGATCTTCTATAAGATCCCACCACACAAGAGATGTAGATCTCCCCCAGAAGCATTCTCATTCCAAGGTTTTGGTAGGGATATGGCTAAGTCTATCCCATTTCCTTTAGACACATAGGATGAGCCCAAGGCAGAAACTTTGGACACCCTATATTGGGATGATCCTCTGAATAAAGCTGTGAGAGTGCCTGTTCACAGAATCCTCAAGCACATACAGCAGGTAAATAAGAATATGAAAACACTTCTTTTTTACCCAGTTCAATTTAATAGTTCATGCCCTTATAATTCACAAATTGGTTTATTGTAATTTACTTTGTTAGTTGCATGAGGATGTTATGTAGGAGACTGCAGAATACTGCAGTTAAATTGAAATGCTATGCAAACAAGTGGGAAAGAGTAGCCCCATTGGCTGCCTATAGAAGCATGAATACTGTTTAAATTATATATGTTAATATTCAGTATTATTCATGGTTTTTCACCCTTGCCTTTCACATAGATTCTGTCATTTTCATCCTCTAGGAAAAGTCTTTGTTCAAATGGAAAAAGCTAAATTACTAATACAACAGGAAAGATACCATTAATAATGTGAATTCTATACTGAAAAATCAACTAACCAGTGGCATCCAAAACCCACAGGATACATAATTGTGGAGGAAAAAGTCTCAGATGTCCTGCTGTGCACAACTGCAATGTTGAAAATGCTGACACTGTTCAGGAGTCCAGGACTGCTCTTTCATCAGCTTAAAAAACCTCCATCCTCAATCTTCAAAATGTTTTTCACCATTTTAATCCAACTTTTATGTTTCCCACTCAGTGCTGTAATATTGTACCAAACATTTGAATATCAAGCACAAAGAACAAACACTTATCTTTCCTTGTCCCAATAGGACCTGTTTCACTAAATGCTTCATCAGGGGACTTGTTTAAGAGCTGCATTTGTGGATTTAATATTATCAATTAAACATAGTAATATTCCATAGAAGACTGGCAGGTTAGAAATTTTTACCTGATCTTTTGCTAATGTCTGATCTTCTTCATGCCGTGCTCAAAAGAAAAATGGCAATTAAACCTTATGCGGACGCTCCTGATATGGACCTGCCCACCCAGCTGAGCCTCTGACATTTTAGTCTCATTTTCAACTCAACTTGTAACCTTGCTGACTTTGCAGTAACTCCACCCAAAATGATTTGCTTAATAAACATACAGAAAAATCATTACAAAAATGCTATCCATTCAATACCACTATTCAAACCCACGGATTTGCATGTATTTAAATGATAAATCATTCGCTTTGAAGTAAGAGTAACATAGTAAATGATGGCAGATAAAGACCTGAATGGTCCATCCAGTCTGCCCTGTAATTAAAATGTCTTTTTTTTTTCTTTTTTATTTCTGGGTCATAAACCTTACATGGTACTGACCTTTGTTTCCAACTACTGGAGTTTCCGCTGAAGGTCACTCCTGCCTATCCAAACCTTCTCCTTTGTGATTCAGACCGTGAAAGTTAGCCCATTCATATTCTAATTAGTGATCCTCTGTGTTCATGCCATGCTTTTTTGAATTCCATCACAGTTTTCTTCTCCACCACCTCCCTCAGGAGGGCATTCCAGGCATCTACCACCCTCTCCGTGAAAAAGAATTTCCTAACATTAGGATGGATATGTCGTCTGCGTATATGTAGTGTTTTAAGTTTAGTTTTTGTAGTCGGTGGCCTAAGGATGCTATGTAAATGTTGAATAATATAGGCGATGGAGCCTTGGGGTACCCCTGACGGGTTATTCCATGGGTTGGAGTGATTTCCATTGCTGGCTACTCGGTAGGATCTGTTTGTTAGGAATTCTTGGAACCATTTCTTTACCTTTCCTGAGATTCCCATTGCGTCAAGGCACAGTAGCATGATTTCGTGGTCTACTAGGTCAAACGCACTGCAGAGGTCTAATTGCAGGATCAGTGCGCTTTTGCCTTTGCTGGAGAGATCATAGAGGTGGTTTAGTATAGAGGCTATGACCGTTTCTGTGCTATATCCTTTCCTGAAACCTGATTGATGTTCGCTGAGAGTGTTGAATTTGTCTAGGTAGTTTACCAGTTGGAGGTTGACCAATCCTTCCTGTAGTTTTGTGAAAAGGGGAATGCTTGCTATGGGTCTGTAGTTGGATGTGAGTGCTGAAGAGATTTTCTGATCTTTGGGGATTGGTGTAATCAGTATGTGACCCATGTCTTTGTTTAGTGTTCCGTTAGTGAGGGCCGTTGTTAGCCAGGTGAATAGTTCCATTTTGAATTCTGGTGGGGCAGTTGTCATGATTTTAGGGGGACATTCGTCTAGTAGGCAGTTTGATTTGCTGTATTTGTTGAATAAATTTAGGAATTGATGCCAATTTGGGAATTCGAAGTGGTCCCAGTTCATGTCTGCTCTGGTATTCTGGTCGTGGGGTTCGAGATAGTGGAGGATATCGTTTGTGGGTGTAGGTAGAGTTGTTTTTAGATCTGTGATTTTGTTTTTTAAAAAGTTGGCTAGGGCTTGGGCAGATGGGGTGCTCTCGTTGTCATTTGGTATAAACGTGCATATAAGTAGGATGATCAATGTGGCAGTAACATAAGTAGGATGATTATGGCATGATGCCGATATTAATAACTCTGTATTGTAACACCACCACAGAGCTCTGTGTATTTCAGTATAGAGCCCATGTATTGTAGGACCTCACAAAAGCTCTTTGTAACTCTGTATGGTAACATCTCTTTGCAGAAGCCCAAGTAAACCGCTCTGAATTGACTCCCCAGTCGTTAGTTGCGGTATAGAAACTCTCAATAAACAAACATTTAAACTTTGATAGTTTTACCAACATATAACTTATTGCATGTGTACTTTAAAATGTATACCACAAAAGTAGATTTCATGTTGTGTGAGTTGTCACAATCATACTGTTTGCTGGGATTGACAAAGTGATTGACTTCCATCATCATGTCACAAGAGATACATGACCCACATTTACGATGACTTCCATTAAAGTTCATTTGTGGTGCACTGCAGGACTAATTAGTTCCTTCAGATTCTTACCCCTAGAAAATGCCACTCCTTAATTCGTGACCTTTGAAAATGAAGTGAGTCCTCATTATTTCCAAATTTTTCTTCAAACTTCTGGCCATCTCTTCCCCACTCACATGCCACCTTTGATAAATCTAGTGCTCATACTACCACCAAAGTAAACACATGGAGAGTAATGTTATAACAGGGGTATAGAAAGCCAAAAGAGCAGTCGGGAAGAGACTGACACATGGATTAGGAGACAAACATAAGAACAATAGGTCCCAAGTACCTAGCTAGATCCCAGGTAGTAAAACAGGTTTTATGCTGCTTAGCCTAGGAACAAATAGTGGATTTCCCTAAGCTATCTCAATAATGGCCTGTGGACTTCTATTTTAGGAAATTATCCAAACCTTTTTTAAACCCTGCTAAGCAAACTGTCTTTTTATTAGCTTTAGCATTCATCAAAAAAGAGTGTTCAAAATTGTAGTGACAACATCAACTGTGCAAGCCTGTGTTTGATATAGACGGTTTCCGACTACAGGAAATATCCCGCCGATGGTGACCAGCCAGTATTTTGTTGAAGCTGTGTCAGGGCAGTGGGATAATCAGACCTGTTCAAAAGAAATTTAAATATACCACTGTCAATAAGTGCTCCATTTTACCTTTAAACAACTGAAACCCTTCCAGTGGTTACTCACTGTTGTCAGCAATCAATCTTCATGCTCTAGCATCTGACATCATTACTTTATGCTCCTCCTATGTCAGTTCACATGAATGAAAAGACTTTGAATTTAAATAAATGAATGACGCAGCTTCAGCAAAATGCTAGCTGGTCACCTTCGGCGGAATATTTCTTAAAGCTGGAGACCATTCATAGCAAACACAGGATTGCAGTTGATGTTGTCACTAAAATTTTGGATACTCTTTTTTGAAGAATGCTAAAGCAAAAAAAAACAAACAACAACAATTGAAAAGTTCTTAAATAGAAGAAGTTAGATGGATATTGGAGAAAAGCAAATAATACCAAAAGCTCCTATACTTTTGTTTCATTCAACTACAGCAAAGCTTTTGACTGTGTGGATCATAATAAACTATGGAGTATTCTAGCACAAATGAGAATATCCATACACATAAATCAGCTGATAAAAAGCCTCTATGAAAATCAAGAACTGTAGTGAGAACAGAATATGGCAACACTGATTGGTTTACAGTAAAATGTGGCATCAGGGAAGGACGTCACCTTACCTATTCAACCTTTACATCAAAGCCATCTTCAGGAAAGCAAATTTGGAAGAAAAGAGCTTTGGTTTCAAAGTTGGTGGCCAAAAATATAAACAACCTGCACTATGCAGATGATACAACGCTCATCACCAGAAGCAAAGAAGACATGCTGTATATACTGAGAAAAGTCAAAGCCGAAAGTCATAACATGGGATTAGAACTGAATATAAATAAGATGAAGATCATGAACATGGAAAATGAAAAATATTTTCAGCTTGATGGTAATAGAATAGAAGTTGTAATGGGTTTCAATCTCCTAAGCTCTTTCGTAAACAAAGATGCCACTAGCAGGGAATAAATACTCTGGAGAATAGCACTGGGTCGCTCTTCAATGAAGGCTCTTGACAAAGTACTCAAAGGCAAGGAAATAACACTCCAAATGAAGATCAGACTTGTCCATACACTCGTTTTCTCAGTGGTAAATTATGGATGTGAAAGCTGGACACTACGGAAACAGGATGATAAAGGGGGTGGAACTCCTCTTGTATGAGGAAGTCTAATCTAATCTAAACAAGAAACAACAAGGCAGGGCAAAGCAAGAACCAAACAAAACCTGAAATAGGAATCCAGTACAGGAGCAGAACAAACTAGGAGAGAACAAAGAGGAGAGACAGCTGGATCCAAGACAGTAACAAAACAGGCACAGGAACAATCACAAACATAAACCCAAACAGGAATATTGACCCAATACTAAGGGCAGAAAACCCTCCAACCCTCTGGGATCCAGCAAGACAAGACACAGGAACACCCACATAGAATAAGGGCAGACCAAAGGAGAAGACACCAAAGAAGATGCCCAACCATAAAAGCATATTTGGATAAACATCCCTTCCTAAAGGAGAAGAGACACAGGTCTAAACCTGTGCTGTGTCTTACAGCATGTATATAGTGGTAGAATTTAGAGTGTGTCCAAAGATTGATTCTTTGGTTCCAAACAGCATGAATGAGAGACTTCATGGAAAGATGGGCAGCAATAGGGTTACCATATTTGTGAAGACAAAAAATAAGAGGACTCATGGTCCTACCCTTAGCCCCATCCCTGCCCCTGCCCCTGCCCCAGACCCTACCCCCTACTCATACACACACACACACAAACTCTATCCTCTTCCCTCTTCAATCCAGTGTGTCACCCTTCTTTCTCTTCCATCAGTGTGTTGCCCCTCCCTCATTTGGGTCTCTCCTCACTTCATCAAGCTTCTCCCCTCTGACTCTCCCCACCTTTCCATCAAGCATCTCTATATGTCTTTTCTATCCAGCATGTCACTTTTTATCTTCTTATTCTTCCATCAGGTGTCTCCTCTCCCCCCATCCTTCCATCCAGTGTCTCTCCCTACCTCTTTTCTATACTTATCCTTCCATCCAGAATATTTTCTCTGTCCCTTTTCTATCCATTATGTCACCTTTTCTCTCCTCATCTTTCCATTTAGCATGTCCCCTTCTCTCTCCCTCATCCTTTCATCCAGCATCTCCTCTATCTCTCCATCCTTCCAACCAGCATCCCCACTCTATCTGTTTTCCATTCAGGGTCCCCCTTTTTAATCCCCATCCTTCCATTTATAATGTTTCCCCTCTTTTTCCCCCTACCACTCTTCCATCCAGCATCTCCCCTCTCCTCCTTTTCCATCCAGGGTTCCCTTTTTCTCATCATCCTTCTTTCTCTGTCCCTAGTGGACTCATTAAGTTTTTGTTCCTGAGACAATCAGTGCACCTTGAAAGCACCATTATGGAGAAAACAGGCTGGGCTCCCTGCAGCACTCTCTTATGGGTCAGTGGCAGGCCAGCCATGTAGAGAAACAGGAAACTGCCAGAGAGGGGCGGGACATGGCAGAAGAAAGGTTTCCAAGGTTAGCGGAAAGTAGCGTGAGAGACTCACTACCGGACTGCCATGGACCTATTGAAGAAAGCACCATGGGAGCCCAGCATGTTTTCTCCATGACAGTGCTTTCAGGGTGCAGTGGTGCTGGGTGCAGGCAGACGCAGGTACAGCCCCTCTGGCAGAAAACCAGAAAATGGTGAAAATCACCAAAACCACCTGGTTGCCAACAGTTGCCTAAAAAGGAGAACATGTCCAGGAAAATGCGGACGTATGGTAACCCTATGAAGGCAAAATCTGAACTGGAAACCTCAAGAAATCAGACTTGGGATATAGCAATACTAGAGAAACAAACTAAAATGCAATCAGAAATGCACATTTCCAAAAGCTGGCATATTCCAATTAATAAATTCTGAATAAAATACTTTTATCTATCTTTGTTGTCTGAGCATTTTGTTTCTCTATTTCTCTTTGGTCCTTACATTTGTTTTATGCTTTTCTCTATTTTTTTTCTTGTCTTTGCCATGTGTTCTATCATATCCACTATCCTCCTACACTTTAATCTGTCCTGTTCAACATCTACCTCTGTATCCCTGTCCCTTTCCTTCCTCCAGTTCTAGTATCAGTCCTCAAAGTGTCCTGATCCAGCCATTATATTCGGGAAAAGGAAAGTCCAGAACACAGCAACATAGCACTAGTAGAGTTTTTAGGATGTACATGAGGTAGAGTATGCCAGGAGAGAAGACGATTGACCTGGCCAAAGTATACCTTACATGCAATGATAATGGGGACCAATTTAAGGAAGCAAAACTGGAAAGTCTACCGATCTGATCCTTTGACTTAATATAGCAGCAGATAGCAAGCAGGAAACATACCAGTTTATGTGTAAGAAGCAATGAATGGGAAAGGGCAAAGTAGAAGAGCACACATCCCTGGATAACTTTGAGCAGGTCTTGGTGATGAGTGATTGCAGATGTTCCTTGGGGAAAGGTGGGTAAAATTTAAGAGCAGATAGGCACAACAGTGGGGCTTACATCATGAGAAACCTGCCTAGGAGCAACTGGGAAAATGAGTAAAACCAACCTGGCTAGATTAGATCATGCACTGGAGGAGAAGAGGTTGGCCTGGATAGAATGGAGGGGTTATTTTTTGAGAGATGAGAGTTTAGATTCCTCGGTTCCACGCAGCTTGGCCATGAAACATGAGTTCTCTTGAATGCTGGAACACATCTGAATACATACACTAAGATCTAATTTACTAGCAATGTGCTTAGCTATGTGCTTAGTAAATATGCCTCATTGGCAGAAATTTGTCTTCTTTTAAAAAACGCACATTAACGTTTTAACACTTTAATATGTGTAACCTTAATTATCCTTAGACAAGCAGGCAGCATAGTCTCACATGTGGGTGATGTCATCCACGGAGCCCTGGTGCAGACAGTGAAAATATAGTATCACTTTAAGCTTTAGAAAGCTTTTAGACCGTACATGTGCGAGTGCCTTCCAGCTCGTGAGGTCATCAGTTTTCTGCAGAGTGAAGAAGATGTATCTCTTTTTCTCCATCGAGTTGCCTTCCCATTTAATTTTTTTATTGAACTTTTTAAACTATTTCAGTTTCTTCTTCTGTTCTTTACTTTTGAAAATCAATGAAGAAGAATAGTAGACAGAAATTTTGGACTTTATTTAAAAACAAACTTCTTTCAAAGTTCAACAGCCCTCACGCAAAGTTCCATCC
This sequence comes from Geotrypetes seraphini, assembly GCF_902459505.1. Classification (NCBI taxonomy): domain Eukaryota; kingdom Metazoa; phylum Chordata; class Amphibia; order Gymnophiona; family Dermophiidae; genus Geotrypetes; species Geotrypetes seraphini. Next base: position 89,787,746 of record NC_047085.1, read on the forward strand.
TTCCTTCATACCAAATCATTGATGGATTTTCGGCCTTATTTCTACTTTACTCCAGCTTGCCCTTTTTGACTATATCTGACTCTGGAGCTATGGTTTAAGAGAAGAGAAGCTGTATTGTTTAATATCAAAGTTTTTTCTCTTTTGTTTCTTTTTTATTTCACATATAGGTCTGGGTCTTGCCAGTACCGGTAGACATCCATACCTTCATCAGTGGCATAATAGCATTGAGTCAATTTGATGCATGCCTTCTGTATTAATGTTTCAACCACGTCTACTAAGATGCATCGCAGTGACATCGATACCTCCATTTGCTTACATCGGTGGCATATAAGCATCCGATATTGTAAATATGCATACCGATATTTTGCCCAATCTGACGCAGATGCATCGCAGTGGGCAGTGCCCTGGCAATTAAGCATTGAGTCCATTTGATGCATGGCTTTCTGGGCAAAACAGGTTGTCATTCTGAAGCGCATCGCTTTTGCAGGCAATAACACTTCAACACCAGTGACACCTTCAATACCATTGGACGCTACATGGTCATGGTGCTTCCACTTCATCAATGAACATTGATACAGATTATTGTTTTGAAGTGCAGTGCCTCCTCTTCATAAATCACTCCATCAGTTCCGATTCATACTAAGTGTAGCATATTCAATAAAGGTATTTTCTCCAGGTTCTTCTTACATAGTACATCGATGATCGAACCTTTATGCAGTATTTCCTTGCATATAGCAGTTTTTCTTTAGTACTGGGGTATCTACATCGATGGTACCTGTCCAGAATCCATCATCGAGCAATGACTCCACTTCGACACCTGTGTCTCCTTCTGTGTAGATTGTGTCTCCTATTGGGCGTGCATCTTCTTTGAAGTCGTCTAACCCTTGTCAACCTGCACAGGATATTGGTTCCAGGGTTGATGACTTTATGTTGTCACAACCCGCGGGCTCCTGATCCTTGCAGCGAGCCGGGACCTCCGTGACTGTACCTGCACACAGCGTGTTCCCTCTAACCAGGGAATCCTTCAGGCCTTCCTAGACAACTGCCTAAGGTAAAAACCAATAGGTTCCAATGTCCTTGGAAAAATCAGGCAAGGGAAACAAACAAAAAAAAACACACCACTGCAAGCATGTCCAGAAAATAATAAGGACAAATTTTATTCTTATACCTCTGATTTTCTTGCCAAGGTATTTGTAATGAATAGCACTATTCTCCATGCAAAGTTTAGTGAAACATAAAACTTCAGGCCAATCTGGCCCAGTCTGGCTTTACAAATCTCAGCTTACCAAATTAAATAAACCCTTTAGGCTGGACTCTAGTTTCTTATATCACAGTCCTCTTCACCAGCCTTCCGGGTGTTAGGATAACCTCAGCAGAATTGCCTCCAACAGCACACAGGTAGAAGGTAGGAACCAAAAATAACATTCTTGTAATCCAATCAGAAATACAGTTTTCCCCAACAAGACAAAAAAAAACTGCTAATGTTGTAGCCCTTCTAAGCAGTGCCTGGAGATAAGGAACTTCTTTTACAAAGGAGCTCTCCTGTGCTTGCTATTCCCACAGAATCTAATCTGCCTCTAATTAGTCTTCAGCTGGGCTGGGAGAGTGAAAAGACAAACGCTCTGTGTTTTGCAATGCTAGTCAGTACAATGTCCCGGTTCAAGCATTGCAGTGCTTTAAAGATTAGCTTTGCTAAGCTCCCAGCGTTTGGCATACAAGCAGTGGCGTACCTAGGGTATGTGGCACCCGGGGCCCATCATTTTTTTGACACCCCCCCATGTAAAAAAATATTTTTTTGTAATGACCATGAAATGGAATAAATGGTCAGAATAGAATCAGGCAGTGAAAATTTTCTTATATTCCAAACATAACATAAATTATGTCTGAATTGTCATGACATCAGAAGTACATATGGAGTAGTTGCAGGTGATGCTTGGGACAGTTCTGATTGTGTTAGTTCGGTTTTATGTGTTTTTTGAATAGAAGGGTTTTTATTTCTTTTTGAAGGTTTTGCAGTCTGTGGTCGATGTCAATTGGTTGTAGAGTTGGGGGTCGAGTGTTGCATCTCGAATGGCTAGGAGGTTGTCGAACAGTTTTTTTCTTTTGACGTTTTTGGTTGGAGGGTGTGTGAATGGTGCGTGAGTTCTCCTATGTCTGGTTGAGGTGGATTGAATTATTTAGCTGAAGAAATTAGTTACCCCCTCATCCCACACACATTAATTCTCTTCCATTTTTGTTCCCATTATAAAAAACACTGATAAGTTCCCAGAAAAAAATACATTAAAATAAGAAGTGAAAACAAAGGCCCCTACAGATGAGAACATAACATAAGAATAGCCTAACTGGGTCAGACCAATGGTCCATCATGCCCAGTAGCCCATTCTCATGGTAGCCAATCCAGGACACTAATACCTGGTCAAAACCCAAAGAGTAGCAACATTCCATGCTACCGATCCAGGGCAAGCAGACACTTCCCCCATGTCTTAATAACAGATTATGGACTTTTCCTCCAGGAATTTGTCCAAATCTTTCTTAAACCAGCTACACTATCTGCTTTTACCATAACTTCTGGCCACTTCATTTTTAAGTTTAGATCTTTCCTTTCAAACAGAGACCTTGCTAGATGTCAAATACAGCACAAGGTAACTTCACATGGACTTAGCTGTGCAGGAAATGTGAATCTCCTCATACACCCACCATATAGTGCAAAAATGTGCAAAGGTCTGTTTTTTTCTTTCGATCACTACATAGCCTAATGCCACACAAGCAGCGCTGTTACAAACATATTCTGTAGGTCAATGCTAAGGATAACAAAGTTTCCTTCCTTGGACCAGAAGGAGATACTGATAAACCACTGGAAGAGATCCCAAAACAACACCCAAAGACCCACTCAGTGTGTGAACCAGTTGAGTGGAGTGGACTAACTGGGGGGGTGGAAATGGGCCCGGAGTTTGCTCAGCAGAATTTCCCAGACCACCTCTTCCTCTCAACACATTGACACGCTGCCACCACCACCACTAGGAACACCTCACTGGGTAGGCCAGCTATGCTATAAACTTTATAAAACACATTATTATATTTTCTTATAAAGCACATATTTTAACTGAACTCTCTGACATCCTCAGCCTTTCCATTCACAAAAATAGAAGGAAGAAAAGTTCCCATTTCCTGCTGTCTCATGTCCCCGGCCTATAAAATATTTTTTTTCTGCAGACCCTTCAAAAGTCTGACCAAATCCTCGTTTCACTTGCATTATAAAGTACTGAGGATGCCATCTCTCCCCAATCCCAGGTCCTAAAGTCTAAGACAGTAGCGCAAACTAATGCTGCCAGATTCAGGAAAAAAAATTTTGATTCGATTCAGCCTATTGAATTGGTTTTTCAATTCGATTTTCCTGCCCAGTTGGGTGATTTTTTTCAAAACTCCTGGTGGGTTTTATAGCTTTTTCACCCCCTTTGGCTTCTCCTAATCACACTGGCGCTGTGGTGTAAATAAAATAAAGAAACAAAAAGGACTTTTCCTCTCTCTGTTAAATCCTAGCTCACGTTTGCAGTCCAACACCAGCTCTGGCAGGATACACATTTCAAATCATCTGACATATTATAATCACAAAACAGAAAATAAAATTAATTTTTCTACCTTTTGTTGTCTGGTTATATTTCAAATCTTGTTGGTCCAAGGCTCTGGTTTTCTTCTGATAACTTGGGGTCTCCTTCTTTCTTCTTTCTGCATGCTAACCATCCATCTGCCAACTCTGTCCTCCCTTTCCATTTCCCTTCCCTCCCCAGGAAGTCTGGTATTTTTCCTTTTTTTCATCTCCCTCCACAGATCCACCTTTTCTTAACTACCCTTTCATCCGGCATCTCTCCCTCCTTCCCCACCACCCGAGTCCACCATCTCTCCCTTTCTTTTCCCAATTACCCTCCTATCCAGTATCTCTATCCCTCCTCCACACCATCCCTTGTGTCCAATTTCTCTCCCTTTCTGTTCCTTCCCTCCCTAAATCCCATGGTCCATCATCTCTCTCCCTCTCCTCTATTTTCAGACCCATTATTTCTTCCTCCGCCCCAAAGTTTGGCATATGCACGTCTCTTTGAACACCCCCTTCCCTCCGTGTACTTCTAAACCAGGGTCCCCCCAAAGGCCTGTCCTCCCTTAAAGGTCTGCCTGTCCCCCCTTGAAGGCCTGCACCCCCCTTGAAGGCCTGTCCCACCTCCTTGAAGGCCTGTCCCCCCCTTGTAGGCCTGTCCCCCCCCTTGAAGGCCTGCCTGCCTGTCCCCCCCTTGAAGGCCTGTCCCCCCCCGAAGGCCTGCACCCCCCTGAAGGCCTGTCCCCCCTTGAAGGCCTGCACCCCTTGAAGGTCTGCACCCCCCGAAGGCCTGAACCCCCCCGAAGGCCTGTCCCACCCCCTTGTAGGCCTGTCCCCCCTTGAAGGCCTGTCCCCCCTTGAAGGCCTGCACCCCCCCGAAGGCCTGCACCCCCCTTGAAGGCCTGTCCCACCCCCTTGTAGGCTTGTCCCACCCCCTTGTAGACCTGTCCCCCCCTTGAAGGCCTGCCTGTCCCCCCTTGAAGGCCTGTCCCTCCCCCTTGAAGGTCTGCACACACCCCCAAAGGCCTGTCTCCCCCTTGAAGGTCTGCCTGTCCCCCCCCCCTTGAAGGCCTGTCCCCCCTTGAAGGCCTTCCTGCCTGTCTGTCACCCCCCTCCTCCTTGAAAGCCTGCCCGCCTGCCCCACCCCGAAGGACCGCTCGCCCCTGGCCTCCCCGCACCACTATGAAGCAGCACTACCTATGCTCCCGGCCTTGCCGTTCAGTCCCCCCCCACCACCCCCGAAGGACCGCTCGCCCCACTGACCTTTCTGCACTACCTATGAAGCAGCCGCAGCAGGATCCCGACGTCAGCGATCTCTGCGCTGTTTAGGCGCTGCTTCCTGCGCCGCGTTCCCGCCCCTCCTCTGACGTCAGAGGAGGGGCGGGACCGCAGCGCAGGAAGCAGCGCCCATGCAGCTCAGGTATCGCTGAAGTCACGATCCTGCTGCGGGCTGCTTCACAGGTGGTGCAGGAAGGTCAGTGGGGCGAGCGGTCCTTTGGGGGTGGTAGGGGGGGAATGAACGGCAAGGCCGGGAACACACCCTCATGGCTGGCACCCGGGGCGGACCGCCCTTCCCGCCCCCCCCCTTAGTACGCCACTGCATATAAGCACTGTTTCACTCAAACTTTTAAGCAAAAATAAAACAGGTAAGAAACAAAACAAAGCCACACATTCCCCACCTTTGCTCAATCAAGGTTCATGGCCTCAAAACCCTTGCTGGGCAGACTTGAAACTCCAAGGTCCATGGGTTCACCACCTTGGACTTGTCCCTCTGCTTCAATCTCCAGCATATCAGACATCTTCACAATTAGGGCTAAGTTCCCCACACCTCCGTGGAGGAGCAGTGTGCTCTCCTGCCCCCTGGGCTCCTCCCATCTCTGTCTCAGCTGCTCACTTTTAACCCCAATCAACTCGCCCCTCCCTGCTCTGAAGAGGGGGAAAGGGAGAGAAAACTTTCTGCAGCTGAGCTTGCCTCAGTGACAACTTCCTGTGCTGAGGCTGGCCTTCTGGGAGCTGTAGTTTCTTAACCCCCCTGAGCTAGCCCAAGTGAAGTCAGCGCTTTCAGCAAACCGTGGAGCCAACCTGGACAACTCTCATGCCTCAGGGTTTCCTGCTCTTCTTCCCTAAATCCTGTGCCAAAACTAGGAAGAGAGCTAGATTTGTCACAATGTGCATTGCTCTACATCATTTTCATCTACTATGACCTACTTACTTTTGATAGAGCATTAGTTGCAGTTTTGAGGGAGTATTTCATCGGAGGGGTACCGAAGACATCGGTTCCATCTCAGCTTCTGTTCTTCAAGTCATTATCAATGTTCATCTTCAGAGCATCGTCAAAATATCATCATATATCTGCAAAAACTGCATCAAAGTTCATCCTCAAATCATCGAGTCAGTTAATCAAACTGTCAACGTTCTTTATCGGAGCTTTGACATTCTTCATCTAAACATCATCATGGCAGTGAATAAGAAAAGAAATTGATGTTTTGTCACAGATGGTATAGCTGCTAATCTTAGAGTGTCAGTAGGAGTCCAAAACAATGACATCGATGATTTTCATCAGGTTATGGTGACAGAAATCCACCATGGGTGTAGAGCCTGTAAGGTGGCCTTTCTCCTGTTGTTTGGACTCAGTCACATACAGACTAGTGGAGGAATCTAACATGAGTGTAGAACCTGACGTTAGATACCAGGATCAACCAGCATCGATCCACATTGCAACTGGCTTTCCATACTACTTCAGGAATCCACCATGGATGTAGAGCCTGTAAGGTGGTCTTTTTCCTGTTCTCTGGATACAAACATTCAAAGACTAACATGGGTGTAGAGCCTGTTAAGATAGTTTTCTTACCATGTTTAAAAAATAAATAATAATACAAGTAGTGTTTACTTTTGTGCTTATGCACTATCAATGGACATTCTCTCTGTATATTTTATCCATTGAAGCAGAATGGTTCTCTGCTTTATCTTATAAGCAGGTTCAACCAGGGTTTTTACTGAAACACACCTTCCACTGTACAATCAATGTTCATACAGTATTTTGCAGAAGGCTCATATAATTACTTTGAAGTATCTTTCCACTACATCCTTTTTAAGATTTATTTTTTTTTCCATTTTACTCTAGTTTATCTTAAACAGAGTCTCTGGGCTGAAGGTTTCAGTACATGGTCTAAAATTACAGGATTATATGTTAAAACATCAGTGTGCACTACCCAAGTTCTAATAGATAAGATTATAGTTCTAGAGAGACCTGTTTCTGCTCTGCATTCTATACAGGTCACATTCATATCTTTCAGTTTCCTTTTCAATTTCTAGCAAGAGAAACTAGATATGCTTGGGTGCAATTAGCGTATATAATAGCATCTCATAGTACCATTGGGTATTGTTCCAGAACTGAAATCAAGCCCTACCTTTATCCCAAGTCCTTTGGTTTTATATTGATCTTCATTCAGTGCATTACTGTTCTACTTGTTCTACTTCTCTGCAGTATGCTGTGTTTTTGTCTAACATGTTACATGTTGTGTTCTCTAGACTATTTCTAGGTCACCTCCTTTTTACCTCTCTTACCGATAATATATTAGTTCCTGCTAACATAATACAGTCACGTAAGACTCAGAATTCTTCCATGGTGCTCCTGAAAGCCTGTAGTCTTGATTTACTGTTGGAATCATTTTAAGTGTCCTGATGGTCTTTACTAAATTGATGACCTCATATAATCTGTTACAACCATTTCTTAATGGTCTCGCAGAGTTATTTTACTTCTTGTTTTTACTAAGAGAAGAAGAGGTAAGGACTACTCCGGAAGAGCAGAGTAGTTAGCCTATTTGACTTTTTCTGCTATTATGCTTCTATATTTCTATAGGGAATATTGTGGTGTGCTTTTCTTCCACACACAAAATTTTATTCTGTGTTTATGTTAGTTTTTGCTGGTCCTTTGATATTATGCTACTGTCCAGCAATTTTAGTTCTCCTCATTTTGTTTTTCCCCATGGCATTCTTATGTGTGCAACATTGAGGTTTTCTCCTCACGAAAAAACATTGAGGTTACCTTTTCCTCTCATGTTTTCTGATATTGGTGACCTTTTTTTCTAGAAATATCTCTATTGCTTCCTAAGAAGATTCTATTAATCACTTTAACTCAGCAAACACATTGCCTATTTTCGTTTAGCTGGGTCATACTCAACTCAACTCTACAGTATCTCCTTACCTTCAGTTGATGCCACTGGCTCAGGAATAATTTATTTGATTAATTTGGGATAATGCATGGCTAAGTTCAGGCTACCCATATTTCCTCTTCTATATTGAAGTAAAAGTATACAGGAGTCCAATGACACTGGTTCGTTACTTTGGTTTTCTTTTCACCTACTTAAGTACTCCTATTTCATATGGCACTTATACTAGGGGCAACATCTATCATGGCTCGTTTCTCCATTCCTTATTTTATTTGGATAACATTTTATATATTTTGATTTCCAAGTTTCTAACGAGCCAAGTAGTTTTTAAAAGTTCAACTACTTTCCTTCTAGATATAGACATATACTTTCATGGGTTCAGATCCCATTTTTAGTGGTGTTCTATCCTTACTAAGCTCCTCTTGAGGAGACTTTAAAAAAAATTAAGAACACTAAACCAAATTGTTGGGTTTTACAAAAATATTAAACAAATCCTTTCACACATTCCTTGTTTGATCTTTCAGGTGATTTCATACTTACTGGCATATTATCTTGGGGTTTTTTAAAATTCTTTATTCATTTTAAAATTGAACAGCAAGTGCACAAAAGAATATATTGTACAAGTTATTCCACAATAGCACATCAATCTCTACCACATAAAAATCTAGTGATGCAATAACCCCCCCAAACCACCCTTCCTTTATCACATTTTCAATAGGAATAAACACACATATTATATAGCATATTATAACATATTATATAAAATTATTCCTAACTCCCTCCCCCCTTTTGTCTGCTAAAAAAAGAAAAGGAAAAGAGAAGAATCAATGACTATTCATCACAATATTTTGCCAATGGCCCCCATATTTTTATAAAGTAGTATATGTCCCTCTTTGTACTGCTATTACACGTTCCATTTTAAATATATGGCATAATGAATTCCACCAAAATGTGTAGCTACGGTTTTTGTGATTTTTCCAATTATTGGTTATATGTTGGATGGCAACCCCTGTCATAACTAATAAAAGTTAATATTAAGATATTTTGGGATTCAATTTGATCTCAAGTGAACTCATTATTGGAAAATCATGTTGCACTTTCTTACGATACAGTGTTATTTGGCATGATGATGAGGAAAAAGAGTCAAATATCATCTTATAACTGGCATATTATCTTGATAATGTATATCCTCTGGCTGTTTCTACTGATTTTCTCATTTTAAGGCTTATTACATTACTTTTTCAGCCTTTGTGAGATATAATAGATTAATAATAATATTACAAATATTTTTATCGAGAGGTTGGTTTTTCTACACAGTAAGCCACTATGAGGTACATAATCAAAATGAAAATACGTCTAAAAACCCGCCTAAATCGGTACTTGGATGATCAAAAAGACAGGTTGTCCAAGTACCGATAATCGAAACAGGTTTTACATAGTAACATAACATAGTAACATAGTAGATGACGGCAGATAAAGACCCGAATGGTCCATCCAGTCTGCCCAACCTGATTCAATTTAAATTTTTTAAATTTTTTCTTCTTAGCTATTTCTGGGCAAGAATCCAAAGCTTTGCCCGGTACTGTGCTTGGGTTCCAACTGCCAAAATCTCTGTTTAGACTTACTCAGCCCATCTACACCCTCCCAGCCATTGAAGCCCTCCCCAGCCCATCCTCCACCAAACGGCCATATACAGACCGTGCAAGTCTGCCCAGTACTGGCCTTCAATATTTAATATTATTTTCTGATTCTAAATCCTCTGTGTTCATCCCACGCTTCTTTGAACTCAGTCACAGTTTTACTCTCCATCACCTCTCTCGGGAGCGCATTCCAGGCATCCACTACCCTCTCTGTAAAGTAGAATTTCCTAACATTGCCCATGAATCTACCACCCCTCAACCTCAAATTATGTCCTCTGGTTTTACCATTTTCCTTTCTCTGGAAAAGATTTTGTTCTACGTTAATACCCTTCAAGTATTTGAACGTCTGAATTATATCTCCTCTGTCTCTCCTTTCCTCTAGGGTATACATATTCAGGGCTTCCAGTCTCTCCTCATATGTCTTCTGGCGCAAACCTCCTATCATTTTCTTCGCCCTCCTCTGGACCGCCTCAAGTCTTCTTGCGTCCTTCGCCAGATACGGTCTCCAAAACTGAACACAATACTCCAAGTGGGGCCTTACCAATGACCTGTACAGGGGCATCAACACCTTCTTCCTTCTACTGACTACGCCTCTCTTTATACAGCCCAGCATCCTTCTGGCAACAGCCACTGCCTTGTCACACTGTTTTTTCGCCTTTAGATCTTCGGACACTATCACCCCAAGGTCCCTCTCCCCGTCCGTGCATAACAGCTTCTCTCCTCCCAGCATATACGGTTCCTTCCTATTATTAATCCACAAATGCATTACTCTGCATTTCTTTGCATTGAATTTTAGTTGCCAGGCATTAGACCATTCCTCTAACTTTTGCAGATCCTTTTTCATATTTTCCACTCCCTCTTCGGTGTCTACTCTGTTACAAATCTTGGTATCATCTGCAAAAAGGCACACTTTTCCTTCTAACCCTTCAGCAATGTCACTCACAAACATATTGAACAGGATTGGCCCCAGGACCGAACCCTGAGGGACTCCACTACTCACCTTTCCTTCCTTCGAGCAACTTCCATTAACCACCACCCTCTGGCGTCTGTCCGACAGCCAGTTTCTGACCCAGTTCATCACTTTGGGTCCTAACTTCAGCCCTTCAAGTTTGTTCAACAGCCTCCTATGAGGAACTGTAACAATGGCTTTGCTGAAATCCAAGTAAATTACATCTAGCATATGTCCTCGATCCAGCTCTCTGGTCACCCAATCAAAAAATTCAATCAGGTTCGTTTGGCACGATTTATCTTTTGTAAAGCCATGTTGCCTTGGATCCTGTAACCTATTAGATTCAAGGAAGTACACTATCCTTTCTTTCAGCAACACTTCCATTATTTTTCCTACAACTGAAGTGAGGCTCACCGGCCTGTAGTTTCCTGCTTCATCCCTGTGACCACTTTTATGAATAGGAACCACATCCGCTCTCCTTCAATTCCCAGGAATCACTCCCGTTTCCAGAGATTTGTTGAACAAGTCTTTAATAGGACTCTCCAGAACCTCTCTGAGCTCCCTTAGTATCCTGGGATGGATCCCGTCTGGTCCCATCGCTTTGTCCACCTTCAGTTTTTCAAGTTGCTCATAAACACCCTCCTCCGTGAACGGCGCAGAATCTACTCCATTTTCTCGTGTAACTTTGCCAGACAATCTCGGTCCTTCTCCAGGATTTTCTTTTGTGAACACAGAACAGAAGTATTTGTTTAGCACATTTGCTTTCTCCTCATCACTCTCCACATATTGGTTCCCAGCATCTTTTAGCCTAGCAATTCCATTTTTCATCTTCCTCCTTTCACTAATATATCTTTAAAATTTTTGTCTCCCCTTTTTACATTTTTAGCCATTTGTTCTTCCGCCTGTGCTTTTGCCAGATGTATCTCTCTCTTGGCTTCTTTCAATTTCACCCTGTAGTCCTTTCTGCACTCCTCTTCTTGGTTTTTTTTATATTTCACGAACGCCAACTCTTTCACCTTTATTTTCTCCGCCACTAGTTTGGAGAACCGTATCGGCTTCCTTTTTCTCTTGTTTTTATTGATTTTCTTCACATAAAGATCCGTAGCCATTTTTATCGCTCCTTTCAGCTTAGACTACTGTCTTTCCACTTCTCTTATGTCCTCCCATCCTAACAGCTCTTTCTTCAGGTACTCTACTATTGCATTAAAGTCCGTACGTTTGAAATCTAGGACTTTAAGTATCGTACAGCCGCTCTCCACTTTAGCCGTTATATCAAACCAAATCGTTTGATGATCGCTACTTCCCAGGTGAGCACCCACTCGAACATTAGAGATACTCTCTCCATTTGTGAGGACCAGATCCAATATTGCTTTTTCCCTTGTGGGTTCCGTCACCATTTGTCTGAGCAGAGCCTCTTGAAAGGCATCCACAATCTCCCTACTTCGTTCTGATTCTGCAGACGGAACATTCCAGTCCGCATCCGGCAGGTTGAAATCTCCCAACAGCAGAACCTCCTCTTTCCTTCCAAACTTATGGATATTCACAATCAGATCCTTATCAATTTGCTGCGATTGAGTCGGAGGTCTGTAGACTACACCCATGTAGATAGAAGTTCCATCTTCTCTTTTCAGAGCGATCCATATCGCTTCTTGCTCTCCCCAGGTGTCTTGCATTTCCGTCGCTTGGATATTGATCTTTACATAGAGAGCTACTCCTCCACCTTTTTGACCATCCTTCCTAAAAAGATTATATCCTGGTATGTTTGCATCCCATCCATGTGATTCACTGAACCATGTCTCTGTGATAGCGACAATATCTAGATCTGCCTCTAACATCAGGGCTTGCAGATCATGAACTTTGTTGCTTAGACTGCGAGCATATGTGGTCATCGCTTTCCAGCTATTTTTCAGCGATAATCTCCTTTTTCGTATGGATTTTTTTTTTTCGTTTCACTTTCCGTTGCAATACTAAGAAATGAGTTGCTGATATTGTTTATGTTGCAGTCTTTACTACTATCGCATCTTTTCTTTTGCCGGGGGTGGTCTCTATAATTGTCCTTCGTACATACACCACCCCCACCTTCTAGTTTAAATGCCTAGAAAAATATTGTCTAAATTTCTCTGCAAGGTTTCTTTTTCCTGCTGTAGTAATATGTAGCATATCACTCTATGGCTTTAAAAAGTTCTTTCAGCCAGCGTATGTAAATATCTCAGTGAAATGTAATCGGGTCTGGACATATTTGTCTTATTATCTCAGTCCACCTTGTTTTTAAGAGGAAGCCTTAGCCCCACCACTCCACAGCTGTAAATCTCTCAAAAGTATAGATCGGTGGAGTCGGATGACGGCAGCGTACTTGGGAGACCCTTGATACAGCTCCTTGAGAGCGAAACATGTCGGGTAAGACTCCCAGGTTCTTTGGCTGAGATGAGCTAAGTATTTAAGCACTTTATCTTTATAAATCGCTCATTTGAGATATTTATTCATTATTTATTATAAATGTTGGCACAATGACACTTTACAAATATTAGAAAGGAAAAGCCAATGATGAGGCACCACATAATCCTTCCCGCAGTTACAAGATTTACATCGGTGGAGTGGTGGGGCTGAGGCTTCCTCTTAAAAACAAGGTGGACTGAGATAATAAGACAAATATATCCAGACCCGATTACATTTCACTGTAGTAATATGTAGCCCATCAGTGCAATATAGCTTCTTGTCCTTCCATGTATTTCCCCATCCTCCTATGTACCTGAAGCCTTCTTGATGACACCAGGCTTTGAGCCATCTATTAAAGTCCTCTGTGTTTTTCACTCTTTGCTCTCCCTTTCCATATGCAGGCAGTATTTCAGAAAAAGCTAAAGTCTTTACAAAAGGTTTCTCGCCCTCACCAAGCTCCCGAAAAGCTTTCTGTGCTGCAAGTGTAGAGTTGTTGGCCAGGTCATTTGTTCCCAGATGGATAACAACATCAGTGTTAAAATCCTTAGTTTCTTCCTTAATTATAGTCTGTATTTACATTACATTACATTACATTACATTAGTGATTTCTATTCCGCTTGTGCCTTGCGGTTCTAAGCGGATTACAAATTAGTAGTCTGGATATTTCCAGGAGCGTTACAATACAAAGAAGCATGTATATAGCAGGTTACAATTGATAGTTTGGACATTTCCAAGAGAATTACAAAACAAAGAGTAAGTATATAATAGGTTACTGTGATGAATAATAATACATTCGGGATATAGTAGTGAGTTATACAATGTTGAAGGAAGCAGTTTTCTGGTTACAGCCAGTGATTTCTTGTATAGGTTTCTGACTATGTAGTGGGGAAAAGGTTTGATGAATTGACTTGGTGTTGCTGTGGTGGTGGTATTCATGAGAGTATATTCTAGTGCTATAGTGAGGTCAGAATGATGGGAAGTGTTTTTTGAAAAGATGAGTTTTGATTTCTTTTCGGAATACTTTAATGTCTGTTGTTTTGATCAGTAGATTGGAGATGGTAGGGTCAATTTTCGCTGCCTGTGTTGCTAAAAGGTTGTCGTATAGTTTCTTGTGTCGGGTACCATTGAGAGGGGGGTAGATTAATAGGCTCTGAGTTCTCCTTATTCTGGGTGAGAGGTTACGGTATAGTCGGTTGTTTAGGTAGCTGGGTGCAGTTCCATGGGTTACTTTATATAGTAGACAGTAGAATTTGAATTGGGATCTTGCTTTTATCGGTAGCCAGTGTGAGTCTAGGTATGCATTGGTGATGTGGTCATATTTTTCGAGGGAGTAGATGAGTCTGAGGGCTGTATTCTGGACGGTCTGTAGTTATTTTATCATGTAGTTTGGGCATGGTAGGTAGAGGCTGTTGCAGTAGTCTACAATACTTAGTACAAGGGATTGTACTAAGATCTTGTATTGATCTTTGTTGAAGAATTTTCTTATTTTTCTTAGGTTTCGCATGGTGAAGAATGCTTTTTGGATGATTTTGTGGATTTGTGTTTGCATTGTGCAGTTTCTGTCTAGTTGTATTCCCAGAATCTTGAGTGTGCTCTGTATTGGGCACTTCATTGTGTTTAATTCCAGACTGGAACTTGACTGGTATTTGACTGGAACTCCTGGTAGCTGAGGATCCTGGAAGACATTTCACTATTTTGGTCTCCTCGTCTTGTGTTCCAAGGTTAATGCCTCTGATGATGGAATCCCCCAACAGTAATAGTTTTCTGTTTTTGGCTTTTTTATTTGTGCTTAGGGTGCGCTTGTTCTCTTGAGTTACCTTCATTGGTTCGAGTCCCACCTCCCTTCTGTTTTCTTGAGTATCGCAGTGCACTAGTGGAGCGAAGGAATTCTGTAGAGGTAATATTTGTGAAGGTGGATATTTCTGTGTTACATGTCACAGTCTTCCTGAGCCTACTGTGACCCATTTATTCCTGGGCTGTTTTATTCTTTGAGGTAGAGGTGGTAAGTTGGTATGATTTTGTGGAGTGATGGAAGCTGCTTTAATTATATTCAATTCCTGTTTAAGTTTGCAGAGCTCCTCCTTAATACTAGCAAGTTGAAGACAGATGGGGCAAGCCTTAAGTCAAATAGTATGTCTTGGAATTAAAGCACCACAGTGATAGCATAGAATAAAGGTCATCTTGATTGGTTGTGAAGTGACTTGATTTGAGTAGTCCTGATTATTTGGGTCTCTATATATGAAAAGTGGTCCCTGGAGTTGGTGAGACTATAAGTCTTACCCTTATTCCTATGAAGGGAAAGGGAAAGAGGAAATACGATTTAACAAAGGAAAGACAAGGGTTTATTTTTTGTGTTTTTTTGTTTTTTTAAGTAAGAAACAGGGAGGAGAAGAGAAATTAAGCAGATATAATGCTGTAAAACAGTGAAAAGAGCAGAATATGAAATGCTGAGTAACTTAGCTTTTAGAAGTTCATAGGGCAGCCTTGTTCATAGCACTGTCCCAAAGATAATGCAGTTAACCTTAGTAGTAAATCAGAGCCCCTCCCTTCTCTACCTAATCAGCAGACACAATGGCTAAAAACTAGTAAGTCAGAAATACAGGCTCTATACCACCCTAAAACATAGTATTTTAAACAAAAATGCAGGCTCTATAACAAATCAGTGGCTACCCTAAAACACAGGATTTTCCCTACTTTAGTCACCCTGTGCCATAGGCACCAGGATTTAATTAGAGTTAATAAAGTCTTATCCTTATTCCTATGAAGAGGAAGAGGAAATAAGATTTAACAGAGGAAAGAGAAGGGTTTATTTTTTTGTGCTTTTTTTTTGGGTTTTTTAAGTAAGAAACAGGGAGGAGAAGAGAAATTAAGCAGATATAATGATGAAAAACAGTGAAAAGAGCAGAATATGAAATGCTGAGTAATTTAGCTTTTAGAAGTTCACAGGGCAGCCTTGTTCACAGCACTGTCCCAAAGATGTTTTAGATGTATCTAGAAGCAGCTTAGGCCTTTTGACTGCTGCTGTGCACCCAGAGTGAAAAGGGGCGTTTTTGGAGGAGTGGTAAGGGTGGGGGGTGGGCGGGATGTGGGCTGACCAGACTTAGTCATCCTGCAGCGATAATCAAAAATTTGACGAGGTTGCCTGGATGGAACTTGTATGTTTTGATTTAGACAAAGTCAAAAAAGTTATAAGTTCCAATCGGGTTGCGGCTGCCACAATCAGTTTAGTGACCCAGGCAACCCATTGCCCCCCCCCCAAGCAAAGACTATGAGCAGGAGGGATGCCCAGTCCCTCCTGCCCGCACCCACCATGACCCCCCGCAACGATCGCTGGAAGGAGAGATCGCTCCTGCTGGATACCCCCCCTTAACCCCCAAAAGTTTGCCTTCACTGGAATGGCAGGCCTGCCCCTTCCAGGTGCACCTTTGCAGGAGGGTTGGGGCAGATTTCAGCAGAAGGGACTGGGCATCCTTTCTGCCATAATCGTTATGGGGGGAGTCCCGGCGGGTGTGGGCAGGAGGGACTGGGCATCCCTCCTGCCACGATCATTGCAGGGGGTTGCAGCAGATGCGAGCAGGAAGGACTGGGCATCCCTCTTGCCGTGATCATAGCATGGGGGGGACGGATCCACAATTCTCTAACTGGAGTTTATGACAGATGCCAGTTAGAGAATCATAGTTTTAGGTGAAGGTCTGGTCCCTCCCACGTACTAAAAGGGAAACTAGACAATCAACTCTCCAATCTACTGATCACAACACCAGACTACAAAACTTTCAGAAGAGAAATAAAAACCCTGCTATTCAAGAAATCCATCAAGACAAACTAACACCGCAGGAAGCATTTCAATCTCCCCCAGATCCCACAACCTTCTAACTAAATTATCTGTCTTGTAATGACCCTGAAACATTGTCCAGATCTCCCCCGAAGTAACCTGCTCTACTTTGTAAATTTCCTGGAAATGTCCAGACAACCTGCTCTACTTTGTAACTCTCCTAGAAATGTCCAGATAACCTCTTGTGTAATCTGCCTTGATCCGCAAGGTAATGGCGGAATAAAAATCACTAATGTAATGTTTGGGACTTAGGCAAATTTTTATTCAGGAATAAGGTTTAAAGACAGACGTAGTGGAGGTCTGGGCAATTAAACACCTGAACATACAGGTAGGCCATTCTTGAAAAAAAACAACACATTTTGGATGTTTCTTTTGAGAATGGACATTTCCCTGCTGCTTACTTTGGGCGCCTAGTGCCTTAGGTCAAAAAGGGGCTTACACCTTTTCTTTGATTATGCCCCTCTAAGTTATTTTATTTTTATACTTCATAGTATCAGCTTTTCTAGGATAGTTCCTACTTTTTATCCTCTAAAACAATTCTTATCAAGAAAATTATGCTTTTTTTAAAATCACAAACTTCCTTTCCCTTTTCATTTGTATCCATTCAGGTATAGGACTGCTTTCAATTGTTCATTAAGTCAACTGCTCCATATAAGTGGATTAGCCAGTAGTCCTCTCTTATTTGGTTTTGAATCTTTTTGGTGTCTCCATCACCTATATTAAGAGACTTTTGACTCTAGGAGGTCGAGTATTTTTATTTATTTATTTATTTTTACAACCTCCATGCATATAGGTGTTCTCAGAATCTTCTGTTTACCTATAGTAGGGCATGGAATTCCTCTATTCTTTTCTTCCATTAGGTTCCTTCCCTTGTCTCCGTGCTCTCATGTCAGACATTGGGTCTAGTTTTTTGCAAAGCAACTCAAATCTTTCTGGGTTTCTAGGAACTCAACTATCCCTCCATTCCTTTTGTTGAAGTTAGGGAGTCCCACATGCGAGAATATGCTGCCTACTTGTCTAAGGATAAAGCACAGTTACTTACCGTAACAGATGTTATCCTGGGACAGCAGGCAGATATTTTCACAACCTACCCACCTCTTCTAGTTGGCTTCTTTGCTTGACCTCGCGAGCTGGCGTTCAGTCTAAAAGCTTGCTAAAGCTTAAAGTGATACTACACTTTTCACTGTCCATACCAGGGCTCCGTGGATGACATCACCCACATGTGAGAATATCTGCCTGCTTTCCCAGGATACGGTAAGTAACTGTGCTTTTTGCAGTGTGAACCAGATGACAAATTATATTACTTTATCAGCACTGTTTGACCTTTTACCCTTTTAGCAAAGAAGCAGACAAACTAAGGCAACAGCTAAAGGAAAAACAATTATCTGCTGATGAGGATAAATATTTATGTAACAAAATAGCTGAAAAGTGTGAATATTTGACAAAAGAAAATGGATATTTACGTTCCCAAGTACTGGAAAGTACCAACCACTTACAAAAGGTAAGTTTTCTTACTAAGTATATTTCCAGTACAATAGGCGTGTCATTCTGGACAAGCAGGTCATCTCCCCATGGCCGTGCAGAAGGAATCCACTCTAGATTTTTTTTCTGTGACCCTCCTACTTCAGCGGGAGCTCTACTGCCACCTGCAGTTTTTCCTTTCTGAAAGTGAACCAGAAGGAGTGTTTCTGTTCTGCTCTCTCCTTTTTCTTATTTTATTTGGTGTTTTCAGTTTTTATTTGGTGTTTTTAAGTGCTCAGAACTCATTACCTTTAGTGTCATCTCTGCCTGCATAGAAAAGCAGACTGAGGTACCTGGTGGTACTTTTTAGCCAGCCTGCACAAGTAATTTGGAGCTTGAGTCTTCCCCCGCTTTCCCTCACCTTCTGCTTAGCAGGGGTTTAAGTGTGGGCTATTAGGCATCTGTAGGAGGCTCAGCAGTGTCTCGCAGGGTACTGGGCATCCCTCCTGCCAGTGGGGAATGGGTGGTCATGGCCGCTAAACTTATCGCAGCAGAGAGATCCCTTGCCGCGATAAGCTCAGCAGCCACTTCTGCTTACAATGTGGGCCCTTTGCCCTCTCCTACCCACACTGGTGCTGTGGTGTAAACAAAATAAACAAACAAAAAAGACTTCCTCTTTTAGGTCCTAGTTCACGCCTGTGTCTAACACCAGCTCTGGCAGGATACACATTTCAAATCTGACATATTGTAGTCACAAAACAGAAAATTAAATTATTTTTTCTACCCTTTCTTGTCTGGTCATTCAAATCATGTTGGTCCCAGGCTCTGGTTGTCTTCCGATAACTCGCTTGCCAGGATCTCCTTCCCATTTGTCATTTTCTTTCTCTGTGTTAACCATCCATCTTCCATCTCTGTCCTCCCCTTTTATTTCCCTTCCCTCCCCTGGAGGTCTGGCATCTTTCCTTTTTTTCGTCTGCATCCCTGCAGCTGCAGCGATGGACCCCACCATCCCCAGATCCACCATCTCTCCTTTTCTTAACTATACTTTCATTCAGCATCTCTCCCTCCTTCCCCATTACCCCAGGGTTCACCATCTATCCCATTCTCTTCCCAACTACCCTCCTATCCAGTATCTCTATCTTCCCCCCCTCTTCACCATCCCTTGTGTCCAACTTCTCTCCTTTTCTGTTCCTTCCCTCCCTAAATCCCATTGTCCACCATCTCTTTCCCTCTCCTCTGATTTTAGACACATTATTTCTTCCCCCCCCCCGTCAGACATATGCACATCTCTTTGAATGTCCCTTCCATCCCTCCCTCTGTGAACTTCTACACGAGGGCTCCCCTTCCCCAAAGGCCTGTCCCTCCATGAAGGCCTGTACTCCCCCGAAGGCCTGTTCCCCCTGAAGGCCTGCATGTTCCCCCCCCTGGCCTCCCGCTCATACCTTTACTTAATCACAGCAGCGGAGCAGCCTGCAGAGAGAATCGCCAGTGCTTTAGCAATCCTTGCAGGCTGCCGTCGTCTTCAGAAGCATGTTCACTCTGCTGCAGTCCCACCCCTCCTCTGCCGCAGTCCCACCCCTCCTCTGACATCATAGGCAGGATCGCGGCAGATTAAACATATTCCTGAGGACGATGGCAGCCTGCAGGGATAGCTAAAGCATTAGCGATCCTCTCTGCAGGCTGCTTCACTGCTGTAATTAAGTAAAAGTAACAGTGGGAGACCAGGAGGGAAGCTGGAGGACACCAGCACTTCCCGACTAACCCTCCCCCCTCGCCCCCTAAAGCAGGTGCGGCAGTGGACAGACAGCAAGAGGCAGCGCTGCCGCTCCTGTTTTAGGAGACTGAAGGCACAGGGAGGAGTGTTGGGCCCCGAATTGGCGAGGCTGATTTTTTGGAAATACAAATCGATTCGAATCAATTCACCTGAAGTGAATTGATGAATCGATTTGAATCATAAATCAGGCAGCAGTAGTAGTGAGGCATAAATTCTGACTGGCAACCCAAAGATCAGTGTCAAAGAGGCATTCCCAGCATGATACAGTGATTCTCTGATTCGAGCTACTATTAGAGCTGAGGCAGGCTGCAGAATATTCCCAGCACAGATTACAGTGAGTAAAGGCTGTCGCAGCCTATGAGGTGAATTGGGGAGGTTTGAAAATTGAAGTTTTAAAGGTTTCTGTGTTCTCCCACCTGAAAAATCCTAAAATTGCTATTTCTGAACTTTATTTAATGTGAAAAATCTCACAATTATGGCGCAAATTTCTTAGTGGTGGCCATCTTGGATTTTTAGCAATCTTTTTATCTAAAGCTCCCTGTTTCTTCAAAACTGCAGTTTTTGCCTCAAAACTTGTTGGAATGGAGTCCTCAAGCTTTTCCAATGTAAATTCTTGCCAGGATTGCGCAAATGTAATATGTCAAGGAGCATCCTTGTGCCACGTGCTAAGTGGCACAGCCAGGAGAGGCAGCAGCGACAAGCTTAGTCTCTCCCTTGAATAAGCAGGTGACAAAACGCTTGGCTAGTCCACTGGAGTGGCCTTCTTTATTTGTAGGGCTTGGCACTGCTGCTAGTTCTGTGTGCCTGGCTGCAGACCCCTTATATTTACAGGCTCAGCACTTCCTGGGATGGGGGTCCTGGGACTGTGTGCTGGATCTTTGAATCTCTCTGGGGTTTTGGAACCTGGAGACAATCCCATGGTTCTGCGATTATTTAAGTCTGTGACTTTGCCAGATCTTATTTCAAAGTTTTTGCAGGAGTTGAAATTTGTCACTAAGCCGGCTCCAATCCTCCTCTTCCTCCTGGCTTTGTGGTGTATGCTCACAGTCTGCTACCTTCCCCTGGCACTCTGTTATGAATGTTTTAATCTTGGAGCAATATGACTCTATGGAAGGTACTCTTAAGATAGCAAGGGCCATGTCTTGTTTGTATCCTATGGCACAGGAGTGCCAGCAACTTCTGGGTCAGCCTAGGGTAGATTCTTTGGTTGCACAGGTGACTAGGCACATTTCTCTATCCAGTGAAGGTGCTTAAAGATATGAAGGACCACTATGTGGATGTGGTCCTCCAGTGACTCTTCGATGCAGCTGCTTTAGGCATAAAGGCTGTTTAGGCAGCATCCTTTTCACACACACCTGACTTTCTTGGCTGCACATGCTGGAGAGTGAGGCTGTGGATCCTCCTCCTCAACTTCTTTTGGCTGGGTTGGATTATGTTGCTGACACATTGTATGACCTTATGTGGGTTTTGGCAAAAGTGTCGGTGTAATCCATTTCTACCTGCAGGATGCTCTGGATCAGACAATGGGCTGGTGATTTCACTTCCAAGACTACTTTGGCTAGACTTCCCTTTAAGGGTCAGTTATTGTTTGGCAAGAGCCTGGACAACCTCATGAATTCTGTGGTAGACTGTCTCCCTGCCTGATAGCAGACCCAGGACCTCTAGAGGTTCTGGTCGCTTTAATTTTCATGGCTCCCAGCGATCCTGCCTATGTGCGAGTACCATATCACAGAGATTTTCCAAGGGCTCCCAGCTACAGGTGATCCCAGCCTTCTGCCACCCGTTCCATGTCCTCTGCCAAAATGGAACAATGACGCCAGGCCAAGGGATGCCCTTCTACAGTGTCACATCCACACCCCTAAGATGTGCAGCAAGCCCACGGGATTGTGACAAAACTTCTGGCCCAGCGTGTCTCTTACAACCAAGGGACCCTTCAGGACTTTATCTGGCTAGGTAATAGCCTAACAGGGTTATGCAAGTAATGAGTCTTAGTCAGAAATGGCAAAAAAACCAAAATACAGGCTTCAGCCTTGCAGTTTCAAAGAAACACTCATTCCATGAAATCATATACTTCTCATACAGAAACAAAGCACCAAAATCAAAGTATCCAAGTTGGTCAGTAATGGTTTAAACACAGTCCCTTGCTTCTGGGCTTTAACAGTAGAATATAACACAGTCCTCTTCACCAGAGCAGTTAGTTTATATATTTTGGGCTTGCAACATTCACTCAGCTGTTTATTCAAAAGGAGTACTGCCAAATAATGAACAGAAAAGAACAACCTCCCAGCAAACTGGGAGCAAAGCAGGCAAGAATATCACATGGCTTCACTTTCTTTAAATAAGCTGTTTCTCTATAAGCAGAACTAGTGCTCAGAAACACAGGTACTCTAAGGGAAAACTTATCACAGCCCAGCATGTAGAGAAGTTTAATTCAGAGCCAATGTTCTGGTTCAGTGCAGAGAGTCTAAGGACGTTTCCTTCTGAAACATTGCTGTAGCAACTACACACAACTGTGAGAGAGTAACGTGATTGCCTAGCCTGGCTGCTAGCAGGGAAAAACATACAAACATCTGTTTGAATCAAAACCAATGTTTTAAGGCAAAAATTCAAAGTTCAGTATTCTAGGAGAGGAACTAAACTCTCCTCAAAGAAAAAAAAACACGGCTTATCTTGTAGCTCAGAGTCTGCAGGCAGAAAACAAAAACACATACTGCATTTCCATGTCCACAGGAAAAGTTTCAGTTCCTACCAGACTCTCTTGAATGTCCATTGCTTCTCCTTGGTCTTGCTCACAAATTTCAGATAGAGAAAACATCTCCTCTGCATCTATCATATGCCAATCTGTTTCATCAGCCTCCTCTGGCTGGGGAGAGAGAATCTCACTCTCTTCCTGGCTCTCGTCAGCTTCAGCTTGCCTCTCTCCTCTTTGCTTCTCCCCTATTCCTACTCTGGACTGCCTCATTTTAAGCTGTGGAGAGACACTCCCCCTGAGCCTGGGTGGAGGAAGGGCTCTCCACACACTAGCTTGGTCCGTTTGACTATATACAGGTTTCTTTCTAGCCCTGGCTCTTACAGGGACAGGTTGCTGGAAAGGTAGTAATCCCCTGGCAGTATCAGGGACAGGTTTAAACTGGGTAAAGCTTTCCTGCCTGTCCTATTCCTGCCATTCCTCATATGATGCAATCTCTCTATGGTAGTAGTCAGCTAATTCTTTAGTCTGAGTTTCAACTTGATCAGGTCTCCTGCATCAGGGTTTAGTGAATTTCCTCCCTATCTTTGGGACAAAACCAGAAATGGACTTGGGTTTGTCACAACAGATGGGGGACAGACTCTCAGCATTCCTCCCAGCCTGGGTTCACATTTCATCTGACCAGTGGGTTTTGGACATTATTTGGTCAGGCCACAAGCTGTAATTTGCCCAGCCTTTGACGGATTGGTTTGTGGACTCTCCTGCATATAGGCAGCTGAATGCTTTTTTGTTTGTTTGTTTTTTTGGGGGGGGCTAAAGCTCCATTCTAAACTCCACCCCAGAATGCCCAAGCTTCACCCCAGACCCTACCCAAGCTCCATCCCACATAATACTACTATAATAATAATAGTACTAATTGTAATTGCCATTTCTTCCATTCATTTTTCATATACACACAATATAATCTTATTAACACCACATAATGGTAACTACAAAATTAAACTACACAAAGCATGCTTTTTTTCCCTTCCCCTCCACTGCATAGCATTTCTTCCACCCCCATGTGCAATGTCTCCTTCTCGCTCACTGTCCACCATCTCTCTTTCTCTCATTCCCTCCCTTGCTGCAAAGGGAGTAGAGAAAGAGAGATAGAGGGATCCAGGGTGCATCTTTCCAACTCCCTCTACTGCCACATCCAACATTTTTCACTCTCTAATCCCCTGGACTGTGTGCAGCATCTTTTGCCCATGCCCAAAATTTCTGCTTCTATCACCCTCTCTAGCACCATGCTACATATCTTCCTCCATTCCCTCCACCGCCATGTCTAACATTCTTCCCTCTTGCATTCCTTTTCATCTGTCTCACTGTTCCCTCTCCACCACCACATCCAACATTTCTCCTCATCTCTCTCTACCTCTCGCCTCTCCCACCACCATGTCCAACAATTCTCTCCTTCCCTATGTCCAACAATTTTCCTCTTTCTTCCTTTCCCCATGTACACCATCTCTTTCCTTCATGCTCACACCGATTCTCAACAATTCTCACTTTCTATTCCCTCTCCCACCTCAGCGTCTCTTTTCCTCCATCCTGTTTCCCAAGTTCATGCCCCCTTCCAGCCCTTGTCCCAAGTTTGTGCCCCCTCGCTTCCAAGTTTGTGCCCCCTCCCAAGGGTGTATACCTGTGTTCTGGTCAGCTCTAAGACATCCAAGTAGGCCTCCTCCTCCTTTCTTCCAGCTGCACTTCTTTCTTCACAAAGCCACAGACAGCAGCAGCAGAGTATGGCCAGAGGTCCTGGTGTGCTGGCTGCACAGCCTGCTACCAAAAGGTGCACGACTACACAGCTTAGAGGGAACATTGCTTTATTCCTTTTCACTTTTTATCTAATCAACTTTCTAGCTCCTTCTCTCATCCCCTAGCTTTCACATTTCTCATCCTCTTATTCCTTTTTATTTGTTTCACATTACCAAATTTCTACTCTCCTATACTCATTATTCTGCTCACTCATCTCCTTGACAACTCTCCCACATGAATCCACCATTTCTAGCATCTCCCCCTCCTTATGGCTTATTCCACCCTCATTTCCTTCCTCTCTTTCTCTCTCCTTCCCACAGCATCTCGCCATCTCTTCTCCCTCTCCCTTTCCGTCCCCCAGTCCATATCATAATAACATAAGAATAGCCTTACTGGGTCAGACCAAAGATCCATAAAGCCCAGTAGCCCGTTCTCACAATGGCCAATCCAGATCACTAGTACCTGGCTAAAACCCAAGGAGTAGCAACATTCCATGCTACCGCCTTTCCCTGTCCATCTCTCCTCTCTCTCCTTTGTTCTTCCTGAGTTGTCCATCTCTCCCTCCCCTGAATTTTTTTTCTATTTCCTTATTTTGCCCTCTCCCCCAAATCCATCTCTCTCTCTCCCCATTTTGCCTCTTCCACATCCATCTCTAACTTTCTCCCCCTCTTCCATTTCTTCCTTTTACCTCCTTCTACCATCTCTCCCTGACCCCCTCAGCCTTCTCCCATGTCCATCTCACCCTATCTTGCTCCTTCTGTCTTCCTCCAAATGCATCGTTCACTGTTCCCCTTTTACCCCCCTGCCATCCCCAAGTCCATCTCTCCCTGTTCCTCACAAATCTGACATCTTTCCATGCTTTCCTCCCTGCTTCCTTTCCTTACCCCATTCCTTATTCTCAAATCTGTCCCTCCTTTCCTCATTTCAGTCCAACATCTCTCCCATCCCCAAAACCTATATTGCTCCCTATCTAACTTCTACCCCTCTCCCAAATCTGAAATGTTTCGGGAGGGGCCTTATTTCTAGGCAGCAATGCAGTAGAAGAGGCATCTTGCTGCCGGCTAGTGTACCTGCTGGTTATCTCTCTCTGTCGCATCCCTTCCCCAACAACTACTCCTCCCTGCCCTCCCTCCAGCGAATCGGTTCCGTCGCCCGGGAAGTGTTACAAGAAATTTAGGGTAGATATGCGGAGGGGGGGAGGAGTAGATGGAAAAGGGATGTGGCAGAGAGAGCCGATCAGCAGGTATGCTGGCCGCAAGCAAGATGCTGCTCCCTTGACCGCACTGAGGCTGTTGCTTCAGTTGGTGTTTCTCTGCCCGCAGCAGGATCCCTGTCGGCCCTACTACTACCGGCAATTTGGGGGGAGGCCATTGCCCCTGTGGCCTACCCCTTTATGATGCCTATGCTTCCGCAGGTCAGCCAGACAAAGTGCTCAAGGTTCAAACCACTATTTAATGCTTGCGAAGCGGCGGCCCGCCGGACTCCTCCCCCAACCAGGTGAGCGCATGTCCTATTTAGTTGGACTCTCTGCGGCACGCGCCAAAGGCGCGCACCAAAGGAGCGCGCTAAAGGAGCAGGACCTGCTCCTTAGTTCGCTCCGTGCGCAATCCGAGGGCGCCTTTATTTTAAAACCATTTTTACTTTTTTTAGCCTTTTCCTGCCATAAATACAGACTCCTAGCTCTCCTCATTCTTTACACTCAAATATTGACTTTTCAACTCCGACACAGTACCACTAATTCAGACCCTACTATGCTTTCTCCATATAACAATATCCCAGTTCATTGGGGTCATAGACCTTCTACCCACAGACCTACAAGATCTCATCCACCCACAATTTTGGAAATTCCAACTCTACCACTGCCCCCTAGTGATCCAACAATAAATACTCTTGCCATAGAAATTTCATCCTTAACAATACAACTTTAAAACTCGGCCTTATCAATTCCAGATCTATCAAAAGCAAGCATCACCTCTTAAAAGATGCTATTCTTCAACAAGGATTACATATTCTCTGTGTCACTGAAACATGGCTTACTGATGGCGAAGAAGCATATCTTTCCTTCTGCTGTCCCCCTAATTTTGATTTCTACTAGAACCACCGCCACAACCGTAAAGGTGGCGGCTTAGCTATCATTTTTCACAAGAATTTAGTTAAGATCAGCGACCAATCCATTAACAATGCTGCCATTGAATTCCTCCACGTTAAAATTAATCTGAATCATAAAATTGATCTTCTTTTACTTTATATCCCTCCCCCTATAGAACACACTAAGTTAACTTTTCTCCAAAATTTAATATTTGACTTTTGCTCAGCCTCTACTTGCCCATTAATTTTGGGAGATTTCAATATTCATTTTGATAATCTTACCAACTCAAACACCATTGATACATTAAATTTTCTTAAAACTTTAGATTTGCAAACTTTGATCCAGGAACCGACACATTCTGCTAAACACACTTTGGACATGATTCTTACATCCAAATCTCAACATGTTACTCATTCTGTACCGCTTATCTCTCCCGTACCCTGGTCAGATCACTACTTCATTTCGCTTAACTTCTATCTTCCCAAATCAATATTATCAAAATCTTCCTCAGAACTTAAAAAGATTACGTTTAGGGATTTTTCCAAACTAGAAACCTCTGATATACCTTTTTTCAGCACTTCTACCAGTATCCCCGACTTCAATTCTATTGAGGAACAATTACAATTCTGGAATTCTTCTCTCGAAACTCTTTTGAACACCAAAGTGCCAATGATCTCTAAAACCCTCTCCCCTCGTAAATTCCGTAATCCATGGTATTCGGAGGAACTCTCTCTGCTAAAAAAACAACTTCGCTCATTAGAAAGAAAATGGCGATCAACTAAATCCCCTACAACACTATAGAGAAAAGGCTTCTATCTATAAAAATAAAATTAATCAGGCAAAAAAAAATATTATTCCAATAAAATTCACAAAGCAAAAAATTTGTCCGTTTTATTTACTATCCTAAAATCCATTACCCCAAAGACTAAAAGCAGTAATACTGATCAAAAATCCACTCTCAAAGCACAGGGATTGGCAGACTACTTTTGCAAAAAAAGTTGCCACCATCCGAGAAACTTTCGATGTTAACACAATAAACAACTCCACAGACAACTGTATAACTAATTTCATACCTACAGCCAAATATAAAAGGTTCCCGATTAGAAATCATTCCCCCGTTTTATTTAAAAAAATTATTTTCCTGCTTCGGCCCTTTTATCCATTCACTCATCCAAAACAGTCTATTCACAGCAACCTTTCCTACCAACTGGAAAACCGCTATTGTTACTCCAATACTGAAAACCCATAAAATCAGTCAGGATGATGTATCTAACTACCGCCCAATTTCCAATTTACCTTTTCTAGCGAAATTAACTGAAAAACTGGTTTTTGATCAACTTTCAGATTTTATCGAATCCTCAAATGCACTCCACCCAAACCAGTTTTCGAAAATTCTATAACACAGAATATTCGATGATAGGTCTTATAACTAATATTCACTATCATTTAGATCACCATAAATCAGTTGCCATTTTCTCATCAGACCTATCTGCAGCCTTCAATACTATTGACCATGACCTTTTACTTAATCGCCTAGAATCTCTAGGCATAGGTGGCCAAGTCCTAAATTGGTTCATTTCATTTCTTTCTAATCATTCCTCTATTGTTAGATTTAATGATGAGTATTCTAAATCTTATTTGCTAACCTATGAGATACCCCAAGGTTCTATCTTGTCACCTCTCTTATTTAATATTTTCCTTTCTCCATTACTCACCATCTGCCAATCATTAGGTTTTACATCATTTTCATATGCAGACGATATTCAGCTTCTCCACCCTTTTGATCCAGAAAATGACGAAGAAATTATGGCAATCAATAAAAAACTGGACTCGATAAAAAATTGGCTAAGCTCCAATAAATTAGCATTAAACATACAAAAAACCAAAATCATGTTCTTCACTTGGAAAAAAGACTTAATTCCAAGGACTTCTTTCATCCTCGTTAATATTCCTTTAGAGTCAATACCTACGTTAAAAATTTTAGGAGTTATTGTCGATGTTAATCTATCATTCCACAATCACATTACTCAAATAGTTAAATCATGCTTCTATAAACTACGTCTGATATGCTCAATTTCTACATTTCTAGACCCTAAATCCATTAATATACTAATTCATTCTATGATTATAGCCAAAATTGATTATTGCAACTCCCTCTTAATTAGTATAACACAAAAAGAAGGCTTCAGATAATCCAAAATACGGCAATAAAACTTATTCACAAAGCGAAAAAATACGACCATGTTACACCTTTATTGATCGACTCCCATTGGCTTCCTATTAGCCACCGTATTACCTTTAAGGTATTATTCCTAGTATTTAAAATACTAATCTTTAATGAACCTCAATTTATGACAAGAATGATTATTCCTCATAATATCCCCCGTTCTCTTCGGTCGACATCTCTAAATCTATTAGCCGTCCCTTCCCTGAAAATTGTGGGCACAAGAAGAAGTGATATGTTCTCGGTCATGGCTCCACAATTGTGGAACTCTTTGCCACACTATATCAGAAAAGAAACAGACCTAATCTCCTTTAAACAACTTTTAATAACTTTTTTGTTTAAAGATGCTTTTAACATTTAAATTCTGACACATAATAACTTATTCCAGAATTTTTTATTCTTCCCTTCCTTTTGTTCTCTCCCTTTTTTGTTTTTTTTCTCACTCTAATAGGATTTGTAACTTTTCCCCCCCTACCCCCCTACATCATTTTTGTTTTAATCTGAATGTCAGATGTAATTTGTTAGTCGTTATAATTATGTTAGTTTTTTAAATTTTGTTTTCAAAAAAGTTGTTAGTCTTCTAATTTGTTGTTTTTATAAAGCTGTTCATCGCTTAGTAAATTGTATAAGCGATTCATCAAACATTAATAAACATGAACTTGAACTTGCTGGATATTCAAGCTATAGAACCGGTGCCACCCGAACTCTCGGGCTCAGGCAGTTACTCTATATACTTTATTGTGCCATGCTTAGATTTAAAATATTTAAAAATATAAAAAAATACATATAAATACTTTTAAAAACATTTTTGAAAACTAGTAATTTAAAAAAACTAGTATTGGGAGTTTGGGCCGATGAATGAGATACTGACCTGCAAAAAAACATTAGCAGTCATTTGCCTGAATACAGGTCTCTAAGGCCCATCTCTCATGTTGAAAGTCAGTACTATTTTGTGCTAACTTTTTGGGTGTTTAAGAACGTAAGAATTGCCACTGCTGGGTCAGACCATTGGTCCATCGTGCTCAGCAGTCCACTCAAGTGGCGGCCCTCTGGTCAAAGACCAGCACCCTAACTGAGATTAGCCCTACCTGCGTACGTTCTTGTTAAGCAGGAACTTGTATAACTTTGTTTTGAATCCCTGGAGGGTGTTTTCCCCTATGACAGACTCCGGAAGAGAGTTCCAGTTTTCTACCACTCTCTAGGTGAAGAAGAACTTTCTTATCTTCTTACGGAATCTATCCCCTTTCAATTTAAGAGAGTGCTCTCTCTCGTCCTCCCTACCTTGGAGAAGGTGAACAACCTTTCCTTGTCTACTAAGTCTATTCCCTGCAGTACCTTGAATGTTTCGATCATGTCCCCTCTCAATCTCCTCTGTTCGAGGGAGAAGAGGCCCAGTATCTCTAATCTTTTGCTGTATGGCAACTCCTCCAACCCATTAACCATCTTAATCGCTCTTCTCTGGACCCTTTCGAGTAGTACCATGTCCTTCTTCATGTACCAGTGCTGGACGCAGTACTCCAGGTGAGGGCGCACTATGGCCCGGTACAGCGGCATGATAACCTTCTCTGATCTGTTCGTGATCCCCTTCTTTATAATTCCTAGCATTGTGTTTGCCCTTTTTGCCGCCACCGCACCAGTTCTTAATCCATAATAGGACATTACAGCCTATCCCATGACTTTCTAATTTCCTCAAGAGTCTTTCATGAAGTACTTTGTCAAGTGTCTTTTGAAAATCCAGAACACAATATTGACGGCTCACCTTTATCTACATGTTTATTCACCCCTTCAAAAAATGTAGTTAGATTGGTGAAGCAAGATTTCCTTCGACTAAATCAATGTTGGCTTTGTCTCATTAATCCATGATTAAGTATATGCTCTGTAATTTTGTTCTTTATAATAGTCTCTACCATTTTGCTTAGCACCGACATCAGACTCATCAGTCTATAATTTCCTGGTCCATCTCTGGAGCCCTTTTTAAAAAATGGTGCTAAAATAGCCAACTTACAGTCTTCTGATACCATACTGGATTTTAAAGATAAATTACTAATTATAGCTTTGCAAGTTAATTTTTCATTTATATCAGTACTCCATCTGGTCCAGGTGATTTGCTACTCTTCAATTTATCAAATTGTCCCATTACATCTTCCAGTTTTATCAAGATTTATTTCAGGTTCTCTGACCCATCAGCATTGAATTCCATTTCTAGCAGTGGTATTTCCCCCACATCTTCCTTGGTGAAGACCAAAGCAAAGAATTAATTTAATCGCTCTACTATGGCTTTAAGAATAGCCTTACTGTGTCAGACCAATGGTCCATCAAGCCCAGTATCCTGTTCTCACATGGCCAACCCAGGTCATCAGTACCTGGCCAAAACCCAAGGAGTAGCAACATTCCATGCTACCGATACAGGGCAAGCAATGGCTCCCGCATGTCTTTCTCAATAACAGACTATGGACTTTTCCTCCAGGAACTTGTCTTTCCTGAGTGCCCCTCTTACCCCTCGGACATCTAGCAGTCCAACGGATTCTTTTCCAGGCTTCTTCTAATATACTGTACCTAAAAATGTTTTTACTATGGGGCTCATAATCAAAAAAACAAATACGTCTAAAAACCCATCCAAATTGGCACTTGGACAACCTTAAAGACAGATTATCGAAACGGGTTTTAGACGTTTCTAAAAACAGCTTAGGCTTTTTCAGTGCCGCTGTACGACCAGAGCTGAAAGGGGTGTTTTAGGAGGAGTGGTGAGGACAGGATTTGGGCGGGACATGGGCTGACCTAGCCTTAGTCGTACTGCAAGTATAACCAAAAGTTTAACGAGACTGCCTAGATGGAACTTATACGTAGTGACTTGGGCAATCTAAAAAAATGTCTTAATGTGCAGAAATTACCCAAAGTGACCAGATAACCATTTCAGACACAAGGTACAGACCCCCACACACTCTCCCAGTGATTACTGACCCCCCCTCCCCCACTGCCATAAAAATCAGAATAAAAACATGCATACCTGCCTCCAGAACATCAGCACCTGGCATAGGAAATCCTAGTAGGGCTACACAGAGGTGGCTTAAGTAGTGGGGGTGTGGGGGGGGGGCTAGTAAACCAAAGATAGGAGGACCAAGGCCCCTAATCACTGCATTCATGGTGAAACATGTGCACCCGCCAACCCCTCCCCCTCCAAACTCTATTGTACTGCCATATAGGTTGCACCTGCAGCCATAAGGGCTATTGGGGTGGTAGACAAGTGGGTCTAGTAGGGTTTGGGAGTGTTTTGCGCGCTCACCATGATCTATAAGGGGGTTGTGGTAAGATGTTTATGTGGCACCCTTTTTGTGAAGTTTGCAGCAATGCCCTATAAGGTGCCCCACTACTCTGTTGCCATGTCTGGGTGGTCAGTCCATCACTTTGCTGACCCCTCCCACGTTCAAAAGGTCTTGTTCCAGGCGTTTTTGACTTGGACGATAATGGGGTATAAAGATAGATGACTTAGCAGTCTGGACGATCTAACAGTTGGACGTACAAGTAGACGATTTTAAAAAAAAAATTGGGGACGTATTTTTCGAGAATGGACTTTAGACATGTCCGACTTTTGGCGACTAATGAGTTAGGCCCAAAATGGACTTAGACATATTTTTTTATTATGCCCCTCCAAGTGTTTTTTTGCCTCCAATGCAATCTTCTTTTTAAGGTCTCTCTTTGCCTTGCATTTGACTAACCATTCCCTAACCAGGTATGGTTAGGGAATGGTTAGTCAAAGTAGGAAGAACCCAACTGATGAAGAAAAGTCAGTATGAAAATGTATGAGGCAATATGCAGAAACATGGCTGCTCATAAAGATAAGTAGATTATTATTGCTACTATAAAATAAAGTTGTTTATAATTATCTTCTGCAGGAACAACAGCTAAGACTGGATGAAAGCAATAGCCAGTCAAGACGGATCTCAGAGTTGACATCTGAAAAAGAGAAAGAAAGACATTTTGAACTGATGCTCTCTCATCTGAAGAGATTAGTACAGGATGAATCACAGAAAGTTTCCAATGCACATGAACAGGTATAATGTATTTCAGTTACTCATTGGATTCTTTTTTTTTTTTTTTACAATTCTTTATTCGTTTTCAAATTGAACAGCAAGTGTACAAGAGTATATTACACTAAAATATCACTTTGATATCTATACATAAAAATCTAGTACATTAATATCCCCCCCACCACCCACCCTTCATCATATTTTCAATAAAATACACACAAATTATATATCATATTATAACATATTATGTAAAATTATTTCCAACCCCCCCTTTTTAGTGTGCCGTAAGAGAAAAAGAGAAGAAGTGATGACTATTCAGTACAATATTTTGTCAATGGCCCCTAAATTTTTCATTGGATTCTTAATCACGATTTAATTTTGAATTTAGACAAACTATTTGTGATGCGGCTATATCTAGAAAATTAAATTTTATTGGTTAAGCCAGTGTATTGCAAACTGTGCCACAGCACGGTGAGGTTCCTGGTGTGCAGTGAGACACCGGCAAGGAGGAGAGATGCAGTCACGGCGAGAAGCACATCCTGTAGGCAGTCAACCAGTGCCTCTCTTCCTTAGCAGCACCTCTCCTCCTCTACAAGCCTCTCCTCTTCCATCCCCCCTCCCCCTCAACTGGTGGCTCAGGGCCCCTGACTAGAGAAGGATATAACTACTGAGATAATTAAATTTGCTGATGACACAAAGTTGTTCAAAGTTATTAAATCTCAAGAGGGGACCTTGCTAGACTGGGCATCAAAATGGCAGATGATGTTTAATTTTAAAGTGCTAAGTGTTGCACATGGGAAAGAGAAACCTAAACTATAGATACATGATGCAGGGTTCCACATTAGGAGTCACTGCCCAGGAAAAGGATCTAGATGTCTTCATCGAGGATATGTTAAAATTCTCAGCACAGTGTGCAGCGACAGCTAAGAAAGAATGTTAGGAATTACCAGACAGGAAACAGAGGGTTGGAGTAAAGGGCCATTACTCAGACTGGCAATGGGTCATGAGCGGAATTCCACAGGGATCGGTGCTGGGACCACTCCTGTTCAATATATTTATTAACGACCTGGAGACGGGGCCGAAATGTGAGGTTATTAAATTTGCTGATGACACCAAACTCTGCGGCAGGGTTAGAACCACGGAAGACTGCGAAGACCTACAAAGGGACCTAACGAGACTGGAAGAGTGGGCAAAAAAGTGGCAAATGAGTTTTAACAGAGAAATGCAAGGTCATGCATGTAGGGAAAAAGAACCCAATGTTCAGCTACAAAATGGGGTGATCATTGCTAGGGGTGAGCAACCTTGAAAGAGACCTGGGGGTGATGGTGGACACAACATTGAAAGCATCAGCACAGTGTGCGATAGCCTCAAAGAAAGCAAATCAAATGTTGGGTATCATTAAGAAGGGTATCACGGTCAGGACGAAGGAAGTCATCATGCCACTGTATCGTGCAATGGTGCGCCCGCATCTGAAGTACTGTGTCCAGTACTGGTCGCCATACCTCAAGAAGGACATGGTAGTACTTGAAAGAGTCCAGAGAAGAGCGCCTAAACTGATAAAGGGTATGGAAAACTTCTTATATGCTGATAGATTGAAAAAGCTGGGGCTATTCTCCCAGGAAAAGCGGAGACTTAGAGGAGACATGATAGAAACCTTCAAAATCCTGAAGGGCATAGAAAAGGTAGACATGGACAGATTCTTCACAATGTGGGGAACCACAAGTACAAAGGGGCACTCGGAGAAATTGAAAGGGGGCAGGTTTAGAACAAACGCTAGGAAGTTCTTTTTTATCTAGAGGGTGGTGGACACATGGAACGCGCTTCCGGAGGCCGTGATAGGCCAGAGCACGTTACAGGGCTTCAAAGAAGGTTTGGATAGGTTCCTAGAGGATAAGGGGATTGAGGGGTACAGATAGGAGTTGAGGTAGGTTATAGGAATAGTCAGGGACCACTGCACAGGTGATAGGCCTGAGGGGCCGCCGCGGGAGCGGACCGCTGGGCGGGATGAACCTCTGGTCTGACCCAGCGGAGGCAAATTCTTATGTTCTTACAAAGATGTACCTCAAATACTGTGCGCAATTCTGGTCACCGTTTCTCAAAAAAGATATAGCGGAATTAGAAAAGGTACAGAGAAGGGTGACAAAAATGATAAAATGGATGGGATGACTTTCCTATGAGGACAGGCTAAAGCAGCTAGTGCTCTTCAGCCTGGAGAAGAGACGGCTCAGAGGAGATATGATTAAGGTGTATAAAATATTGAGTGGAATGGAAAGGGTAGTTGTGAATCACTCATTTACTCTTTCCAAAAATACTAGAAATAGGGGGCATGCAATGAAACTACTAATTAATAGATTTAAAACAAAGCAGAAAAATTATTTCTTCACTCAACATGTAATTGAAATCTGAATTCATTGCCGGAGAATGTGAAGAAAACAGCAGGGTTTAAAAAGGTTTGTATAAATTGAATGGGAAAATCTTAATAATTATCATAGCCTGGAATTCTTATGCTTTCAGATGGATTCTAAGGATCATCAGGCCGCACAGTGGTATAAATTAATATCTGGATTTGTAAATAAAAAAACAAAAAATGGTCTTAGGGACATTTGGAGCATTGAGATTAAGCATCAAATTAATGCATCTCAATGGCCACGACTTTGGTCTTGGAGGTTAAGATGTACAGTATCAGCATCTATGAGACAAACATGGTTTTTTTCTTTTGCATAGAGCTTTTTGGACCCCCTGTTCGTTTACAAAAACTAGATAGCTCTAAGTCTAATAGATGTTGGCACTGTCATCTTGAAACTGGGACAGTAGATCATCTTTTATTCTATTGTCCATTCATATTATTATTTTGGAAATCAATTTGGCCTCTAATAAATAGGATGTTGGAAAATCCGGTAGCCTTGACATATGATACTATTTTATTTGGCACGGCAATGAGAGCAAAGAGTCAAATTTCGTCAAATAACAACAAACTTTTATTTATTTTGACTGGAGTAGCAATTCAACAAATAACATACAATTGGAAAAATTATGACAAATTAAATTATAACTTTTGGTGGAATTCTGTGTGCCATATATATAAAATGGAACGTACAATAGCAACACAAAAAGGATATTTTGGTAAATTTCAGAAAATTTGGAGACCATTAACAGACTTTTGTAATGAATGATAACATTTTCCCAAAGTAAGATATTTGATAGAAGGTTAAAGGGTGGGTATTATTTTTATATATCTCATAATGCATATGAATATATCAATAGTCTCACTATATTTGTATGAAATTCTGTTACGCGAGGGGATGGGATGAGATGGGAGGGTTTCTATTTAATAATAATTGTTTAGATATCAGATGTATTACATAATATTCAAGATATTATAGAATATAAATATGTAATGAAATGTTATATTTAATGTGTTATATGAGAGTTAATCAAGTGTGTATTTATAAGTTCATATGATTTTATCTAATACACTTGTTGTAATATGCAAAAATGAATAAAGAATTTAAAACAAAAAGGTTTGTATAATTTCCTAGAACAAAATTCCATAAGCCATTATTAAGACAGACTTGGGAAAAATCCACTGCTTATTTCTAGGATAAGCAGCATTAAAAAAATCTGTTATACTCGTTGGGATTTTGCTATCCTGCTAAAAGTGTACTGCATTCCTTAGAATGCAAACGAGCCTTAGCCTTCTATATGGAATGGACTAAAGCCCATAGATAATCCACCCAGCTTTTCATTTCTTTTGACCCAAACAGGTTGAGAGAAGCCATCGGCAAATGCACAGTTTCTAATTGGCGTGCATATTGCATCTCCTATACTTATACCAAGGCAAAGCTGGCTCTTGTCTTATAAAGTCAGAGCCATGGCAATATTAGAGGTCTGCACGGGAATGGGGATTGCGGGAATCC
Organism: Geotrypetes seraphini; assembly: GCF_902459505.1. Classification (NCBI taxonomy): domain Eukaryota; kingdom Metazoa; phylum Chordata; class Amphibia; order Gymnophiona; family Dermophiidae; genus Geotrypetes; species Geotrypetes seraphini. The sequence goes on from NC_047085.1 coordinate 89,824,337, forward strand.
CGCGGGGAGCCCCTTAAGGTCAATGAGACTCCCACGGGGATGACTCCCAGGCCCATGGGACTCCCTCGGGGACCCCTCCCAGGCCCACGGGACTCCCACAAGGACCCTTCCAAGGCCAACGGGGATGGAACTGGGATCTCCCATTCTGAGGTCTACCTAATTTTCAAGATGATACCAGTCCAGCGCCGCGGCGGGAATAGCCATTCTGAGCAGTGAGCTCAGCACGTAGGCGCTCAGTGTGCCTACGTGCTGAGCTCACTGCATTGCTGCTGATTGGTCGGTCAGTGGCACGTGCAAGGCTAGAACAGGAAGCCAGCCTGTAAGAAGTCCACCCTCCCCACCCATGCATTTACATAACGTCCGCCCTCAACCCAGCTGTGGCCAATTGGAAACAAGACACGCGACAGGGATCCACCTCCCCTACCTCCGCCTCCTCCCCTTTTGGAGGAAGGCTGAGAAAATTGAATCGGGGCTCTCCAGTATGCAGGGAGTGCAGTGCATAAGTTGGGCCGGGAGAGGAAATTCTGTTATTCTTAGAATGCCTTCATTTTCAGTGTTTACAGATTTCCCTTTCGTGCAATAAGGTATCGCGTTAACCTGCGAGGCTGATGCAGTCAGATTGCAGAGATCTTTAATCGCCTTATGTGTATAATTGGGGGGGAGGGGGAAAATACTATGTCCGACACACTTCAAGCTTCTTGCATTTCTCAGAATTATCCTTTGTGCAGTTGTGAGGCACTCACATGCACATTGCGCAAACAAAACTATGTCTACACAGTGTAGAAATTATTTCAGAGGGCTAAGGCAGAAGGAAGAGGAGAACTGGATGGAAGGGTTGATGGACAGCTGAGAATGGCATGCATGGTGATGGTGTAAAGAGACTACAGACTACAGGAAAGGAATTCCCTGTTAGAGTCTCTTGTTTAACTTTTTTTTTTTTTATATGACAGCAAAGAGTGATAGCGAAGAAAAGCTGGACAGAAGCCCTTGATAAGACATTAGCAGCACACTGCATACTGATGGAGAGAGATAGATGAATGAATGATGGAGTGGAGGGAGTGATGGTATGATAGACAGAGTCAGGCTTCTTAGTCAACTTCTTTAAGAGCTTAAACAGTATGGCCAAATAGTGTCAGACAGGTTAAAGAGTAGCCTAATAGTGCAGAGGCCTGAGATCCAAAGGAACTAGGTTTGATTCCCACTGCTTCTCCTTGTGATTCTGGGAAAGTCACTTAACTCTCCACCATCCCAAATACAAATAAGTACTATGGGGACAGGTAACTTTTATGGGGGATGGCGGGGACGGGCAGGGACAGTGGGAATTCCTTGTGGGGACGGAGGGGATTCCTCATGGGGACGGGCGGGGATGGGAGAGGACGAAGGAGATTCTGGCTTTTTTTTTTTAAATCAAACGCACAAATAGCACAGCAACCCTGTAAAATAAAATACACAAGCTGTGGTGAGAGAAGGCACCACTTTAGAACTAACTCTCGCGCAGAGCTTTGAAACGAGGGCTTCTTGGCTCTGTGGAAGAGACGCACACCCTACCTCGGGCGGGAAGGCACTTGTGCATGCACGGTGCGGCAGTCGCGAACTTTCTAAAAGTTCTTCAAGCAAGTCTGCTCGTGAAGCTGTCCGTATTGGGGTTCCGTGGATGGCAACACTCGTATGTTAAGAATATGCTGCCTGCTTGTCCTGGGATAATATATAAAACTAGCTGATCAACTGATGTTGCCCAGATATTTATTTATCCCAATCTTCTGGTATCGATAGACTTGTATTCAATGATTACGGCTGGAAATGGGACTTAAACAGTATTAGGAGTGTCATCTCAGCGAGCCCGAAAACTATGGCTTAGACATCCCCTTCCTACCCCCCCTTCCCACTCCCACATAATTTTTTTCCAGATAGTAAGTCAAATGTATACTAAGTTTGGTTGAAATGTCTCCATGCGTTTATGGATTAGACACTAATATCTGTCGTTTTCACTCATTTTTACATGTGACTCCCTTCCCACCTCCACAGTATTTTTCCCCAGATAGTAAGTCATATGTATACCAAGTTTGGTTTAAAGTTTTTGCCCTTTTCTTTTTCCTGTGCACCTCCCTTCCCTGTAGTAAAGCAGCTCAAGATCTCTAGGGGTTTTAACTGCTTGCCTTGTTGTTTTGTTGCAAATTAACATACATGGAGTGGAACGTACTACAGGAGTTACAGATTTGGTTGTTTATACATACATATGGGTTACAGTTGGATGACATAGAGTGAGGCAGTTGAGAGGAGTTGCAAACTTGGTTATTAATATAGACTTATGTTTTGGATAGTATTATTGCTTTACAATGCATTTGAACACTTTTATATATTATGGAAAGGGTTCAGAGTTAAAGTCCTGGGCAAGTAGGTGGGAAGGGAAGGAAGGGGGGATTTGTTCAGAGATGTTTGGGGCTTGCATAGAGCTAAAACTGTACACTGGCACTGGTATAGTAATCTTTGTTGTTTGTTTTGAATTTTATAATAAAAGAAAAAAAGAAATACAAGTGGAAATAAAGAAGTAAATAAGAAAACAGGTAAATGAATGTGGGTGGGGCAAGGGGCGGGACAGAGCTAGGGGGCCAAGTGTACTTGTGTGCCTAGGGGTCCTTGAAGAATGAATCCTGTCCTGGTCGCTAGGTGGGATTCTATAAATGGTGCCTAATGGTTAATTGACAACTGGACCACTAGGCACCGTTTATAGTGCTTTAGCATGTAATTACAAGGGAGGTGTGCACGTGGTCAGGCCATGGATAGATACCACACATGCATACAAAATGTATTAAATACTGTAAGTTGTGTATGAAAAGGCAAACATTTAGATGCTAACATTTACACTTAACTATCTGCAAAGATGTTATATGATTACCTTGGACCTTACTGATCATTTTCAGTATCATATGATAACTGACCAAGAATGATGAGTATGGTAACTACTAGTGCTGCCCGATTTCCTATTCGATTCACCGATTCACTTCGGGTGAATCGATTCAAATTGTTTCATTTATACAGAAAACCAAACTCACCAATTCAAATCGGCGACTTGGCCCCGAGACCCATTCGGGCTTTCCCTCTGCCGCCGGAGTCCATCTAATGTAACTTCTGCTCTGCATGCGCTGCTTGACCAACGGCTACAGGCAAGAGTCCAAAGGCCACTACAGCTTCTGCTCATCCTGTCTTTATTCTCGCACTCTCTCCCCTCATGCCTCCGAGTACATCTCTATCACGGCTACCGCTATTTTCCACCAATGAGCGCCGAGGTATACCTTCCGCTTCCTAGCGCCTGACAGTTCAGTCCGCGCACCCTGCCCGGAACACAAATCTCCCAGGTGGAAGGCAGGCTAGGGGTGTGGTTAAGGTTACTGAATTGAATACAGAAGGCAACATCCACAGACTGCAAGGGTTATGAGCTGGTGATGTCTGGGACAGAGCTTTGTTCGGGCCCTAGCTCGTGGAGATAAAGAAAGAATGCCACTTCCTGCGGGACAGGTCTGGTGACTGTAGGCAGCCTGCCGTGGTTTGGCTGAGAGGGATGCCAACGCCACACGACTTGCTGAGCTACCAGTGCAGTACAATGCTTCTGGTTTTGGGCGGGTTCCTTCTCTGGCCCCTCGGGAACACAGTTAGTTTAGTGCAGGACAGGCTGCCTCATTAGCTAAAGGTAAGAGTGGGAGGTCAGGGGGGAACATGCAGGCCTTCTTTGGGGGAGGGACCATGCAGGCCTTCTGGGGGGAACAGGCCTTTAGGGGGGGACCAAGCCTTCAGGAGAGGAGACACAAGGCCTTCGGGGGGGCATGCCTTCGGAGGGTGACACAACAGACCTACAGGGGAACATGCAGGCCTTCAGGGGGAGGGGCCCTGGTGTAGAAGTACATGGGGGGAGGGAAGGGGGTATTCAAAGAGATGTGCATATACCAGACTTGGGAGGGAGAGAGGGAGGTAAGAAATAATGGGTGTATAAAAACAGAGGAGAGGGAGAAAGATGGTGGACAATGGGATGGAGGGAGAGAAGGAACAGAAAGAGAGAGAGGTTGGACACAAGGGATGGTATGGATGGGGGATAGAGATACTGGATAGGAGGGTAGTTGGTAAGAGAAAGGGAGAGATGGTGGACCCTGTGGTGATGGGGACGGAGGGAGAGATCCTGGATGAAAGGTTAGTGAGAAAAGGAGAGATGGTGGATCTGGGGATGGTGGGGTCCATCGCTGCAGCTGCGGGGATGGAGACAAAAAGAAAGATGCCAGACCTCCGGGGGAGGGAAGGGGAGGACAGAGATGGAAGATGGATGTTTAGCAAGGAGAAAGAAGAAAACAACAAATGGGCAGGAGACCTTGGCAATCGAGTTATCAGAAGACAAACAGAAACCAGAGCCTGGAACCAACATGATTCGAATAATGACCAAACAACAAAAGGTAGAAAAAATAATTTTATTTTCTGTTTTGTGATTACAATATGTCAGATTTGAAATGTGTGTCCTGCCAGAGCTGGTGTTAGACTGTGAACGTGAGCTAGGATTTAACAGAGAGAGAAAAAGTCTTTTTTGTTTGCTTTGTTTATGAGCAACTTAAAAAACTGAAGGTGGACAAAGCGATGGGACCAGACGGGATCCACCCAAGGATACTAAGGGAACTCAGAGAGGTTCTGGCGAGTCCTATTAAAGACTTGTTCAACAAATCCTTGGAGACGGGAGTGATTCCTGGGGATTGGAGGAGAGCGGATGTGGTCCCTATTCATAAAATTGGTCACAGGGATGAAGCAGGAAACTACAGGCCGGTGAGCCTCACTTCAGTTGTTGGAAAAATAATGGAAGTGTTGCTGAAAGAAAGGATAGTGTACTTCCTTGAATCTAATAGGTTACAGGATCCGAGGCAACGTGGCTTTACAAAAGATAAATCGTGCCAAACGAACCTGATTGAATTTTTTGATTGGGTGACCAGAGAGCTGGATCGAGGACATATGCTAGATGTAATTTACTTAGATTTCAGCAAAGCCTTTGATTCAGTTCCTCATAGGAGACTGTTGAACATACTTGAAGGGCTGAAGTTAAGACCCAAAGTGGTGAACTGGGTTAGAAACTGGCTTTCGGACAGATGCCAGAGGGTGGGGGTTAGTGGAAGTCGCTCGGAGGAAGGAAAGGTGAGTAGTGGAGTCCCTCAGGGTTTGGTGCTGGGGCCAATCCTGTTCAATATGTTTGTGAGTGACATTGCTGAAGGGTTAGAAGGAAAAGTATGCCTTTTTGCAGATGATACCAAGATTTGTAACAGAGTAGACACTGAAGAGGGAGTGGAAAATATGAAAAAGGATCTGCAAAAGTTAAAGGAATGGTCTCATGCCTGGCAACTAAAATTCAATGCAAAGAAATGCAGAGTAATAATAATTGGAAGGAACCGTATATGCTGGGAGGAGAGAAGCTGATATGCACGGATGGGGAGAGGGACCTTGGGGTTATAGTGTCCGAAGATCTAAAGGCGAAAAAACAGTGTGACAAGGCAGTGGCTGCTGCCAGAAGGATGCTGGGCTGTATAAAGAGAGGCATAGCCAGTAGAAGAAAGAAGGTGTTGATGCCCCTGTACAGGTAATTGGTAAGGCCCCACTTGCAGTATTGTGTTCAGTTTTGGAGAACTTATCTGGCGAAGGACATAAGAAGACTTGAAGCAGTCCAGATGAGGGCGATGAAAATGATAGGAGGCTTGCGCTAGAAGACGTATGAGGAGAGACTGGAAGCCCTGAATATGTATACCCTAGAGGAAAGGAGAGACAGGGGAGATATGATTCAGACGTTTCATTACATTACATTAGTGATTTTTATTCCGCTTGTACCTTGCGGTTCAAAGCGGATTACATAAGAAGAGAACTGGACATTTCCTGGAGGGTACATGACATTGGAGAATACAGATTGAGGGTATAGACTTAATAACATTGGAAGATAAATCAAGTTACATTACATTACATAGCAAGTAGTCTGTTTCCATATGTTGGTAGATAGTCGGTTTCGGTACGTTCAAGTACTTGAAGGGTATTAATGTAGAACATAATCTTTTCCAGAGAAAGGAAAATGGTAAAACCAGAGGACATAATTTGAGGTTGAGGGGTGGTAGATTCAAAGGCAATGTTAGGAAATTCTACTTTACGGAGAGGGTATTGGATGCCTGGAATATGCTCCCGAGAGAGGTGGTGGAAAGTAAAACTGTGACTGAGTTCAAAGAAGCGTGGGATGAACATAGAGGATCTAGAATCAGAAAATAATATTAAAAATTGAACTAAGGCCAGTACTGGGGAGACTTGCAAGGTCTGTGTCTGTATATGGCCATTTGGTGGAGGATGGGCTGGGGAGGGCTTCAATGGCTGGGAGGGTGTAGATGGGCTGGAGTAGGTTTTAACAAAGATTTCGGGTAGATCTTTGGATTCTTGCCCAGAAATAGCTAAGAAGAAAAAATTTTAAAAAAATTTAAATTGAATCAGGTTGGGCAGACTGGATGGACCATTTGGGTCTATATCTGCCGTCATCTACTATGTTACTATATGTTACCACAGCTCCAGTGTGGGTAGGAAAGGGCAAGGGGGATGAAGAAGCTATAAAAATGGTGAAGAGGCTATAAAATAAATCCACCAGGATGTTTGGAAAAAACAAACAAACAAACAAACCCAAACAACACCCAATTGGGCAGGAAAATCGAATCGAAAAATCAATTCAATAGGCTGAATCAAATCAGATTTTTTTTTTTCTGAATCGGGCAGCACTAGTACCTACAACTCAAAGAAAAACTTCTAAGTATTTAGAAAATTGCAAGTTTTGTTTTGGAGGGGGAAAGAATGATACTGGTACTTCTGGAAGGAACTATTTCCCTGATAAAGGAAAATATTCCATAAGAAATTCATGGAATCTGCTACAACTATTATTTATCATTTCTTTAGTGTTACTAGACCTACATAGCGCTGTAAACATTATATGCAGGTACTTTCTCTATTCCTAGTGGGCTCAAAATCTAAGATGGTTTTTGTATCTTGGGGTGACTTACCCAGGGACTCAGGGAGCTATAGTGATAATTGAATCTGGTTCCCCAGATTACTGCACTAATCATCAGATTACTCCTAAATTTCAGAAACTTGTGTTAAAGTACCCTGAATTTTTTGTTTGATTGGTAAATGTAATCCTTGTGAGCAACAATTTCAAACTGCATTTTTTACAAATTTATGACTGCGTGTTTTTTTTGTTTTTTTTCATGAACTTTGTTTCTTTTCTGAAGTTACTAGAAATTTATCTGAGGTATAGATGCTTTGTTTTAAAATTATGCCACTGTTTAAATAATGTACAACTGAAGGAATTTAATAACTGGATCTACTTATCGTATCCAAAGCTCCGTCATATACAGCAGGGAAGAAAATATGGGGAGTTGAATGGCCAGTCCCTTCATAGTCAGTTGTCTGATCTAAAAAAAAGACATTCAAGAGTCCAACTGGAAAACTCCCAACTGCGGACAGACAAGGCCCAGCTAGTAGAACACATTTCTCAGCTGCATAAGAAGGTAAACAACTTGTTTTGTTATTGGGGGGTTTTCCTTAGAGTACCTGATAGAAAAAATTGTACAGACAGACAAAAAAGGCAAGGAAGGTGTCTTTTCAACTGAAAATAAAGTCTTTATTTGAAACGGTGGTCCCTGTTTTGGCATATAAGAAAACGCCTTCCTCAGGGGACACTATTAAGAAATATATAACACATAAAAATATTTAAAATCATAAGGCATATATCATACGACATATATATTAAATAAAAGATAGCTTTTAAAACATGTGGAGGGGCATAATCGAAAGGGACATCCAAGTCCATTTTCATCTAAGTCGCAAGTCGTCCAAAGTAAAAAACACGTCCAAAATTTTTTTTCTTTCAAAAATCGTCTAATTATATGTTCTGCAGATCTAATCCCTAATTCGTCCATCTTTATACCACATTTTCGTCCAACTTTTCGTCCAAGTCAAAAACGCCTAGGACAAGCCCTTTGGACGTGGGAGGGGTCTGCAAAGTGATGGACTGACCACCCAGACATGGCACCTAAATAGTGGGGTACCTTACAGAGCACTGCTGTGAACTTCACAAAAAGGGTGCCATGTCTTCTCCTCACTACAGCTCCCTTTAGGTCATAGTGAGCCCCAAACCACCTCCAGAATCCCCTAGACCCACTTATCTACCACCCCATTAGCCCTTATGGCTGCAGGAGCCACTTATATGCCACTTATAGGGTTTTGGGGTGTATAGGGGAGTGCACATGTTTAAGCATCAATGCAGTGATTACAGGGGCTTATGGCATGGGTCCTCCTCTCCATGAGTCCCTAACCCACCCTCAAGATGGCTTAAGCCGCCTCTGTGCTGGATGACTAGGCTCTCTTATGCCAGGCTGCCAGGTGATGATGGTCTGGAGGCTAAATTTTAAAGGTGTGATTAATATTTTTATGGGGATGGGGGGGGGGATTCGGTGATCACTGGGGTAGTGTGTGGGGGTTTGTTTTATGTGTTTGCAGTGCCTATCTGGTGACTTTAGTTGGGTTTTTGTGACTTAGACCATGTTTTACATGGTCTAAGTCACAACGTCCAAGTTCAGTCAATCCTGGGCTGTAGAACTTTAGGTTATACATGCTGTACAACTAAGTCTAAGCCGGCCCACCCAACTCCCGCCCTCGACACTCCTCCTGAAACGCCCCATTTAGCTTTGGTCATTCAGCGGCACTATGAAGGCCTAGGTCGTTTAGAAATACGTCCAAAACCCATTTTTAATATCGGCACTTGGACATATTTGGACAATGTTCATCCAAGTGCCGACTTAAGTCGGTTTTTGGATGTTTTTCTCTTTCGATTATGAGCCCCATAGTGAACTGAACCAAAGACAATGGTATCACCATACAAACTATGTTAAAATGAAACATATCACCAAATCAAACAAATATTGTCAAATTAGCAAAAACAGGAATAAACACTAAAATGGAGCCATTTCTGATAAAATAAAAGTGCCATACTTGAAACACAGATTGACAGTGTATATAAGCCAAAGAAAATGAATTACAAAACATATTTCAAAGTAAAACATGTAGCCAAACCAATAGACTGATGTCATATAGCCAAATCAAACAAGTTAAAAAAATTAATTTAAACAATTCATGAGTGAAAATCCAAATAAAACCAGTTTTGATAAAATAAGGAAACTATATTTAAAGCATGAATGGAGATTATGCATGAAATTGAATGAATGATGAAATGCAACATTTAAAACATATACGATGTAAGTCAAAGGAAATGGCATCCACATGCAAACTATTTTGAGATAAAATATATATAACCAAAGTCAAACAAATGATGTCAGAAGGCAGAAACAAAACATGGATTAACACTAAAAAGGAGCCATTTCTGATAAAATAAAAATGCCACACTTAAAAAACATAATAGAATGCATAAACCAAAAATTATATAAACAATAGCATAAATACTAGAACATATTGCAAAATAAGAAAGCCATATTTGTAACATGAACACAGTAAAGACATTTCATTCTATTTTTTTCTTCCCTCACTTTTTACTTGCCCTTTTTTGAAATATATTTTCTCCTGTACTTCCTTGATGGCTGATTGTTCTTTTTACTTTTAGCGTTTTTTGTTTCCAGTGTCTTTCAAGCAGTCATATGGGTTTCTTGTACAATCCTACTGGAAGCTGAACTCGTGGGATCTTGTGTCCTCTTTAGCCTCGGCTGCAGGGCTAATAAAACTTGTTCCCTCCCCTCTAGGCTATCTGCCTGGTAGCTTCCTGTCATGCTCAGTTTGTTCCTGCAGCCTCACTACATGGGTGAAATCAGTCTCTTCTGCTTGTGATTTGTTTTCAATTCCTAGTCTTTGATTTGTTTCTTGCATTTGCCTAAGTGCTGCAGATCAGCGGAAGATCACAGACATTTTAAATTTTGTCTGCTTAAACTGCAGTAAGCCCTCTACGACAGCCTGCAGATTGGATCGGGTCTCTGAGATTGGAAGCCATCTCTCCCCTGGTTCATCCGCAAAGGTGTGGAGTGCAGGCTGCTGCGGTTCCATGGAGGTACGCTGTGATCGGAATCAGACCGTGTGTCTTCCTTAATTTCCCTGAGGGTCCTGGTGGTCGTGATCTGTAGTGACAGGGAAGGTGAGGCGGTCAGAGGACCTGAAAAATCCAGTTTAATCAGCTCCTGAGGTACTGATCTCCTTGCTTGTACTGTGTATTGCAGGCTGCCATAGACTTTCATTGCAGCACATGTCTCTGTGGTGTCTGTGAATCACAGAATTTTGGCGATTTGGGGGGCTGCTGAAATTGGGGTTTTGGGTGGTTTCCCTGCACGCCCTGGTCCCCTTTATCTGTAAAATCATAAAATCACAATTTTTCACGGTTCCCTGAGTTTTTCCCGGGCAGTTTTAGGGCAAAATTGGCACCCGCGGCAGCCATCTTGCATTTTCTTTAAAGTTTTCAAAAGTATATTTTTTGGACTTAAAAGCTTCATTTTTGCTCCAAACTGCACCAGGTCTCCTCTCATAGGGGTCCCGTAATCCTTGTGGCTCTGGACTAGAGAGCTGCACGGGAACGGGGACGACAGGAATCCCGCGGGACCCGCGGGCATCCCGCGGGTTCCCCCTTCGGGTCACGGGGATCCCGTGGGGACGCCCCCTATGGTCGCGGGAATCCCGTAGGGATGCCCCCTAGGGTCGCGGGGATCCCGTGGGGACGCCTCCAAGGGTTGCGGGGTTACATTACATTACGGATTTCTATTCCGCCTATACCTTGCAGTTCAAGGCGGATTTGACTGGACATTTTCCAGTGAAGATACATTTTTTTTTTTTTGTCAGAGGAGAGATAGCTGGATAGATTCCTAAGGAGATTTAGGGGTTGGATAGTAAAATGATAGTGCCAAACTGTGTGATATAGACAAAGAGAATGTAGTTCCTGTGGGGCTGGATGTACTCAGTCGCGCGGCTCTTCTTCTCCCTACCTGCTCTGCTTGCAGCACAGAGCCGAACGGAAGCCTTCCCGACATCAGCGCTGATGTCGGGAAGACTTCCGTTCGGCTCTGTGCTGCAGGCAGGGCAGGTAAGGAGGAGAGTAGCCTCGCAGTTCGAGTGGCTACCAAGGGAGGGGGGCAGTCCGCCCCGGGTGCAGCACAGCCGGCCAGGTCCCCTTACTTTTGTGGCGCTTCCCCGACCGACCGACAACAGCCCCGGTCTGACAATCCTCCCTGCCCTGTAGCTGTAAGAAGGTAATTTAGATTTGCGGTTAAGGGCAGGGAGGTTTGTCGGACCGGGGCTGTTGTCGGTCAGTCGGGGAAGCGCCACAAAAGTAAGGGGACCTGGCCGGCTGTGCTGCACCCGGGGCGGGAGAGAAGGAGGGGGGAGAAGGACGCTGAAAGCACTGGAGAAGACAAAGGGGTGGATAAGGACGCTGAAAGGCCATGGGGAAGACGGGCCGGGGGGGGGGAAGGACTCTGAAAGCACTTGTGGAAGACAGAGGAGGGAGAAGGACGCTGAAAGCACATGGGGAAGACAAAGGGGTGGAGAAGGACGCTGAAAGGCCATGGGAAGGGCAGGGGGGGAAGGACTCTAAAAGCACTTGTGGAAGACAGGGGGGAGAAGGATGCTGAAAGCACATGGGGAAGACAAAGGGGTGGAGAAGGACGCTGAAAGGACATGGGGAAGACGGGGGGTGGTGGTGGAGAAGGACGCTGAAAGGCCATGGGGAAGACAGAGAGGGAGAAGGACACTGAAAGGACATGGGGAAGCAGAAGGGGGAGAAGGACACTGAAAGCACATGTGGAAGACAGAGGGGGGAGAAGGACGCTGACAGGACATGGAGAAAATGGGGGGGAGAAGGACGCTGAAAGGAAATGGGGAAGAGAGAGTAGGGAGAAGACGCTGGCAGGAAAGAAGACAGATGCCAGACTATGGGGGGAGCGGAGGGAAGAAGATAGGTGCCAGACCAATTTGGAAGGGGGAAGAAAGGGAGAGGCACAGTAACAGAGCAAATGGAAGATGCAGAAGGAAGAGAGACAGTGGATGGAAGGAATTGAATGAGAACATGAGGAAAGCAGAAACCAGGCAACAAAGGTAGGAAAATAATTCTATTTTTTTTTTTTTTTTGCTTCAGTATAAAGTAGTATATTAGTTGTGTTGATAAAAATTTATAAACATTAGAGGATCTGGTAGAAACCCATTTACAAAGTATGTATTCTTCCCAATTAATATTTCCAAATTAATAAAGTCTTTTTGCTTATTTGTAAATGGGTTTCTACCAGAGCCTTTAATTCAGTAGCATAATTAAATAAAATAACTATTTCTGAAGTTTATAGGGACGGGCGGGGACGGAGGGGATTCCTCACGGGGACTGGTGGGGATGGAAGGGATTCCTCACGGGGACGGGTGGGGATGGAGGGGATTCCTCGCGGGGACGGGTGGGGATGGAGGGGATTCCTCACGGGGACGGGTGGGGATGGAGGGGATTCCTCGCGGGGACGGGTGGGATTCCTCACGGGGACGGGTGGGGACGGGTGGGGACGGGTGGAACTTTGGCGGGGACGGGTGGAATTTCTGTCCCCACGCAACTCTCTACTCTGGACTGGCCCAGAAGACCTTTGTATGTAGATCTTGTGAGGTTGAGCTCGGAGAGAGGTCTGCATCTTCCTTGCCATCAGAGGTTGCTCACGCAGGGCCCGATTGCACTTCAAGATCCATACCGCTTTGGTCACACGGCCTGGTGCTTGAGTGAACAGCCTTGAGGGCCAAGGGTTATTCCTCTGTGGTTGTCGCCACGTTCCTTCACAGGAAACGGAAATCAACTGTATCAGCCTACGCGAACGCCTGGAGGTGCTTTCAGGCTTGGTGTGCGGGGGTTCAGGTGGACCCTTTGGTACCGTTAGTGGCTCATATTCTGGACTTCCTGCAGGCTGGCCTCAGGAAGGGTATGGCAGTCTCTTCTCTCCATGTCCAGATTACGGGTCTTTCCTGTTTAAGTCCCTCTTCATTCAGGGGTTCTCTGGCATTTGTCCGGTTCTTGAGGGGAGCAGGGAGGCTGGGGCCTCCCTTACGACCACCATGTACGATGTGGAACCTGAATTTGGTCCTACACTCCCTGACTCATCTGCCCTATGAATCCCTGGATGGCATCTCTCTGAAAGAGCTTACCATTAAGACTGTTTTTCTTGTGGCAGAGAGTGTTGGAGTTTCAAGCTCTGTCATGCAGAGATCCTTTTCTTACATCACTGTCGGCGGTGATTTTGAGGACTGTGCCTTCCTTTCTTCTGGAAGTGATTTCCTCTTTCCATGTCAACTAGGATGTTTGGCTGCCAGCTTTGTTCCTTCAGGTTCCAAGTCTAAGGACCGTGTTTTGCGGTCTCTGGCTGTGCAGCATCTCCTTTTGAGATACCTGGAGGCCACTAATGATTTCCATCTGTTGGATCATCTCTTTGTTCTAGCGGTCTCCGTATGCCGGGGTAGGCCTGCTTCTAAGGCTACCATCTCGCGTTGGATATGTGTGGCCATTTTCGCTGCCTATGTTTCAGTGGGGAAGAAGCCTCCTCTTGGGGTGAAGGCTCACTCTACCAGAGGCATGGCTTCCTCAGTGGCAGAGTCTCTGGCAATTTTGCCTGAGGAGATTTGTAGGGTGGCCATGGGGGCTTCGCTTCATACCTTTACCATGTTTTACCGGCTTGATGTGGCAGCTAGGGGTGATGCGGCCTTTGGCACTTCCATTCTGGTGGCGACCTCATCAGGCCCCCCAAAAAATTGGGACTGATTTGATACGTCCGAGTTCAGCCTCTAGAGGGATTGTACAAGAATGAAAGATTAGGTTTCTTACCTCTGGTAATCTTCCTTCTTGTAAATCTCCTCTGGAGGCTTAACTCCTGCCCATCTGTTTTGTCCGATTTGCAGATTGCCTCTTCAGTTACTGGTAAGCTGGATTACTGTCTTTGACCAGACTTACTAAGATTTCCATACATGTTCCCTTAGGTTGGGTTCCTGGGTGGGGCCCCATCTGAATTTCAGGCTGTGTCTACGTTAGGTGGATTTATCTGTTTTACAATTTGTACATGTTCAAATTTCTATTTCATATATAACAAAAAAACAAACAAAAAAGAAACACTTGGCCTTTTTTGGCAATGGTTCCTTGTGTTTGATGTACTCTTGAGCAGAATTGACTGGTAGTGGGAGTGCCCACACCCTCTCTTCTCTTTTTCTGTTTCCTGTTTGTACTAGATATCACTGGCTTTTCGACAAACTGAGCATGACAGGAAGCTACCAGGCATATAGCCTAGAGGGAAGGGAACAAGTTTTATTAGCCCTGTAGCCGAGGCTAAAGAGTATAGAAGATCCCACGAGTTCAGCCTCCAGAGGAGATTTACAAAAAGGAAGAGTAGCAGAGTTTATAAGTGAACTGGTCCGGGAACAGTTTCTCGAGGCAGCCTGTAGCCTTAAAGAATTGGTTACTCAAGCAAAATATTACAGTCCTGGGTCAGGCAGTTGGGGTAGCTGAGGCATACTTAGAGGCCCAACAGCAGGTACCTACCATTTCAGAGGCAGGAAGGCCAGGAGGACCCAGAACCTTAAGCTCTAGAACGACCTTAGGGATGTATAAAGACCTAGTTAATTTCCTGTGGGAAACTTGGCCACAGGAGTCAACAGTTCCACACCAAAGTGAACCTGATGAACAGGTTTAAATCCTCGGTACAGGTCCCTAAGAAGGAATACACTATATAGCTAAAATTGGAGAGTGTTCCTGTAGTGGCCATATTGTACTCAGGGGCCAACCAGTCCATCTTATCCTGGAGGGTATGGGAGAGTATCTTACTAGCAAAGGGTCAGCAGATAGATCGGCCCCAGGGTAAATCTAAAATACAATGTATGCACGGGACCTCATTGCCCTATGAGCTAAAGAAGATCTGGGTGGAATATCAAGGGAAAAAGCATGCTTTGAATATGGCTCTTATCTTGGGACAGGAGTGGCCCTATTTTTGGTAATGTATTAGAGCTCAAGGGGGTAAGGCCCCAGTAGTAAAGGAAGAGGAGCTGGCCCATACTTTTCTCTTGGAGGATGGGGGTACTGGGAGAACCTTCCCAGAAGAGGCCCAAAAGCAAAGCAGAGAAATGGGCAGTTAGAAAAGCATACTCCCAAAGTGGGGTTGCAATGGGCGCAACCTTTGCTCCTTTGGTTGCCAATCTTTATATAATCCAGTATGAACAAACTTGGGTCTACAAGTCACCTTTCATTTAAAAAATCTACACCTGGTGGACATATATAGATGACTTTTTTTTTTTTTTTTTAACTATGGACAGGTTCTCAGTCACAACTTGCAAATTTTGTCAAATGGTTAAATACGTGTGATTTAAGCATACAATTTACTTGTTGCCATTCAGACAAACAAATTCATTTTCTTGATATTTTAGTGATGTATGATCATCAGGGTTTCAGCACCAAAACTTTTGAAAAACCAACTGCGAAAAATACTTTTTTATCCTTTTCAAGTTGTCATCCCTATCATTTGAAAAAAACGTTTGCCTTTTTCACAAATGCTAAGACTTAGAATAATTGTTCCAATGTTGAAGTTTTTAAAGTACAAGTCCGACATCTATCTGCAAAACTTAAATCTAGGGAGTATCCACCAAACATTCAACGTCGTGCCTACACCAGAGCCAAATTTAATAATAGGGATCAGCTTTTACTAGACTACATATTATGCAAAGAAAATGATGAGAAGTTCACCTGCATTTTGAAACATTCTACACAAAGTTACATGGTAGCTGATTTAATTAGTCAACATTGGGACATTATCCAGTTGCTCCCCCCCTTTTCAAAACATGGAGTTGTGATTTGCTTATTCCAGAGGGAAAAAAAACCTTAAAGAATTTTTATGTCCGTCTTCATTACCACAGTAACAGTCTGGCAATTTACTCCCTGTTGGACATTATAAATGTGATTCATGCACAATATGTGAGGTTACTTTACAACTAAACGAGTTTACGAACCCCATATTTTATCTAAAAAACTTCAGTACTTGCAAAACATACCATGTGGTCTACGTCATCAAATGCCCTTTTGTAACCAATTATATATCGGGATGACAATCAGAGAACTAAGAACAAGATTATTAGACTATAAATCCAACATAAAAAGAAATGTGATCAAAGAACCCCTCGTTCAACATTGCATCTCTCAACATCATGGTTTCAAAGACTTGCGCTGTTTATAATTGAAGTTGTTCAAAAGAACGTAAGGAGGCATGGAATTTTACTTTGCAATCTTTACACCCTCCAGGTTTAAATGACAAAATTGAATGGGGTGCTTTTTACTAAATGTTTTATATTGAGTGTCCAATTTTTCTTTGCTCTTTGTGATTTTCACATTCAGTAAAAAATTGGAATGTTTTCATTGGCAAGCCAGTAAATGACATAATCCACTGTGAGTGGCTAAAAGATCTAATGACGTCCTAAGTGACAAGCACCATTTTTTGAATGATTTTTTTTCAGTCAAGTAGTGTTTCATTTGTTTTCTCTTTGAGAAGCATTTAAATTTTGGAATGTTTTGACTATATATTGCGTTTGTCACAATGTTTTCTTTATTTCAAGGCACTATAGCAAAGTTCTTCAACCGCCGGTCCGCGGACCGGTGTCGGTCCGCAGAAAATTTCTGCCGGTCCACGCAGGGCCAGCGAGATCAAGTCGGCAGTTAAATTTCCTGCCGACTGCGGTTCCTGCTCATTAATGTTCCTCCCAGCCTCAGGCGATTAAGATAGGCTGCCGACATCGGGGCCTTCCCTCTCTGAGTCTCGCCTGTTCGGAAACAGGAAGTTGAAACAAAATAGGCGGGACTCAGAGAGTGAAGGTCCCGACGCCGGCAGCCTGACTTGATCGCCGCCCCTGCCGAGTTGCTGAAGAGGGCCGCGGAGAGAGCTGCAGATTCAGGTGCAGGTGGAGGGAGATGGTCAGTGTGTGCGAGCAAGATCCTGGGGAGCCTTCACAGTGACTGTATCCCCTCCGAAAAGCTCTCCTACTTGCCAGGGCAGTGATTTACCGGCAACTTCCTGCAGGCAAGGTTATCTTTAAACTAATGTAATAACAAAATAAATACAAAACAAATAAAAAAATAAAAAATAATTAATCTGGAAGTTTTTGACCCATGAGACATGACCTGCTACATTTGCTAAATACCAGCATTGCTGCTCTTGAAAGTCTCTGAGGTCTTTTTTTTTCTCCCTTATATATTGTGCAATTGAATATTGTCTTCCTCCAAGGTCGAAACCTGAGTCAGGTGCATGTGGCAAGCAAATGCCACAAAGGAAGCCGCTGCTGCCACCTTAATTCCTAAGGCTAACGCTTCAAATTGTCTCTTGAGGACCTCTTGAGGACCGTCTACCTTGCGGTCCTGTGTTTCCTTCATTATCACACCTGCGCTACCAACGAATCCACCTTCAGCTGAATAAAGAGCTGTTGGAAATCCAGAGCCATAAGATAAATCTTTGCTATAATCTTAGCCACTCGCAGGGACCTCTCTGGCGACTCCCAGTGGTCAATGACTAGCTTTGTGTATCTCAGAATGTGAGGGAAAGAACGTGGTCTGTGTAATGGAGCTGCTCATAATAGAGTACTGGGACGGAGAGACTGACAAAGCTTCCAGCTTTAGTTCCCACAGCGAATTAGAAATTAAGCCTGGGAGCAGAGATGCCTTGAACAGCTGCCACACCATGGGGCCTTCCCCCTGGTCCAGGGCCACTACTGCTTCTTGACTGCTGGTCTCATGCAGAGAACCAGACTTTGCCAGAGAAACTGCATCCTGGAACAAAAGGGGCATGGAATCTGACTTTCCATCCTCCACTCTATGTCAGATTGAACATCATGGTCCAACTCTGGATCCTCACCTGAACGTGGTACATGCTGAGGACTTTTCACTGGCGCTGCCACTAAAGTTGCACCTAAAGTTGATGCTGTGGACCCCCGGCAGTTTAAATAGACATTCCACATCAGGCTCACAAAATCTGGAGTGAAATCTTGCACTGGGAGTCTTGAGGACTCTGACAGAGACTTCTGAGCTCCGCAGGGACTTCTGATCTCCGCAGAATTCACGCCTCTGTGCTTAGCCAATTATTTTGAGGGCCCTGGAAAGGGTCTCTTCCCTTGGGATTGAGCCTCCTACGGATCCCCTACCCTGGAGGACTCGGAGGAGGCTGAGCCCAAGGTTTCCCACCCTTCCCTGTGTGCCCTGCAGCACATGGAATATGGACGCTCTTTGGCTGACTATCCAGCACAAAACTGGCATGATACAGGGGTAGAAAGACCTGAAGGGTCCATCCCTATTAATTTTAAACAGAACTGAGGGATTTTGAGATAGATGGAGACTTTAGAAAAAAAAAAAAGATTGTTTAAAATCTAAGATGGCCATCGCCAGCGAATTTGCACCAAAACAGTCTGTGGAGGATCCCCTGGTTCAAAAATTACAGGGAGGGGGGTTTATGAGGAGGGGGACTCTAGCTATGACCCCAGAAAATCTCAAAATTCACTTTGGCAGACTCCCCCCCCCCTCCAATTTTCCCTATAGGCTATAATAGCCTTACTCACTGAGCCATGTGGTGCCTGCCTACCTCAGCTTAGAAGTGCAGCTGGAATAAATGGAGAACTCTGCTACACCAATTCACTCTATGAACTTAGTCTTCGAGCTGCTAGTCAAACCGATGCCAGTGTGAGCCTCAAGCCCCAAAGAGAATCTCACGCTGCAACAGGCGGAGGACCATACAGTTGGCCCACTATTAAGCCTGGCCAAGCCTGGACAAAGCCAAAGAGCCTGTGCTGAAGCTCCTGATAAATCAGGGATGCAAGCAGCTCCTTAGGAAACAGCCCCTGAGCTCCAAAAATATTATATCAGGTTGGCTAGCCATGTGTCCCTGAAAGCTGATCCTGCTAGCAGCAGACTTCCAGTGTGTGAGTCTGCGTCTTCTCCCAGGCAGGAGTCCTAACAAGTGGGAACCTCTGGGTACTAAGCTTCAAACAGAAAACAGAAAAAACCTGAAAATAATAAAACTGCAGAGTAAATCAGAAACACATCTGAGCAACTTGCTGTTGAAGAAAACCTGAGGGAGCAGGAGCAGCTGGCTGGGAAGGAGGCAGAGTTGAAAAGATGACTGACATCATTCTGCAAGCAACTTGTTAATTCAGATGGATAAATTCTAGCGTTCGGGACTACTAGACACAATGCACTAGAATCTTTAAACTATAGGAAACTGTTATTTCCTTATGATTTATTACTCTTTTCAACTAAGGGCTCCTTTTATGAAGCTGCGTTAGCAGCTTTATTGCACGGGATTTTTCATCACGCGCTAACCCCCGCACTAGCCGAAAAACTACCGCCTGCTCAAGAGGAGGCGGTAGCAGCTAGTGCAGCCAGCAGTTTAGCACACGCTATTACGCATGTTAAACCGCTAACGCGGCTTCGTAAAAGGAGCCCTAAGAGTTCATAGGTAAAAAATTAGTAACCCATTATTGCTGTTATCCGGAACTAGTAATTTATATATGATTTGGCAAAAATAAATTCTTCTAGATGTCTACAACCACAGAGAAATTATGGAAAATTGTCATTTTTTAATGTTCTTATGTATTGAGTCCATGGCACTTTGCTTTCCATTACAAAATGTTCTATCCTTCCTTTACACTGCTAGGGTCTCAGATTTCCTGATTGAGCAGATAGGTTTTTAATGTATGGCTCATATCTCTTCATATCCTGGCTATTTTAAATATTGCCTGCACTTTCTGTTTTTTTACCTGGTCATTTTCCTCTTTGCATTTTTACATAGCCAACTTGGTTTGAAACAAGGCTGAGTTTTGATACTATGAAATTTTATTTGCAGCTACTCAGGGATTTATCCCCTATTTTTAGTTCAATTATTGGAGTGACAGACCTGGACTAGGATTTGCACTACAGCTCCATTAGGAGCACTGAAAACATGAGCCCTGAATCTGGATCACCCGTAAGCAAGAACTATGGCTTCTTTCCCCTTGGTACAGTGAATGTTGCCTTTGCACCACTCCCAGCCAATACAGAAAGCAAGAAGCCCACTACAAGGATCAAATCAGGAACCATCAGTAAGACAGTGCACAAAACTGAGCTGTCCAATATTTTTTTGTATTTTCTAGTGACCACTCCAGTGATACAGATTCCAGGATATCAAGTGCTAACAGTGATTATAATACAAAGGGAGTTATTTACCTACAGCACACACTAAGGGCTCCTTTTATCAAGCTGCGGTAGGCGGTTAACGCGCGGAATACCACACTTTCAACTGCCTGCCGCGCTAGTCGCTAACGCCTCCATTGACGAGGCGTTAGTTTTTTGGTGTGCCACGGGGGTTAGCGTGTGATGAAATGTCCGACACGCTAACCCCCGTAGCGCACCTTGATAAAAGGAGCCCTTAGGCTGGTATGGCACTTGTTATTTACTGCAGAGTCCCAATAGATGAAATGGGCCTAACAGTACACATTAACAATGATTATGCAGAGTATTTTTCTCATAGTTTATTCTTCTCCTATTTAGGTTGCTGAAAAAGAAGAGGAGATCCGTAACATGCATGGACATATTAATAGCTTAGCATATGATCTCAATAATTTGATGTTTCAAGTTGATATGGATAAATCTTTGCAGCAAGGAAGATGGAAAGAGTTTGCCAAAACAACAAACTTAAATGAGTCAACATTTATTTTTGCACCATAATCTTAAAAATGAAAATTTTATATCACACTTTGCATTGAAAAGTAACTGTAGTTATTTTTGAAAAGTGTGAATAATTTTGCAGACAATATTAAAAAATATTTTGTTATTAGGTAAAAAAAATGTCAGTCCTTTAATGTATCCTTTAAGAAAGGCACTGTATTCTCTCTAATAATCCCCCTCCCCCACTTCAGGACCTAAAAACTCTGGAAAATTTGGTTTTAAAACCAAATCAAGAGTCCCTCAATAATCCACCCCTCCCAAGCATTACTGTTCACCACTGCCTCCCCCCCACCACCACCACCACCACACACACAAGGTACTAGGCCAATGCAGGGCCTTAAAGATCTGTACTAGCCCAGCTCCCAAACCTCAAGATGAGGTATAAAGAGATCCAATCATCGCAGGGGGAGGGGTGGCGGGTGGAGGAGAGCAATGGCAGTTACTGCAGGAGGCAGGATGGAGAACAAAAATGGTGGTTATGGAAAGCAGGGTGGAGGAAAGAAATAGTTATCATAGGGAGGAGAGCTAGAGGAAAGAAATGGTCAACATGGGGTAGAGATCTGAAGAAATGAAATATGTCCATTAATAGACACCCTAGACTTCAGAAGACCCAATGTTTTTAATAATAGACTGGGCAATTATAAGAGAGAATAACAGTATTATTAGAAAAGCCTGACTAGTTTTCTCCTTTTAAATATCACTGTGATTTCAAGCGTTGGAAGCTTCTCAGCCTTCAAGAAAGGTAATGAAAATTTAAAGAATTGATAAACAAAATTTTGAGCTATACAGCATAGTCCATCCTGCCCAGAAATTTCTCACTTCATAATCTATTAAAAACTATTTTGCAGATAACACAAAACTATTGTGGCTTTCTAATCTTTAGTTAAAGTATTTCCAAGTGTTGCATTCATAAAATATTATGAAATACTGTGTGCATTGAGTTCAAGGATGGTCAACTGATCTGATCTGAAATGAGGCAGACTTCCCTTGGCAGCATCGATGTGGCTTTGTCCTATTAATCTATGTCTATTTCTGTGTTTGGTAATTTTTTTTAAATATATTTTTATTACTCAAATGCACAAGCAAATAGACAAAATTCTGCCACAAAACAGTGCAAAAGCAAGAAAAACACAAGCAGTTGAGCAATTTCAGCATTCCCCCCCCCCCCACCCCAATTGTGTTTGGTATTTTATTCTTTATAATTGTTTCCACTATGTTCCCTGGCACTGAAGTTATGCTTACTGGTTTCTAATTTCTCAGATTACCTGGAGTTGAAGTCTGAACTTCAAAGAGATTATGAAGGAAAACCTACTAAAAATTATTGTTACTTTCTAAACTACTATCTCTTTCTAATCAATAGTGAGATGTGAATATTAGATGTGCATTTATTTTTATACAAATGGTAAAACATGATTGATGGGCACATTTTTGGTTAGATTTGCCAGTGTTGAAATGAATGGGCGAGACCAAGACTAGATGAATCACTAATCTTTCAATTGCTTGTCACTGAAAGTGCAGCCAGGGCATAGACACAGTGGAGTTCTCTGGGAAGGGGAAAATGGTAAATCCACACCAGGAGATGAGCAGAAGCATAAGGCACTTAAGCTAATTATGTTGAAACTCTTTGATAAGCAGCCAAGCAAGCCTATTCTGTCTGACTTATCCAAATCCCACAAGTGTTGATGTGTACAGCTGGGCTGGAAGAGGCACCAAAGTATCAGGGCAAATACAATTTTCTCTGAGACTTTCAGAAAGCAGAGAGATCCTGTGTTTGCTTCAGCAAAAGGTTATTGAAGTGAAGGTGTCAAAAAATTAGGAAATCATATAAAGAACACACCATTTTTTCACTGACACAGACAGTTTATAGTTTATTTGATATTTTTCAAAACTGCCATGGCTAACTGACAGATCTAGGCAGTTTACAATAAATTACACAAACATAAAAAGAGAGGGAAAAGAATTACAATATCCTGTGACAGGGAAGGGCACAGCAGTCCTGATTGCATTGGAAAGGCATGGCAAGGGTACAGGATGGGTAGAGAGGGTAAATAGTAGGATAGTATTGACTAGCCCTGGCAACAGTGTTCTATGCAGGGTCAAAGGCACAGGTAAAAAGCCAAGCCTTTATTTATGATTCAAAAGTCTTAAATGAGGGCTCAGCATGGATATGCAAAGGCAGTCTCACCTGCAGAGATTTGCAGGGCAGTTACTTGCTCTAATCTCTACAAGTTCACTAAATTTTACAGGGTGGATATAGCAGCCAGGCTAGGCACTGCTTTTGGGTTCTCAGTGTTGGCAGCAGGCTCATCTGTTCCACTCTAGGAACCAGGGACTGCTCCGATATGTCCCAATGGTCAAGACTACCAGTCCTGTTGCACAAGAAGGAAAAATTAGGTTCTTACCTTGCTAATCTTCTTTTTTTGTAAATGGGACTGGTAGTCTTCTTGCCTACCCTATCTATATATATTAGCCTGCTTTCTGTTTCAGACATGCCTGCTTAGATGCCTTTTTTCTATCAACTGCCTAGTGGGATCAGGAATGAAGAATTCACTCATAAGAGTGACAGAACTACTAGTACAGATGGTACACAGGTAGGTGGTTCATTTTATTACCACCTTGTTTCATTTAGTTGTGGTTTATCTGCACTGTTCTTTAATGTTTGCATTTAGAGTAGAACATATGTAGTTTTGGGGTGTTTGCCCGCACCCCTCTCTTATGTTTGCACTCTAGGACTTGCTAGAAGCTTTAGTACTGACTCAGTGGGTAGAGCTCATCCCAGAGGTATGGGAGGTTGAGGATGAAAACAAACAGTGAGCTCTCTACAACCTTGCAACTAATGGGGGTTAACCCGATGGTCAAGACTACCAGTCCTGTTTACAAGAAAGAAGATTATCAAGATAAGAACCTAATCTTTCCTTAAAGTCTATCCAGTGCACCACCAGGCCGAGAAGGTCGTGCATTAGATAAGTTTAGATGCCGCCTTCTCCCAAATTCTACGTTAGCCAGCAGGGTGCTCAGCTATAACTTCTTTATGTCATTCTGTTTGAAACAGCTCGTGAAGAGACTTGCTGATATGAGCAGATCTCCTCCTGAAGGCCTATCTTTCATAAAATTCATAAGACAGATGGGTGAAGCTTTACCAGTTAAACTGAAATCAGACTCGGAGCCGAGAGGAGCTCCTAGAAGCATTAAATTTTGATGATATTCCTAAAGAACTCCTCAAGTTGCCACTTCACAATTTACTTAAGGTTATGTTTAAGAATTGGGAGACTCCTCTTACTTTTCCCATAGTGCCTAGAAAGATTGACTTCTTATACAGATTTCAGTCCTGTCCAGGCTTTGATAAACCACAGCTGTAACAGTCTTTGCTGGTCGAGTCCACTCTTAAAAAGTCTTCCAGCACACGAGTGTATGCCAGTGCACCACCAGGCCGAGAAGGTAGCACATTAGATAAGTTTAGGTGCCACCTTTTCCAAAACTCTATGTTAGCCAGCAGAGTGCTCAGCTATAACTTCTTTATGCTATTCTATTTGAAACAGCTCGTGAAGAGACTTGCTGATTTTGAGCAGTATAGTCTGAGCACCTTCCAAAGTTTCAGGAAACTACCCAAACCAGAACATCTTCAAACCAAAAAATTCATGGCTAGAACTGTTTTTGATGCATTTAATGTAAAATCCAGAGCATCGGCTATGTCTATAGCCATGAAACGTCTAGACTTTAGGAAATTGGAAGACTGGGCGTCCAAGTGGCAGATGAAATTTAATGTGGACAAATGCAAAGTGATGCATATTGGGAAAAATAACCCAAATCACAGTTACCAGATGCTAGGGTCCACCTTGGGGGTTAGCGCCCGAGAAAGGGATGTGGGTATCATTGTAGACAATGCGATGAAACCTTCCGCCTAATGCGCGGCAGCGGCCAAAAAAAACAAACAAGATGCTAGGAATTATTTTTAAAAGGATGGTTAACAAGACTAAGAATGTTATGCCTCTGTAACAGTCAATGGGGACACTCGATGAAACTGCAGGGAAATACTTTTAAAACCAATAGGAGGAAATATTTTTTCACTCAGAGAATAGTTAAGCTCTTGAATGCGCTGCCAGAGGTTGTGGTAAAAGCGGATAGCATAGCTGGTTTTAAGAAATGTTTGGACAAGTTTCAAGTTTATTAAAAATTTGATTAATCACTTATTCAAAATTCTAACCGATGTACAAAACAGTAAAATTACAAATTTCTGGGGGAAACAAAACAAACGAATAATACTAAACTGATAAAACCTATTAAACAAAAGGAAGAAATGGGGAAAGAAATACAAGTTGTTGATAGTAAATAAGACAAGTAGGGGAAAAAAACAATAGGAAGGATGAGAGTAGAGGGCTTCAAATAAGTTGGGAAATAGGATTCAATTGAGGCTCCTATTCTAGCTTTCTAGCAGTCAAATGCATCTTTAAAAAGAAAGCATTTTAACTTGCTCTTGAATGTGTCTAGGTTGCATTCTTCCCTTAAATAAATAGGGAGGGAATTCAATGTTTGGGGGGGCTGTGACAGAAAAGATGAATTGCCGCCGTGTGTTAATGTTTTTGAGAGAGGGAACATTTAATAAATGTTGGTCGTTTGACCTAAGTAATCTTGTTGGAGTGTAGGGAATCAATAATCTATGAATGAAGGCAGGAGTTTTATAAAGAAGAGATTTGAGTTAGCAGACTTAATTTATATGTTATGCAGTGAAAAGTTCATAGTCTGTTATTAAGACATGGGGAAGCCTATGTTGCCCTGGATTGGTAGCATGGAATGTTGCCACTCTTTGGGTTTTGGCCAGGTACTAGTGACCTGGTTTGGCCAAAGTGAGAATGGGCTACTGGGTTTGATGGGCCATTGGTCTGACCCAGTAAGGCTATTCTTATGTTCAGGTGTTTCCCTACCTGGACAATTGGTTAATCAAAGCAACATCGTCTCAAGCAGTCCAATCAACCATAAACCACAAAGGCAACCATAACGCTTCTCAAACTTCTAGGATTGAAAGTAAATTATCAAAAATCTCAGCTTCAGCTGACTCAAATATTGGCGTTCATAGGCGCTGCACTTAACACCAATCTTCTCCAAGCTTACTTGCCTCAGAAGAGAAGACACCTTGCTTCACTTTGCAATCATGTATCTATTTTTCTGAACATTTTGGCAAGACAAATTATGCATCTCCTGGGTCACATGGTATCCACAGTTCATGTGTCTCCCTTCATCTGGCTCCATCTCAGACCAGTTCAGTGGAACCTAGTGTCTCAGTGGTCTCAAACTACAGATCCACTATCCCAGTGCATCAGAGTCTCCTTGCCTCTTTGTCAATCTATCCAGAGGTTTGTTGTTTCACATTCCTCCACACCAGAGTACTCACGATGGATGCATCCATGTTTGCATGGGGAGCTCACCTAGACAGTCTGCGGACTAAAGGAGTGTGGTCTGCTCGGGAGAAAACATATTACAGAAAACATATCATAGAGCTTCGGGCAATTCTTTTAATTTATTTATTTATTGAAATTTAACATAATTCACAAGAATATTCCTCTTGTACAAGTAAAGCAGAAAAGAAACAAATTAAATAAACTCACAATTGCTACTATCAGGAAAAAAAAATTCATTCTTTCTTAGACCACTAACTCAGGGGGGAGAGGAGTTTTATGAATATATTGAAGAGATAACAAACATAAGTAATAACTATATTCTTGAAAGGCTTAACAGTCTTTAACCCCCTCTTTTCTTCCTACTTTTAAACATTCCGGGTAGCAAGATTCTTTAAATCTAAAAAGGTGTGTAACTGTTCTGGTGCATAGTAGACATATTTAACACCTTGATATTTAATTAAACATTTGCATGGATATGCTAATAAGAATGTCGCTCCAAGGGTCAAAGTCTCTACTCTCATTGCTAAGAATAATTTCCTTCGCTCCTGCGTTGTTTTCGTGACATCAGGAAAAATCCATACTTTCTTTCCAAGAAACATTTGTTGAGGATTTCGAAAATATAAACGCATAATTGCATTCATATCTTGTTCAAAAACAAAAGATATGAACATTGTGGCTCTCTCTGTGGATTCAGGTAGAGTAGTTTCTAATAATTCAGTAACATTTAAAGCGTCTATTGTCAAACGTTCCTCTGCCCCTGGTTCGGTTCCTTCAATTTTCTTTTTAGGCAAATAATAAATTCTATTGAGTGGAGGTATATGCTCAGGGGAAAACTTTAATACTTCAATTAAATACCTTTTCCACATATCTATAGGTGTAACCCCCAAGGCCTTCGGAAAGTTCAAAAGACGCAAATTCAATCTTCGATTGTAATTTTCTATTTGTTCAATTTTTTTACTCCTTTCCTTTATCAAGTTATTGGTTACAGCTTGAATATTTACCACATTGTCCTTAACTTCTTTTATCTCCGTTGAAAATTCATCTTTAGTTTTCTCCAAGGATTTCCCCAAAGCGTCCACAGTACTTACAAGAGTTGTCTAATCACGTGAAGATCTGGCTACCTGGTTGTTTAACCTCTCGAGAGAATCCCAAATCTTCTCGAGGGTAATCGCCTCCGATTTAGCTGTTCCAGAGCCAGTAACAATGCTGGCTCTCACTTCCCCCTGCTCTCGCGATTCCGAGCCCCTGAAACGGGGTCTCCCCAGCGTTCACTTCCGCAGAGGAAGCCTCCATTCGGGCCGCGAGTTGAGCAGGGGGCGGGGGCAGAGCAGGCTCCGGAGGGGAGAGAGAAACCTCCTGCCTGAAATCTCCAGCCGCTCTTCCGGCCGGAGAAAGCCCGAGTCCTCCTCCTGGAGTTACGGGGCCAAATGAAGCTGCAGCGAAGTCCAGGATAGAGCGCTGAACGGGGGTAGATGTCCGAGCCACAGAGGGCTCGGCTCGGACATTACCCTTCCGTTTAGAATGGGGCATAACGGAGGTAAGAGAAAAACTTTCCCGAACCGCTGGTGTGATCGCAGGCTTCACGCTGCCGCCATCTTAACTCCTCCCATCCTACCGAGCTTCGGGCAATTCACAGTGCTTTCAAAACATTTCAAGATCATCTTCTCAACCAAGTCCTCCATGTCAGAACCGGCAATCAAGTAGTAATGTACTCTGTCAGGAGGCTCTTCACATTTGGAAATGGGCAATTTCTCGAAACATTTATCTCAGGGCAATTTATGTACAAGGGAAGAATGCTCTGGCCAACAAGCTCAGCACTACATCTTCTTTCTTTGGGGAACAAACAAACAAGTCAAACAAACAAACAAACAAGTCTATCACAAGTTACCTCAATTCTACTCCAGACAATTCTCCCCATATCACCAGGAAATGGATACATTTCTTCCCGGTTAGTCACACAAGTTCCTGTATGTAGTTCCGCCAATCCCTCTTGTTCTAAAACACTCTTCAAACTCAAATGTTAACCAGTCACCATGATTCTCATAGCTCCTTGATGGCATCCAAATGGTAGATGAAATTTAATGCAGACAAATGCAAAGTAATGCACATTGGGAAGAATAATCCAAATTTTTTAAACCACCCCCTGTACCTTTTTTTTAAAAACCCATACCTTTTTTAATTCTTCCCTCGATGACTCTGTACTATTACTGTGAAGCAAAGAACATGCCCATGAGCTCAGTCATAAGAGTTAGCAATCCATGAGTAGGATTGACGTAATAAGAAAAAACAACTCACTGAGCTGTAGAGAAAAAAAACCTTGCAAAGGAAATCACATGGATTGCGAAGACTATGTGCTCTAAGTACATAGTAGAATCATTGGGCCAGAAATGGTCAAATGTAAACAGGGTGTTCAGATATTACTGAATAATGAAAAACACTGAGTGAAGAGGGACTGTTGTGCCGTAAAGAGCAAACCCTGAGACATAAGAACCTGATTGAGCCAGGTGATCAGGGGACATCCCCGGTGGCTAGATAAAAATGAATATGTTCTAGATGCAGGGTGCATAAAAAAGGGAAAAAAAACCCTGAGATCGAAAGAGTATAATACGTCAATCAAATAGGGAATCAGAAGATACACAGGAGAACATGTGGGTTTGTGAATGAAGAAAAGGGAAAGTAAGTCCCCGGCGTTCAATTGAAGAATTGAGGGAAGAAACATCCTAAAAAGGATGTAGTGGCCTCCACCTCTCCAATAACCACTCTCAAACCTCCTGGTTATGAGAAACAGGAGGAAGGACATAGGAGAAAAAGCGTTGAGGTAATGGAATGCCTGTAAGAGAAATACACAGGCTAAAATTGGTGATACAGTGGAAGACATGACTAAATGAATCCTAACTGATCCTGCATGATAGGAATATCTGTCACAGGGTTACAAACAACCCAAAAAAATTTGTGGAGAAACTGACAGGCTTTCCCCCGTTGGTATTCAATCTGATGAAATTGGAAGGAATGGAGAGAATTTTCCTTGATGATTGGGAGCACCCAGAGGTTGGAAGTGATAAGTTCACATCGGTGCCGTCATAGTAAGTCGAAAGTAGGTTCAACTGAAGAACAAAACATGAGATGGTGGACTGTTCTCAGATCCTGGAAGCATCGCTAAGTGCAGTTGAGGCAGTGAAAATATGGTATTTAGTAAACATTTTTGAAGTAGTAAACAGGTGGAACATGGATGAAAACACCGCCTCAGTGTAGAGAATATGCTTGATGAAAAGAAGCCCAATCCAATCTTGATGCAGAGACTACATTAGAGGTAGCCCAACTTTGAAGTGACGGAAGCCCCTCTGATAGGCCAGTATCTAAAAATACTGATGGCGTAGTGGCAGCTGATAATGCCGGAAAGATTTAAAATAGGATAGCATGGTCTTAATCCAGTATTCCAATCAGTGGATGAAGTAAAAGTATAATGAAAACTCCAGAGGTCAACAGAGTTTTGATTGGAACAACTCAGACCAGCCTGTTGCTTGAGGACAGAGATGATAGAATGATGTTGAAGAAGCTGGAGTACCTAAGACAAGCTGCACATTGATAGTATACTTTGACATAGTTAAAAAGTAATGAGTGAAACCTACAACTTCTACTTTGGTCAGCTATGGGAAGTGAATAAGCAGAGTTCCTCCAATAGGTTGTATATGATAGGAGGCTCTGCTATATCATGCCTGAAACCAGTGGTTGAAGAAAACAAAGAGTTCCCCCGACAGGTTGTAAACTGATGGGAGGCTCTGCGATCTCATACCTGAAACCAGATATTGAAGAAGCAGAGTTCCTCCGACAGGTTGTAAACTGATAAGAGACTCTGCTACACTATGCCTGAATACAGTGATGAAGAACCAGAGAGTTCCTCCGACAGGCTATACACTGATGGGAGGCTCTGTTATATGTCCATGGTTCTAATCCTCACGCCCAGGAGGTACTGCAGGGTAGAGTGTAGTACCATAATGTGGAAGAATGCCCTCCATGGGTAGCTTAAGCAATTCTTTATGAGGATGATTAAGTGTCAACTTCTCCATGTACTTCTTGGTATACTTAGAGTCTGAGTCTAGGTAAATGTTATGACTGAGTTGGTTACATTGACTCAGACAGCGAAACACCGGGAGGTGTCGATGCTTAGATGACGATGCCTTCACAGAAGACAATGGCTAGGTCAACGATACAGGTTTAGGCTATTGAGGAAGCTGAAGTCGATGATTTGACCGGAGTAGGATCCATTATGCCAAAGATTTTACATTGTTGGATCCATAGATTTCTTCTGCATCATGGCACAGCGTAATGAGACTCCTTGATGGTTTTGTGTGTTTTGGGGTTTTTTTTGACAGTCCAATAAAGTGAAAAATTAAAAATTCATATTAAAGAAAATAGGAGGAATTAGAATTCAAACTGTAAACTAAAAGTATTATATAAGTGACCTTCGTCGTTGTTATGGACATAAGCACTGATATCAGTGATTTTAGGATGAGTATACTTCGGTATCCACATCATCGATACCTTCAGCAAGCATAGACACCATGGACATCGGCTGCATGGACATCAGTGCATGGGCATCGGTTGACACCAGTAACATAGGTGCTTGGACATCGGCACCCTCAACATCGGTGGGTCAATACTAGTGGCAGATGTAAGACACTGATACCCTTGGGCTTTGCCAGTATCTAAAGTGTTGTATCTCACCTAAAGCAGGACTGCGTGGGCGTCAAATGGCTCTATTGCTACCGTAGTGCGCCCTTTTTCTGAGGGCTCACTGAACCAGGCAGCCAGATAAGAGAGTCTGTATCTTCCTCAGAGGAGCTGCTACGACCATCACTTTGGAGAAAGGCCGGGGTGCTGTCGCCAGCCCAAAGGGCAGGACCAAAAACTGACAATGCTGATCCAGCACATGAAACCGCAGAAACCTGAAGTGATCTGGAAAAATGGAACTGTGCAAATTTGCCTCTATAAGATCCAGGGAGGCCAGAAATTCCCCCGGAGCCATTGCGGTAAAGACCAACCAAATAGTCTCCATCCAGAACCGAGGAAGCTTGAGAGCCGGATAAGAGTGCTGCATAATCAGAATTGGTATCCAATCTGTTGATGCTCTCTTAGGAATGATAAAATCAACAGAGTATCTGTATGAACCCGAATGTTCGCTCGGTACCGGCTCTATTGCTTGAATATCTATCAAGTGCTGAACAGCAGCCTGAAATGAGCTCGCTGTGTCTGGATTCCCGACAGAAGACATGACAAGTCTGACAAAGGCTGCACAAATCCATCTTTTAGCCCAAATGAATAAATTCCATAACCCACTGGCAGGCAGGCCAAAACTCAAAGAACTGACCACCCTATCCACAGAGGGGTCCTCGGCTCCCTTCAGTCATTGGGTCATGCAAGCAGGTCAGGCAGGAAGGGCAGAGGTAGATAGAGCGTGCCTGTAGTCTGGAACTCTAAGAAAATATCTCTGCAAAGAGGATGGAGAATCTTGCCTATAGTCACACAATTTTCATCAGGAGCCATGCATAGGAGGATGCCTAGCACCCTTGGGCCATATACTACTATCCAGAAAGGTCTTTGGGTGATGGTCCATTACCGAAGTCAAAAGATCAACCAGACTCATACCAAACAACAACTGCCCCTGAAAAGTTAGCCGCGCCAGAGTTGCCTTGGAGGTGGAATCACCAGCCCACTGCTGAACCCAGAGCATTCGGAGGGCCGAAATAGAATATGCTGACACTTTTGCCAGCACCTTATAACGGTCCATACCAGCCAACAAAAGCTGAGCTAGACAGGTGCATGCCACAAAAGATATGGTCACCGCAGCTCCAATGTCTAAATTAGCTGGTTCAAACTTTCCAGAGAACCACATCCAGCTGACTGCCTTGCATAGCTTTCAACACAACTGTTTTTAATTGATCCATTATTTGGAAAATTTTCAGGTTACAAAATAAATTGGAATAAATCTGAAGTTCTTCCACTTAATGTCTATGTACAAAAGGATTATTCAATTCATTTACCTTTGTCTGGAAGAACATAAGCAATGCCTCCACTGGGTCAGACCCGAGGTTCATCGCGCCCAGCAGTCCGCTCACGCGGCGGCCCAAACAGGTCCAGGACCTGTGCAGTAATCCTCTATCTAAACCCCTCTATCCCCTTTTCCAGCAGGAAATTGTCCAATCCTTTCTTAAACCCCAGTACCATACTCTGCCCTATTACGTCCTCTGGAAGCGCATTCCAGGTGTCCACCACACGTTGGGTAAAGATGAACTTCCTAGCATTCGTTTTGAATCTGTCCCCTTTCAACTTTTCTGAGGGAATAAAATATTTGGGTATATGGATAAAAACCACATAAAAATGAATGAAAAATGTTTATTACAGAAAGTTAGAGAATTATATGAGCAATGGAATCCTTTACATCTATCCTGGTGGGGGAGAGTCCAAACTATTAAAATGATGATTTCTCCTGTGGTTTGTTACCAAATGGGTATGATACCACTTCTTTTTCAGGGGTCTTTTTATAAAAAATTAAATAGTATTATTACAAAATTTATTTGGCTGGGTAGACTTGCTAGAGTTGCCTTAGTATGTCTACAAAAACCAATTGCAGAGGGAGGGGTAAATTTTCCAAATTTTTATACGTATCATCAGTCCTATATTATGCGTCAGGGTATGTATTGGGTCCTCCCAGATCTCATGGAAAAGCTCCCAGATTGGCTGGGGTTGGAATGTCAGCTCTTATTTCCTCTGAGGCTGTGTCATGTCCTTAGTATCAAAATGCCCAGGTTGTATAAAGAAAACAAAATATTAACAGATACATGGGATCCACACCAACATGGCTTTACGAAGGGAAGATCTTGTCAATCCAATCTGATAAGCTTCTTTGACTGGGTAACAAAGAAACTGGATAGGGGAGAATCCCTGGATATAGTGTATTTGGACTTCAGTAAGGCCTTTGACAGTGTCCCACACCGAAGGTTATTGAACAAAATGAACGCAATGGGCCTAGGAGTAACACTGACTACATGGGTATAACACTGGCTTAGCGGCAGGCTTCAAAGGGTAATGGTAAACGGTATTCCCTCAAAAACATCGGAAGTGACCAGTGGAGTACCACAGGGTTCGGTCTTGGGCTCAATACTATTTAATATCTTTATAAGGGATCTGCCTCAGGGACTTCGTGGCAAAATTACATTATTTGCAGATGACGCTAAACTATGTAACGTGGGCAACGCAGCAGAACCAGGCAGCGCAACCATACCCGACTATGACGCAAGACCTGCTTTTACTGGAACAATGGTCCAGTATTTGGCAACTGAATTTTAATGCCAAAAAATGTAAGGTAATGCACCTTGGAAGAGGAAATCCATGTAGAACATACACCCTGAATGGTGAAAACCTAACAAGAACTGTAGCAGAACGGGACTTAGGAGTAATCATCCGGGAAAATATGAAAGCTGCCAATCAGGTGGAGAAAGCTTCAGCAAAGGCTAGACAAATGCTGGGTTGCATCAGAAGGAGCTTTATTAGCCGAAAACCTGAAATTATACTGTTGTTATACAGATCCATGGTGAGACCTCACCTGGAGTACTGTGTTCAGTTTTGGAGGCCACATTATCAAAAGGATGTGAAGAGAATGGAGTCAATTCAGCAGATGGCCACCAGGATGGTCTCAGGACTTAAAGATCTCCCATATGAGGAACATCTGAACAGACTGCGCTTATATTCTCTCAAGAAGCGCAGAGAAAGGGGGGACATGATAGAAACATTCAAATACATCACGGGTCACATTGAAGTGGAGGAAGAAATCTTTTTTCTTACTAGTCCAACGGCGACAAGAGGGCATCCACTAAAGCTCAGAGGGGGAAGATTTCATGGGGACACCAGGAAATACTTCTTCACCGAAAGGGTAATTGATCAATGGAATGGTCTTCCACGACAGGTAGTCGAGGCCAGTAACACGCTCGACTTCAAGGAACGATGGGACAGACAGGTGGGGTCACTCAAGAGGAATGCTTAATAGATGGATTCTGGAGGGAGGGAGGGTTCTTGAGTGGGCAGACTTGGGCCATCGGCCCTTTTCTGCCATCATGCTCTGTTTCTATGTTTCTCTATATTAATAATTTAATACCTACTCCAATACAAAATTTTACAAATCAGACTATATGGCTTAACTCCAAGATCCAAATTGGCGGATTTAAGATCATCTGGAAGCATTGGATTATAGAAGGAATACGTATTTTAGAAGATGTTATATCTAATGGTAAACTGCTTGGTTTTTCACAGTTGCAACACAAATTTGGTCTAGATAAATCGTAAAATTATAAATGGTTGCAACTGAAGCAGGCCATTCAGATCAGGTTCCCTGAATGGAAAAATCTTAATAATCAATATAGTTTAGAGTTCTTATGCTTTCAGATGGACTTTCTGGGACACCAGGCCGCAAAGTGGTATAAATTAATATCCGGATTAATTGTTAAAAAACCAAAGAATGGTCTTAGAGACATTTGGAGCTTTGAAATTAAGTATCCAATTACTGCATCTCAATGGCCACGCATTTGGTCTTGAAGGATGAGATGTACAATGTCTGCATCTATGAGACAAACATGGTTTTGCCTTCTGGACCCGTTCGTTAAAAAAAAATTAGATAGCTCTAAGTCTGATAGATGCTGGCATTGTCATCTTAAAGCAGAGACTTTAGACCAGGGGTGTCCAATGTCGGTCCTCGAGGGCCGCAGTCCAGTCGGATTTTCAGGATTTCCCCAATGAATATACATGAGGTCTATTTGCATGCACTGCGGCCCTCGAGGACCGACATTGGACACCCCTGCTTTAGACCATTTATTATTCTATTGTCCATTTATTATGGAATTTTGGATATCAATTTGGAGCCAGATAAATTGCTTATTAGAAAATCATGTGGCACTAACATATGACACAGTATTATTTGGCATGGCGATGAGGGCCAAGAGCCAAATATCCTCTAATAATAATAAACTATTGCTCATTTTGACAGGGGTTGCCATACAACAAATAACACATAATTGGAAAAGTTGGGATAGACTAAACTTCAGTTTTTGGTGGAATTCAGTATGCCATGTTTATAAAATGGAAAGAACATTAGCCATTCAAAAAGGGAATTTTAATAAATTTCAGGATGTGTGGAGGCCATTATCAGAATATTGTAAAGAATAAGTATATATTTTTCTTCCCTGTTAAGTATAAATGAATAATAGGGCGGGGGGAGGGAGATTTTATTATTGATGACAATGATTTTAGGAAATTTAAAATGTAGGGAGGGA
This sequence comes from Geotrypetes seraphini, assembly GCF_902459505.1. Classification (NCBI taxonomy): domain Eukaryota; kingdom Metazoa; phylum Chordata; class Amphibia; order Gymnophiona; family Dermophiidae; genus Geotrypetes; species Geotrypetes seraphini. Next base: position 89,859,826 of record NC_047085.1, read on the forward strand.
GGGGGGATAAATTTAATTTGATATAGTTTAATTGTAAAATCTCAAATGTATTATTTATGTTACAATGTCAATATCAATATTGTTGTACTTGATGTAAGTTATAAAATGAATAAAGAATTATAAAAAAAAATAAAAAACTGTCCTGTCACTAGGGAGAGGTGTGCCAGGTCAGCTGAGCCATCAGGGAATCTCCCTTGGGCTGCCACAAACACTGTGGACATTCCTGCGCCCGAGGATGCAAGATGGACATAGCCCGAGCATTCTGTAAAAGACCCTTCTGAGAGTCAAACTGCTCCGGAACCATGAACTCATACCCAGGTGCCAGGAAAGGTTGCAGATTGCGAACAAATGCTGTAGAGCCAGGGACAAGTTGAAGAAATAAAAGGAGTGGGCTGGGTATCCACATTCAACTCCTGTAAAGATGCAGCAATTAGATCCGGTAGCGCCTCAAACTAAAACAAGCACCTGACGGCCAGATCATCTCTAGGATCCGGAGCCTCAAAGGGATTTGCACATCCAGCACTCAAGTCCAGATTCCCAAATCTGGGAAGTGCAGAACTGTCCAAAAAGGACCAGGGAGGTCCGGTGCTGCTTGGAAACCCTTGAACAGTCCTTGAAGGAGGAACAGGCCCCCCCCCCCCCCCGAGGCCACGCATCTGCTGAGATACATAGCAGGGGGAACTGAAAAGCATCCAGCAGCCGGACCCTGGAATAAAATTCAGGCCAGCAAAATCTCATGAATTCTGAGGAGGTATCTGGATCCTGGGGAATAGAGTCACCCTTAGATGACTTAGACTTGTGCCTCTTAGGTTGCAGAGGGTCTGTCTTACGGCTAACAGCCGAAGCCACAGAGCCAAGCCCCCAAAACAAATTTGGCTGCCCCAATGGGCTAGCTGAGTGTGTAATCACCTGCTTCTGTGAAGGAGGCTGAACCAGTAGTTACCCCCCCCCCCTCATGTGGTGCAAAAATGCTCTAAAGGTGGCAATTTTTGCCACATTGGCATGAATCCATACTAGGAGACGCAGTTAAAAATTCAAAATGGCCACCGGACCCGAATTCACGCCAAAAATGTGATAAACAGCATTTCCCAAACTTTAATTACAATAATAGTACATTTCAGATGGGGGAACACTAGAAAACCCCTCAAAATTAACTTTTTAAAGATCGTTGTTGGAGCTTGTCACTCCTCTGTACTCACAGATACCAGACAGAACTGCTGCTGCTGCATCTAGCCTTTTCAATGGCCGGTTCAGAATTCATTGTCACACAGCTGGAAGTTCATCCTTCAAGCTGATCTTCGGGCTGCCAGTAAAACTCCACTGTCTGACTCTGCCTCCACCCCTGCGGACCAGGATGAGTGGAGGTGCGAAAATGCAACCAGTGCACTGTGGAACACCGCTGAGCCCCTTAAGCACGCTACAGTCTGCACTCGACACCCCCCCCCCCTGCATTTAACAGGGAATGAGACTAGGTCAGGGATGGCCCTGAGCTCCAAGGAAGACTAAAGAGACTGGCTAACAGGTACCCCGAAGGGATCAACCTGTCAGCTACAGGCTGAAGTCTGAATTTTCAAGCAGGCAAAGCTTCAAATTCCATTTAAACATGAAAATACCCACAAAAGGGATGAAACTGCGTCAAATTAAAATAATAAAATGGGGAGAACAGAATCCACACAGCTGCAGTCATGCATGCAGAAGATTGCTAGAGGGCGCTAAACTAGCCTGTGAAGAGGCAGAGTGAAAAATCTGAAATGGATTTCTTCAGCAGATCATGCAAGTAGTGGGAGATAACCCTATGGTCTAGAACAGGGGTCTCAAAGTCCCTCCTCGAGGGCCGCAATCCAGTCGGGTTTGCAGGATTTCCCCAATGAATATGCAGGAGATCTATGTGCACACACTGCTTTCAATGCATATTCATTGTGGAAATCCTGAAAACCCGACTGGATTGCAGCCCTCGAGGAGGGACTTTGAGACCCCTGGTCTAGAACAAGAGTGTCCAACCTTCTGGCTTCCCTGGGCTGCATTGTCCAAAAAAAATATTTCTGGGGCCGCACAAACGCTGCAGCAAGACAGAGGAGGGAGTCGGCAAGACGGTAAACACCCGGGGGCAGCAGAGGGAAACACTGCATCGCCCTCAACCGGGGCCACACAAAATACTTCACGGGGCCGCAGGTTGGATACCCCTGGTCTAGAACAATGGTTCTCAACCCAGTCCTGGGGGACCCCCCAGCCAGTCAGGTTTTCAAGATATCTCTAATTAATATGCATGAGAGAGATTTGCATATAATAGAAGTGACAGGTTTGCAAATCTCTCTCATGCATATTCATTAGGGATATCTTGAAAACCCAACTGGCTGGGGGGGGGGGTCCCCTAGAACAGGATTGAGAACCACTGGTCTAAGAATCTCTCATCTGTTGCACTGGAAATATATTTTTTCTTAGTTATATGTCTTTTTATAAATAATTCATGGCACAAGCACATATAGAAAATTATATTTTCTCAAATATCTCTGGCTACAATTTTTTTTTTTTTAATATATTGTTTTATCAATGGATCAAGCATATACAGAGAATTTTACTTTTTCAAGTATTTATGGCTACAATGATTTTGTATATTGTTTTAGCAGTATTTATCAATGTTTGCCCTTTAGATGTTCATTGCACCCTTGAGACAAACTCGGACAGTTGTCAGGTCTGTGACTAGAATTGGACTCAATGCTTGATGAAATACTGTTTTATCAACTTTGTAATCAGTAAATACTTGTTTATTCATTTTATTTCTGGTTGATGTGTGTATTTCCATCCCCATTCTTTTACTATATGTTAGTTCCAAGTGTTTTCTTCCTTGTTCTGTACTTTATCAAACCAAAGTACTTCATACTGCTGCACAGGAGTCTCATATTTGGAGTCTCTTGTTCAGTAGTGTACATACAATGTACCTGAATCTAACAGAGAAAAAAATAGCTGTCCCTTATTAGCTAAAGAAATGATCTGAGCTGAAAGCAGAGCTTGACAAATCTTGTTTGCCAGATCACCATAGCACCTAGATAACTGCACCATAACACCTGGGATTCTGTGTCCCCAATTTCTGTTTTTCTTATGACCACTGAACAGAACCTGCAGTCTGGATTGAGCTGTACAATGCAAGGAACTCAGTCTGATTATATGGTCTAAACTCTTGTGAGATTTGAGACCACAAACAGTATAACTCAACTTTATTGAAACTGTCATACAGTGGTGATTACAGGACAGCAGTTGTTTCCTCAGCAGCAGAAAACAAGGGTGATAACCTAGAGTTTGGGAATTGCATCAAGCTGCTTAGGGGCTAAGGGGTGGCTAGTTAGCTGGAAAGGAACGATATGTGAGAGAGAGACAGAGCCAGCATCAGTGAATGGCGCTCAAATTTAGGCACCAGGAAAAATCCACATTAAGCAATATTCTATATAAAGGGAATGCTCTGCCTAAATACTTGGAATGCTCCAGACCTGCCCATGCTCCCCCCATGGCCACGCCTTCTTTTGGGTTGTACATGAGACATTTTGGTTGAGTTGCATTATAGCACAGTTACTTACCGTAACAGGTGTTATCCAGGGACAGCAGGCAGATATTCTTAACGCATGGGTGACGTCACCGACGGAGCCCCGGTACGGACCTTTTTAACTAGAAAGTTCTAGTTGGCCGCACCGCGCATGCGCGAGTGCCTTCCCGCCCGACGGAGGAGTGCGTGGTCCCCAGTTAAGATAAGCCAGCTAAGAAGCCAACCCGGGGAGGCGGGTGGGACGTAAGAATATCTGCCTGCTGTCCCTGGATAACACCTGTTACGGTAAGTAACTGTGCTTTATCCCAGGACAAGCAGGCAGCATATTCTTTACGCATGGGTGACCTCCAAGCTAACATGGGAGGAGGGATGGTTGGCCATTAGGAAAATAAATTTCGTAACACAGATTGGCCGAAGTGTCCATCCCGTCTGGAGAAGGCATCCAGACAGTAATGAGTAGTGAACGTGTGAACTGAGGACCAAGTGGCAGCCTTGCAGATTTCCTCGATAGGCGTGGAGCGGAGGAAAGCCACAGAAGCAGCCATAGCTCTGACCCTGTGGGCCGTGACAGCACCTTCCAGTGAGAGACCGGCCCGAGTATAACAGAACGCAATACAGGCAGCAAGCCAGTTGGAAAGCGTCCGTTTAAAGACAGGACGGCCCAGACAGTTAGGATCGAAGGTCAGAAAGAGCTGAGGGGACAAGCGATGAGCCCTGGTACGGTCAAGGTAGTATGCCAGGGCAGGCTTACAATCCAGCGTGTGCAATGCCTGTTCCCCAGGATGAGAATGAGGTTTAGGGAAAAAGACAGGCAACACAATGGACTGGTTGAGGTGAAAAGCCGAGACCACCTTGGGAAGGAATTTAGGATGGGTACGCAGAACCACCTTGTCATGGTGAAAAACAGTGAACGGTGGATCGGCGACCAGTGCATGCATCTCACTAACTTTCCTGGCAGAGGTGATGGCAATGAGGAAAAGCACCTTCCATGTTAGAAGTTTGAGCGAAGTTGTGGCAAGAGGCTCAAAAGGGGGTTTCATGAGGGCTGATAAAACCACATTCAGGTCCCAGACGACAGGAGGAGGCTTCAGAGGTGGTTTGACATTGAAGAGGCCTCTCATGAACCGGGAAACCAGTGGATGAGCTGTGAGAGGTTTTCCGAGGATAGGCTCATGAAACGCAGTGATGGCACTGAGGTGGACTCTGATTGAGGTAGACTTGAGGCCAGCGTCGGACAGAGAGAGCAAATAGTCCAGTACCGCTAATGAGGTGGGATCGTGATGATGCAGTAGACACCAAGAGGAGAACCTGGTCCACTTCTGATGGTAACATTGGAGGGTGGCCGGTTTCCTGGAGGCATCCAAAATGTGACGGACAGCTGAGACAGATTCTCTGGAGAGGTCAGCCCGAGAGAAACCAAGCTGTCAGGTGGAGCGAAGACAGATTGGGATGCAGTAGAGACTGACGTTGCTGCGTAAGTAGAGTAGGAAACACAGGAAGAGGAATGGGCTCCCTGGAGCTGAGCTGAAGCAGGAGGGAGAACCAGTGTTGGCGAGGCCACTGAGGAGCGATGAGAATCAAGGTGGCCCTGTCCCTGCGGAGTTTGGCTAACGTCCGCAACATCAGAGGTAGTGGAGGAAAGGCATAGAGGAACCGATCCGTCCAGTCGAGCAGGAATGCATCTGGGGTCAGACGATGAGGAGAGAAGAGTCTGGAACAGAACTGGGGCAGCTGATGGTTGTGAGGCGCTGCAAAGAGGTCCACCTGCGGAGTGCCCCAGCGAGCAAAGATGGAGTGGAGTGTTGAAGGGTCCAGAGTCCACTCGTGAGGTTGAAGAATGCGGCTGAGATTGTCGGCCAGGGAGTTCTGTTCGCCCTGGATATAGACAGCCTTGAGGAAGAGATTGCGGGCCATGGCCCAGGTCCAGATGCAGAGAGCCTCCTGACAAAGGAGGCGAGATCCAGTGCCGCCTTGCTTGTTTATGTAGTACATGGCGACTTGATTGTCTGTGCACAGGAGAAGAACCTGAGGGCAGAGAAGGTGCTGGAAGGCTTTGAGAGCATAGAACATGGCTCTGAGTTCTAGGAAATTGATGTGATGTTGACACTCCTGAGGGGTCCAGAGTCCCTGGGTGCGTAGATCTCCTAGGTGAGCTCCCCACGCATAGGGGGAGGCATCCGTGGTTATGATCATGGAGTGAGGGGGTAGATGAAAGAGTAGACCCCTGGAAAGATTTGAGGAGTTCAACCACCATTGAAGAGATTGCTGAAGAGACGATGTCACAGAGATGGGATGAGAAAGAAGATCCATGGTCTGCAACCATTGGTTGGCAAGAGTCCATTGAGGTGTCCTGAGGTGGAGTCGTGCCAGAGGAAGCACATGTACCGTGGAGGCCATGTGGCCCAGGAGGACCATCATCTGTCGGGCAGGAATGGAGTGATGAAGGAGCACCTGACGACAGAGGTGGAGCAGGGTCCGTTGACGATCGGAGGGGAGAAACGCCCTCATTAGTGTGGTGTCGAGAACTGCTCCAATGAACTGAAGTCGCTGTGTAGGAAGCAGATGCGACTTGGGGTAGTTGATCTCGAACCCCAGGAGATGGAGGAGCGAGATGGTGTGATGAGTGGCTTGTAGCACAAGCGGCGACGTAGGAGCTTTCACCAACCAATCGTCCAAGTAGGGGAACACCTGGAGGTTGTGAGACCTGAGGAAGGCCGCCGCCACCACAATAAGGCACTTGGTGAACACCCTGGGCGATGAAGCGAGGCCAAAAGGTAGCACTTTGTACTGATAGTGACGGTGCTGTATCTGAAACCGTAGGTAGCGACGTGAAGTCGGATTGATTGGGATGTGAGTGTAGGCCTCTTTGAGGTCCAGGGAACATAGCCAGTCGTGTTGAGAGAGAAGAGGGTACAGCATGGCAAGGGAGAGCATTCTGAACTTCTCCTTGACCAGACACTTGTTGAGGTCCCTGAGATCGAGGATGGGACGAAGGTCTCCTGTCTTCTTGGGAACCAGGAAGTAGCGGGAGTAGAATCCCTGACCCCGTTGGCCGGAGGCACCTCTTCGATGGCATTGAGAAGAAGGAGGGATTGGACCTCCCTCAGGAGGAGGGGGGTTTGGGGGGAGTGAGAAGCAGACTCTACGGGAGGGTTGTTTGGTGGAAGAGTCTGGAAGTTGAGAGAGTAGCCGTGGCGGATGATGTTGAGGACCCATTGGTCTGATGTGATGACCTCCCAACGGCTGAGGAAGATTTGTAGACGTCCTCCGATTGGTTGAGGAAGAGGCAACGAGGGAGGAAGACTGGCTATGCCCTGGAGAGAGGAGTCAAAAGGGCTGAGAGGGTTTTGAAGGAGGGAGAGGCTTGGCAGGTTGACTAGACTGAGAACGAGCCTGAGTGTGTTGATGTTGTTGACGGGGCTGCCGAGGTTGCTGTGAAGGCGGATTGAGGGGTCTGGCCGAGAACCTGCGCTGATACGAGGACTGTGGTCTGTAAGGGCGAGTAGGTGGGGCCTTTTTCTTAGGTTTAACAAGAGTGTCCCATCTGGTCTCATGGGCCGAGAGCTTCTGGGTGGTTGAGTCTAGGGACTCCCCAAAAAGTTCATCCCCAAAACAGGGAGCGTTGGCTAGGCGGTCTTGGTGGTTGATGTCCAAATCAGATACCCTCAACCAAGCCAGGCAGTGCATGGCCACGGCCATGGCAGATGCACGGGAGGTGAGCTCAAAGGAATCATAAATAGAGCGCACCATAAATTTCCGCAGTTGAAGAAGGCTGGAAATTTGCTGCTGGAAGAGCGGAACTTTACATTCCGGAATGTATTTTTGAAGGGCGGACAGTTGTACCAGATGTTTCATGTAAAATGAGAAATGAAATGTGTAATTGTTCGCCCTGTTGGCCAGCATTGAGTTTTGATAAAGGCGCTTGCCAAACTTGTCCATCGTCTTGCCTTCTCTGCCAGGAGGGGTGGAGGCATAAACACTGGAGCCCTGAGTTTTCTTCAAGGTAGACTCAACCAGGAGAGACTCATGGGGCAGCTGAGGTTTGTCAAAACCCGGGATCGGGATAACCCTGTAAAGGCTATCCAGCTTACGGGGGGCCCCGGGGACGGTGAGTGGGTTCTCCCAGTTCTTATAAAAAGTTTCCCGCAGTATGTCATGTACGGGTAACTTGAGAAACTCCTTGGGAGGCTGTTCAAAATCCAAGGCCTCCAGAAAGGCCTGGGATTTTTTGGAGTCAGACTCTAGAGGGATAGAGAGAGCCGCTGACATCTCCCTGAGGAACCTTGAGAAGGAGGATTGCTCAGGCTTAGAAGTGGTATCGGGCGCTGAGGGCTCCTCGTCCGATGACGATGCGTCCTCCTCGGTACCGGGAGGGGAGTCTTCCCATAGGTCCGGGTCCCTGACATCAGTGTGCGCATGTCGAGATATCGGGGTGGAAGGCTCAGTATGGTGGGTCTTAGACAGAGACTTGCCAGAGCGCACCGAGACATTACCGGGAGAGGAAGATCGGTGCTGGTCTCGGTCCCGGGAAGAACGGTGCCGGTCTCGGTCCGGGGAGGACCGGTGCCCCGCCTGGTACCGAGGAGGATCGGCATCAGCGTGGGTATGACCTACGGGGTGGGCACGAAGGTGTTCAGCCGAGAGAATCGGCATGGAAGAGTTAAGGGGCACCGATGGGGTGGATACCGGTTGGACGGCACGAGGCTCGGGACAGTCTGGTACCGAAAGGAGCGGTGCCAGGAGGGTCGGTAACAGATGCTGGAGTTGTTGCTGCAGCTGTTCCTGTAATTTGTCTTGGAGGATGGTCGCGATGCGGTCATCCAGGGGTTGCACCGGAACCGCTTTTTTCTGCTTCGGTTCCTTAGGTGCCGCTCCACGCCCCGGCGATGAGGAGGCCGATGACGAGGCACTCACCGAGATCGGGGCGGAGCGTTTCCGGGGTCGGCGTGAAGCCGGTAGGGCCGGTGTCGCCACTGTGGCCGGAGGGCGCTCAAGGGAGGTGGAAGGCTTCTTAGCCGGCTTACCTGGCGCCAGCGACGCCGATGAAGGATCAGGCGTCGTCGAAGTGGTGGGTGCCGATTTTGGCGGTACCGTAGTCGACGGAATCGGCTCCATAGCAGATGCAGTGCCGAAGAGGATGTTCTGCTGGATTTGTCGATTCTTCAGAGTACGTTTTTTAAGAGTGGTACAGCGGGTGCAGGAGTCCGCCCGATGCTCAGGACCCAAACACTGTAGGCACCAATTGTGTGGGTCAGTGAGGGAGATCGGGCGTGCACACCGCTGGCACTTCTTAAAACCCGGCTGCGGGGGCATGAATGGAAACACGGCCTCCGCAAAATCAAACCCGGAGGCCTGTATGGTGACAACAGGCCCCGCCGGGGCTGGATCGAAAACAAAGTAAAAAAAGAAAAAAAAATTTTTTTTTTTTTTTTTTTTTTTGAGAAATGAAATAAGAAAAAACCCGAAGGGCAGATGAGAAAAAATAAGAGAAAATCGCGAGCGGGAAGGCAAAAAGTTGGATTCAACGATCGTTGAAATACACGCGTCTTCTTCGCTCCGCGGAAACGAAGAAACTGGGGACCACGCACTCCTCCGTCGGGCGGGAAGGCACTCGCGCATGCGCGTTGCGGCCAACTAGAACTTTCTAGTTAAAAAGGTCCGTACCGGGGCTCCGTCGGTGATGTCACCCATGCGTAAAGAATATGCTGCCTGCTTGTCCTGGGATAAAGAATAGCACACAGGCAGAGATGCTTGTAAATCCAATTTAGTGCCAAGTGTCAACATCAAAAATTGGTTGTTAGCACCCAATTGACTATGTTTCCCCGAAAATAAGCCCTAGCATGATTTTGGGGGTAGGTCTTAATATAAGCCCTACCCCCCAAAATAAGCCCAGTTGCCAGCAGCAACGCTTCCCCCCACTGACCCTTCCATCTCTCCCTCCAATCCGAACCCCACCTGCAAGACTGAAATACTTGGTAACAAACGGCAGCGTCGGTTGCATCACAGCTTTCTCACGCCCAGGCGTTCCATGTGCCGCGTTGCTGATGACATCAGTGATGCGGCAGTAGAACGCCCAGGCGTGAGAAGGCCACGATGCAGCCTGTGTTGCCAAGTATTTTGGTCTCACGGTCGGGGTTTGGATGGGAGGGAGAGATGAAAGGGTCAGCAGGGGGGGAGGCGGGTGCACAGCGGCAGGGGCGATGGGAGAGATAGAAAAATGCTGCAAAAGGGGATGGAAGAAAGGGAGTGATAGAAGCTGCAAGGGTTCTTCTGCACAAGGGGAGGGATAGAAGAAGCTGCAAGGGTTCTGCTGCACAAGGGGAGGGAGAGATAGAAAGAAAGATACTGCACAAGGGGATAGGTGAGGGAAGGAAAGATGTTGCACATGTGGGAGAGAGAAAGGAAAGAGGAAGAATTAGGGTGAAGGAGAGGAATGGAGAGCTGATTATTGTACATGAAAAAAATAAGACCGACCCTGAAAATAAGACCTAGTGCCTTTTTTGGGCCCAAAATTAATATAAGGCAGTGTCTTATTGTCAGGGAAACATGGTAGTTTATGCATGTATCTAGGCACCATGCCCAATGAGGAAAAGAGTAAGGGAGGGGACTGACAGAGGGAAACTGCTGGAGACCCGGACCACCGTACTAGGTAAATCAAAGAAGCAATCATCTCAAGTACAACATAGGAGGGGGAAATATCTGCTGATACCACACTTTGAAGATGGGGGCTGCTAGCTTGTAATGTGCAGTGGCACAATAAGAATCCAGTTTGCTAAGTTTTCTTTTCCCAAAAACATTAAATGGATAAAAATCATAGTTTATCAAATTTTAAAAGCTGTGGCACAAAGATGATGTCTGCCTGCCCTCCCTTTGAACTTCAGTGGGGGACAAACAGGAAGGGGAAAAAGGAGGGCCAGATATCTCAACCTCTAGTTCATATGTATTTCTGGCTGGTTCCTATATTAATAGATTTGACATGGTATACATAGAGGACACTTTCTTTCAGCTCTCAAGGGCAGCAAGAGTATTAGAGTCACCCAGTATACTGGATCGGAGATTGGGGGTCTATTTAAGGGGGAACTGGAGATTTAAAAAAATATTTAAACACAAACATTAACTTGAAGGCAGAATTTCCCTTCCCCTAAACACAAACATATATGCATTTAAGCAAAACTTTCCCCTTAATTGAATATGAATAGGAGAGGAGCAATCTTCCTGCGCTCCTGCCCCATGCAAAGCCACTAGCTGATTGGCTGCCAGCAAAAAAACTCCAGTGGCTCTGCATGGGGCAGAAGCGCAAAAAGTTCACTCCTGTCCCAGCCCAGCAGTGGACCACCAGGAAATTGAAAGGGAAGGGCGGGAGGGAGGTAAAAGTTGTCACAGCTGGAACAGGAGATGGGAGGGATCCTTCCTGTCCCAGCCCACTGCTGAACCAACAGGGAATTGAAAGTTACTGGGGGGGAAGGGGGGAGGCGGGCCTGGCAGAGAACTGCAACAGGTCAGGGGGAGGGCAGGTGAGATCTGACCCAAATATAAGCTGAGACCACCTATTTTGAGACATTTATTTGGCCCAAAAATCTCAGCTTATATTTGAGTACATACAGTAAGTGGCAGTATGCAAGAAATCTCCTAAATTTAAACAGGCCAGTCATTTTAGTCCATCAATTGCCCATTTTTTATCTAAAATATCCAAGTCACTGAAAAAAAATGCTAGTGCTTCAAATTCAGTTTATGCACAGAGAAAAATAGTACTAAACATTTAATTAAGAGCCCCTTTTACAAAGCTGTGGTAGTGATTCTCCCACAGCAAAAGCATCAAAGCCCTTAAGACTTGCTGTTGGAGAACTGCTACCGCAGCTTTGTAAAAGGGGCCCTAAAATAGCAAATGAGAGAGAAAAAAAAACAATGAAGACTAAATCATCCAAAAAATATATTATTGATTGCACTCCTACCCAAAATATACATTCTGCTCTTCAAAGGTAATCCAAAGAAAAGCACAACAAATTCTGTAGTGTACCAAGTGTATATTTCAATTTACTGTTTGCAATCTAACATCACATTTGGTCATAAATTACCAAATATACATAAATGATTTAAGTAGTAAAAGATTCATTTTCAATAGCATATCATACCTTGTGAAAAAAGTAGATCACATTAAAAACGTAAAGCCAGGTCCAGTTCCTAAGCATTAAGTGAGCTGATGCCTAATAACGCAGATTTGAGTGGATTTCTTATATATAGAGAGAGGCCTACCAAATGTAAACTATGGATTCAAATGGAATAATGGGATTAAAAAAAAACAAAAACCTCTTTACTTACATATTCACAAAGGCAAACATTACTTTTACGTTTAAAATACTCTTAATTGATAGTATTTTTGCCAAACTAATTTCTACCTTTGGACCCCACCAGAATTACACATTACTTATATCATTCTAGTAAAAGAGAACAGAATATGTTCTTCTGTTATTAAAAAACAAACAAAAATAAAAACCCCATTTGTTATGTGTCTACACTGATGTGGGTACTATTAAAATTAGATTACAATGGACATTTGGGATATCAATTTAATTGCCATATCAGTTTCATTAACCAGAAACATAACTGCCACTAACATTCAGCCATCATTCTACTGGAACTATAGTAAAGCTTTTCTCTTGAAATATACACCAATCAAAATGAAGCACCAAAAATTTTGTCTGTGAAAGCATACTAAAAGTTTCCACACACCTATCATAATTTAGTTTTAACCAGATAATATAAAATAGGAAAATATAATTATTACTTTAATTATACAAAGATGAAAATATGGTGACCCTCAACATTTTTATACAGTACTTCCACACTGGCCTAGCTATGTGCTACTGCTAAAAGCTGTACATATTTTATTAATAGTGTGACATATTAAATGCTTTGTTACATCCATTGAAAAACTCATTCATTTGCCATTAAACTAGCTGAAACTGAGAAGTTCAAGGTAATGATGTAGTTCCTTCCCACTGAAAAAGTGCCTGATATAATCAAAAGATAAATTCTACTACAAATTTGTGAAAATCTGTGAAATTACAAAAATTCAAGTTCTAATTTGGAACACATCAGAAAAAAAAAAAAGGTAAAGGGATTCTGTTTTAACGGAGAAAAAAAATACATGACTATTGCTTGCCAATACTTCAATGTGGACAACCAGTTAAAAAAAAATGCAAAAAATAAAATTAACTAAAATTTAAAAGACTACTTTTTTAAACCTTTAAGAAAAAAGAGCATAAGTAGTTAATTTTAATTTCTGTGATAGCCTCCCGAAATGGAGACAAGACTTCAAAAGTAATATTTTAAATGTATTTATTTCTCCATTTATTAGATAAGCTTTGCCTGTTACTGAGGTACATACATGAAAGATGTCAGATAGGATGGTAATATATAAAATGTATGTATGGTTATAGACACCAGTGACCTATTCACCCACCTAAAAGTGGTAAAGAGGAAATATGTTAGTTGCTCTAATCGAAATCCTGGAGGTGCCAATCAATTTAAGAGGGATACTGAAAAGTTCTCAGCCAAACCAACTTCCTAAATTCTGAGCTTCCTTTTGCCATTGTAATTGAAAAGAATGTTATTTTATTTTGCAAAGTGCTAATTTGCAGAATCGTAATGCTATGTTTTGCCATTGTTTCAGATCATAGATTGAACCATGTCAACAAAAAGTGTGGAATTTTCAAGTGTGGAACTCTGAGCCTTCATGAAGTTCCTATTCCTGCAGAAGAAAACTCCAAAGGAAATTCATAAATGTATGATGCAAAATTGAAAGACAAATGCCCATCATACATCACAGTGATGAAGTGGTGTGCAAACTTTCAGCATGGAGATTGAGACTGAAGATGCAGCAAGGTCTGGGATGCCTCAAACGATTATCAACTCCTGAAATTGTTGACTATGTCAATGACCTGATTTTGGCAGAACAGTGAATATCAGCTAAAACAATTGCTGAGACACTACAAGTATCCAGGGAACGTGTTTGATGTATAATTCACAAGCAGATGGGTATGCAGAAGCTGTCAGCCAAGTGAGTGTCCAAATGTTTGAATGCTGACGAGAAATATTAAGTGGACACTTCCAAGTTGATTTTGCAGCATTTTCAGTGAGCTGGTGTCAACTTTTTGACATGACTAGTTACTGTTGATGAAACATGGTTACACCACTATAATCCTGAGACAAAACAGTAGTCCATGCAATGGCAGCACTCAGGTTCTCCAAGGCCAAGAAAATTCAAGACCCAGGAAAGGTCATGGCCACAGTGTTTTGGGATGAGGAAGGTGTTATAATGACTATCTTCCAAGGGGGCAAACAGTTAAAGAAGAATACCACCGTAACTTGCTGTGCCAATTAAAGGAGGCATTGAAAGAAAAAAGGAGACAGAAGCAGCAGAAAGGAGTTTTTTTGCAAGACAATGCACCTGCTCACAAGGCTGGCAAACTGATGGATGTTTTGATACAGCTGGGGTTTCAATGTATAGACCAGGGCTGCCCAAGTCCAGTCCTCGAGATCTACTGGCAGGCCAGGTTTTCAGGATATCCACAATGAATATGCATGAGAGAGATTTGCCTGCACTGCCTTCTTGATATGCAAATCTCTCTCATGCTTGTTCATTGTGGATATCCTGAAAACCTGGCCTGCCTGTAGATCTCGAGGACCAGACTTGGGCGCCCTGGCATAGACCATCTACCTTACTCACCAGGTCTTGCTCCATCTATTTTCTGTACTCAAACCTTAAAAAGAGTTTGAAAAGGCAACAATTTTCAAGTGATTCGTAAGTGATTGTAGCAATGGAGTAGTATTTCAGTGACCAGAGTATTTTTTGGAAGGATTACAGAAACTTCAAACACGATGTGCCAAGTGTGTTAAACTTAGGGGTGAATATGTGTTATAACTTGCAAGTTTCATGACTCCACATCATCTCCTTCTTGGTTGGGATGAGAACTTTTCAGCACCCCCTCGTATTTATAATGTGCATTTTCATTTTCTGGCTTAAGTACACCCACATCTAGTAAAAATGATCCTGAAGTTTCAGAAATCAAATTAAAATTTAGTATAACTGCTCCAGCAACATGACTCAAGTAGTTGCTACTTGAACCATATGCTGAAAGAAAGCCCAAATAATATGGCTTTACAAAGTTTCATTTCGGTGTTCATCTTGTAGGTGATGTAAATTAAAATTTACAAGTAATTCTGTTAAATATAATTTTGTTACACCACTGGATATTGTCTTTTAGGTATTAAGCCTTTCACAAAGCTACTGATCCAAATTAACCTCACTAGGTCAACAACATGTAAGGGGTTTTGGGATAACTGACACTTCCATACCTTGATTATGTTCTTTTCATCTTTCAACTCAACTATTGTAATATTATGCATTCATGTTATCTGTTAACATGAACTTTATAATACAGTTAATATATGTTTTGATAGGACCCAAGTAGCTCTATTCTATAAATAATAAAAAATACATTTTTATTTGTTAACTGATTGGAGATGTGAGTACTCTGTATAATTCAACCAAAGGTTGTATGCTGTACAGTCTTGTGCAAATATATAAAAAATTTTCATCAATCCATGTTTTTGCTATAAGGCTTGACCCTACAGTTTTCACAGCAACATGACTACCATCCAGCAGTGTACCATATTTTACAGGCCTTAAGTCCAAAAATTTAAACAGTCAATCTTCAATATTCTTTCCAACCACAGCAAGACTGTATGCCAGAACAGTTAATCATCTATAGTCATGCAAATTTCCCCCGATTCCTCCCACTGAGGCTGGTCGTTGTGTTCCACCCACGGAGGCTGGTCATTATGTTCCACCCACTGAGACTGGTCATTATGTTCCTCCCAGTGAGGTTGGTTATTCTGTTCTTCCCACTGAGGCTGGTCATTCTGATCCTCCCCTTCATCCACCAGATCTTCATCTACGTCTACTGCTTCAGCAGCATCATTTTCGTCATATTCTTCATCTCTTGTGAAATCAGGATCTTGCACTTGGTCTGCTCCTTCTTGCATTCCTGGTTGAGATTTATCTACACAGTCTACACAAACTCCATAACGTCGAGACCCATGTCTTATTCCAACACTTGCTGCTAGCATGAATATCTTCTTACACACCATACACTTGTATTTTTTATCCTTTTTATGCACCTAAACAAAAAACAATTCATTTATGTTAAAATACAGAAAAATATTCCTAGCTGTAAGCAAATAAAATAGATTCTTAATGCAAATGTTAAAAACTATAAAATAATTCTGGCTGTATTGTATGCTGGTGTCCCAGTTCATATAACTTTAGAAAAGTATGCTACAGTAGTCACTGTAATAGAAAACAAGGCACTAATTATTAAACAGAGCATGGTTTATCAAGTTCACATTACCTAATGTGAGGTACAAAACAGAAGACAATATTTTTATAGGAATATTCCCTTGCTCAGTGTATATATTCACCTTGGGTTAAACTCTTCATACTAAGTTGCATTAGTAAATGGGCTTACTGCGTCCTAACAGGGGACTTTTCTGCAAACTAAGCCCATTTCTAGCATGCCCATATCTTTTTCTGGCAGTACACTAATGTTGGCATTAGCACATGCTTACTGAAAATAAATGTATGCAGGTACACTTACCACCTTTTATTTAGGAGGCATTAAGTCAGCATTATTGAAATAGAGCATGCTAATGTCAGCATACTAACTGAATAGCACTTCCATGCCCATCTCTGCCCAACTAAAAATAAAAATGTAATACCATGAAGTTAGCACACACAAATGGAAACCCTAATGCAAAACACTTCACCCCGTCCTATATTAGGCCATTTTTCCCACATTAAGTATGTATTGGCTCTTAAAGCAGTTCAGTAAAAAGCCTCTGAAATGCATGGAGAGATTCCAACTAAACTTGGTATACATATGACTTACAATCTGGGAAGGGGGTGACACGTAAAAATTATCAAAAAGGACAGATATTACTGTCTAATCCATAGTTTTCAGGCTCCCTGAGATGAATACTGACACTCCAAATGCCATTTAAGTCCAAGTTCAGCCCCATAGAGGGCCATTCCTGCTGCTAAAAATGAAGATGTCCACGAAATAAACAATCAAAGACTTCCTGTTTTACCAGGCGTAATCACTGAATACAAGTCTATCGATACCGGAAGATTGAGATAAATAAATATCCGGGCAATGCTGGTTGATTAATAAATCCCAATCAATCAAATATGGCCTGCAAATAATTCTGCAAATTAACATAGTTTATTGTAATTCAATACACTTCCAACTACTCCTTTGTAACAGAACTATTTTCCTGACTCCTACCTGGAACTATTACTCATACTGTATACAGACTATTCAAACAAATTCAATATATAATGCAATATATATAATCTTACCAAATGCAGTTAAGAATACCTTATTAACTGGGGACACTAAAAGAAAGAAGGCAAAGTTGCTTACCTGCAATGTATTAAAAAAACAACAGGTTATAGACCCTAACAAGTGGTGATGTCACCTCATGCAGCCTGGTATGAAATTTTTCAGAACATAAGAATTGCTGCTGCTGGGTCAGACCAGTGGTCCATCGTGCCCAGCAGTCCGCTCACGCGGTAGCCCCTAGGTCAAAGACGAGTGCCCTAACTGAGTCTAGCCTTACCTGTGTACGTTCTGGTTCAGCAGGAACTTGTCTAACTTTGTCTTGAATTCCTGGATGGTGTTTTACCCTATAACAGCCTCCAGAAGAGCGTTCCAGTTTTCTACCACTCTCTGGATGAAGAACATCCTTACGTTTGTATGGAATCTATCCCCTTTTAACTTTAGAGAGTGTCCTCTCATTCTCTCTACCTTGGAGAGGGTGAATAACCTGTCTTTATCTACCAAGTCTATTCCCTTCATTATCTTGAATGTTTCTATCATGTCCCCTCTCGGTCTTCTCTTTTCAAGGGAGAAGAGGCCCAGTTTCTCTAATCTTTCACTGTACGGCAACTCCTCCAGCCTCTTAACCACTTTAGTCGCTCTTCTCTGGACCCTTTCAAGTAGTACTGTGTTCTTCTTCATGTACGGCGACCAGTGAAGGACGCAATATTCCAAATGGGGGCGTACCATGGCCCAGTACAGTGGCATGATAACCTTCTCCGATCTGTTCGTGATCCCCTTCTTAATCATTCCTAGTATTCTGATCACCCTTTTTGCCGCCGCCACACATTGTGGACAGCTTCATTGACTTGTTGACCAGTACTCCCAAGTCTCTTTCCTGGGGGGTCTCTCCAAGTACTGCACTGGACATCCTGTATTCGTGTACAAGATTTTTGTTACCGACATGCATCACCTTACACTTATCCACGTTAAACCTCATTTGCCATGTCGCGGCCCATTTCTTGAGCTCCTCACTGAACGCACCTGGGACAATATATGTTACCACCACCATACTGGGCTAAGTTCACTCTCATATCAAAGTTAAAGTAGAAGGCATGTGGATTGGTATTTTGCTTCTCTTGGAGAATACCTGTTACAGATAAGCAAACTTGCTTCTTCTGAGGACAAGCATGATAGTATTTTCCACCAACAATTCCTACATGTCGCCCTTGAACATAAAAACAGGGACAAAAGCTATTCGCCAACAAGCAAACATATCTTTTGTTGGGAGTTTCCCCAAATGAGATATACAGTCATGTGAAAAAATTAGGACACCCCATGAAATATTCAGTTTTCTTAAGAAATGTTCACATATCAATGTCAATTTTTTTTTTTAATTTATCTCTGGAAAAGAAAGTGATTTAATTGCAGGTAAACAACAAACTGAGGAATACATTAGGACATCCTACACCCTAATAGCTAGTTTTACCCCCTTTGGCTGAAATAACTGCAGTGAGATGCTTCTTGTAGCCATCTATCAGTCTCTGACATTGGTCAGAGGAAAGTTTGGACCACTGCTCAATGCAGAATTCTTTCAGCTGTGAGATGTTTGAGGGGTTTCTTGCATGTACTGTACAGCTGTTTGAAATCACCCCCACAGCATC
Organism: Geotrypetes seraphini; assembly: GCF_902459505.1. Classification (NCBI taxonomy): domain Eukaryota; kingdom Metazoa; phylum Chordata; class Amphibia; order Gymnophiona; family Dermophiidae; genus Geotrypetes; species Geotrypetes seraphini. The sequence goes on from NC_047085.1 coordinate 89,878,407, forward strand.
TCAATGGAATTAAGATCTTAGTTTTCAGCCAGTCCTTGGTGGATTTACTGGTATGTTTTGGGTCATTGTTGTGTTGCAGGGTCTAGTTCTACTTCAGCTTTAATTTTCTTACCGATGGTCTCATGTTCCTCAAGCACTCTCTGATACACAGTAGAATTCATGGTGGATTCTATGATGGTGAGCTGGCCAGGTCCTACTGCAGCAAAGCATCCCCAAACCATGACACTTCCACCTCTATGCTTCACAGTTGGTATGAGGTTCTTTTCCTGGAATGCTGTATTCTGGTGTCCAAATAATTCAATTTTAGACTCATCTGTCCATAGAACACTATTCCAGAAGTCCTGGTGTTTGTCTCTCTGGCAAACTTTAGTCTGGCTTTGATGTTTCTCTTAGAGTGCAAAGGTTTCCTCCTTGCACACCTCCCATGGAAGTTAAATTTGTGCACTCTCTTTCTGATTGTTGATGTGCAGATATAAATTCGGACACATTTTGATCACTAAATTTAAAATAAAATCATTTTTCCTATCTTTGCCATCTGGTGATTTCATGAGTCTCAAGTTGAACTTCCTTCTTCTGACTGTAAATCCAATATTTATTTATTTCTGCTTTTCTTTCTTACTGCCTCCTGCATGCTTCCTCTCCTCTAGACCTCATTCCATTCCCCAACCATCTCATCCCCCCAAAAGCCACTGCTGCCAATTTCTCCCTGCTTCCCTGACACCAGGACAGGCGTGTACAAGCACCGGGCCCACAAGCCTTCCCTCCCCCCGACGTTAATACTAACGTAGGAGAGGAAGTTTCGGGCCAGCTAGCCAGCCGTTGCCTTTGCGATCGACCTTTTGGGCACCCCTGTTTTAGCTGTTTGAGATACTTTTAACATCTTGCGGAATTGCTCTGGGGGTCAACTTGCTTAGACGGCCAGACCTGGGCATGTTGGCAGTTGTTTTAGAAAGTCCTCCATTTGTACACTATTTTCCAGACCGTGGAATAGCTAATGTCAAATTCTTTCAAGATCTTTTTATATCCCTTACCAGACTTATAAGCTGCTATAATCGTCTTTCTGAAGGCCTCAGACAGCTCTTTTGATCTCACCATGGTGTTCACTCTCACTGCAGCAGTCATGAGCACACTGAACTAAATGTCTGAGGTTTAAGTAGATCAAATAATATTTCAAATGCTGCTAAAGGTGCTTCAAAGACAAACAAGAGTAGCGGAAGTCAAACAGAGAGTCAACTGTAACACACTAAGCTTGTATAACAAAACAACAATTAATAATGAATGACATGCCCTCAGTGTGAGAGAGTAAGCAGTAAGAAGTGCAACAATGTAAACACTAATGCTTACAACAGCTGAATAAGAAGCAGATGCCACTTAGTTCCAACTGCACACCATCATAGCGCATGTCGATGTGCATAAATCAGATCGTGATAATATTTTCAAGTCAAATTATATGAAATATTACGTGTGATAGTTCATTGTAATCCACAAAAAGCGATTTTATCAAATTTGAAATATTACGTGTGATAGTTCATTGTAATCCACAAAAAGCGATTTTATCAAATACAAATTAAACTTGAAACTTGATTAATACAGCATGGCTCTCTATGATAACCGAACATCCCCAGCGCTGCTCTTGTTTATGTCTTTGAGGTTTAAGTAGGGCAGACCTCCTTCAAATGCTGAGCAATGATGTTCTTAATCATGTGCACCTGATGTGATATACCTGTGCGTGATTTGAGCCACTTTAAGTTGGAGGATAGGTGGGGGTGTCCTAATTTATTCCTCAGTAAGAATACACATTTTTATGGATATCTTTTGTTCTCCAGGAGAAAAAGCAGGGGAAATGCAGGCACACTTGCTAATGATTGGCTGAGTGGCAGACTTCAGAGGGTGGTGGTTAACGGTACCCTCTCTAAAACATCGGAGGTGACCAGTGGAGTGCTGCAGGGCTCGGTCCTGGGTCCACTCCTTTTCAACATATTCATAGGGGATCTGACTCAAGGGCTTCAAGGTAAAATAACACTATTCGCCGATGACGCCAAACTATGTAATATAGTAAGTGAATGCAGTTTACAGAATTATATGGCGCAGGACCTGCTTACATTGGAAAGTTGATCTTCAACCTGGCAGCTAGGCTTCAATGCTAAGAAATGTAAGGTCATGCACCTTGGAAGCGGAAATCCATGCAGGACGTACTTCTTGAATGGAGAAACTTTAACTAAGACTTCAGCAGAACGAGATTTAGGAGTAATCATCAGTGCAGACATGAAAACTGCCAATCAAATGGAGAAAGCTTCGTCTAAGGCAAGGCAGATATTGGGTTGTATCAATAGAAGTTTCGTCAGCCGAAAGCCTGAAGTCATAATGCCATTGTACAGGGCCATGGTGAGACCTCATCTGGAGTACTGTGTGCAATTCTGGAGGCCACATTACAGTAAAGATGTGCGCAGAATTGAATCGGTTCAGCGGACAGCCACCAGGATGATCTCGGGGCTCAAGGGTCTCTCGTACGAAGAGAGACTGAACAAATTGCAGCGCTACACTCTTGAGAAACGTAGGGAGAGGGGAGACATGATCAAAACATTTAAGTACCTCAAGGGACGTGTCAAAGTGGAAGATGATATTTTCTTTCTCAAGGGACCCTCGGCCACAAGAGGGCACCCGCTCAAACTCAGGGGCGGAAAATTTCATGGCGACACCAGAAAGTATTTCTTCACAGAAAGAGTGGTTGATCATTGGAACAAGCTTCCAGTGCAGGTGATCGAGGCAGACAGCGTGCCAGACTTTAAGAATAAATGGGATACCCATGTGGGATCCCTACGATGGTCAAGATAAGGAAATTGGGTCATTAGGGCATAGACAAGGGATGGGTAAGCAGAGTGGGCAGACTTGATGGGCTGTAGCCCTTTTCTGCCGTTATCTTCTATGTTTCTATGTTTAATGTTCGAGTCACCTGGGAAGTAGCGATCATCAAACGGTTTGTTTTGATATAACGGCTAAAGTGGAGAGCTGCCGTACGATACTTAAAGTCCTAGATTTCAAACGTACGGACTTTAATGCAATGGGAGAGTACCTGAAGAAAGAGCTGTTAGGATGGGAGGACATAAGAGAAGTGGAAAGACAGTGGTTAAGCTGAAAGGAGTGATAAAAATGGCTACGGACCTTTATGTGAAGAAAATCAATAAAAACAAGAGAAAAAGGAAGCCTATACGGTTCTCCAAACTAGTGGCAGAGAAAATAAAGGCGAAAGAGTTAGCATTCGTGAAATATAAAAAACCCAAGAAGAGGAGTGCAATAAGGACTACAGGGTGAAATTGAAAGAAGCCAAGAAAGAGATACATCTGGCAAAAGCACAGGCAGAAGAACAAATGGCTAAAAATATAAAAAGGGGAGACAAACATTTTTTCAGATATATTAGTGAAAGGAGGAAGATGAAAAATGGAATTGCTAAACTAAAAGATGCTGGGAACTGATATGTGGAGAGTGATGAGGAAAAAGAAATGTGCTAAACAAATACTTCTGTTCTGTGTTCACAAAAAAAAATCCTGACCTAGATTGTCTGGCAAAATTACACAAGAAAATGGAGTAGATTCTGCGCTGTTCACGGAGGAGAGTGTTTATGAGCAACTTGAAAAACTGAAGGTGGACAAAACGATGGGACCAGACGGGATCCATCCCAGGATACTAAGGGAGTTCAAAGAGGTTCTGGCGAGTCCTATTAAAGACTTGGGTATCATTAAGAAAGGTATCACAACCAGGACGAAGGAAGTCATCCTGCCACTGTATCGTGCAATGGTGCGCCCGCACCTGGAGTACTGTGTCCAGTACTGGTCGCCGTACCTCAAGAAAGACATGGCGGTATTTGAGAGAGTCCAGATAAGAGCAACTAAGCTAATAAAAGGTATGGGGGACCTCTCATATACTGACAGACTGAAAAAGCTGGGGCTTTTCTCCCTGGAAAAGCGACGACTCAGGGGAGACATGATAGAAACCTTCAAGATCATGAAGGGAATAGAAAAAGTGGATAGGGACAGATTTTTCAAACTAAGGGGAACCACAGGTACAAGGGGGCACTCAGAGAAATTGAAAGGGGAAAGGTTTAGAACAAATGCCAGGAAGTTCTTTTTCACCCAGAGGGTGGTGGATACATGGAACGCGCTGCCGGAGGATGTGATAGGCAGAAGTACGCTACAGGGCTTCAAAGAAGGTCTGGACAGGTACCTAGAGGACAAAGGGATTGAGGGGTACAGATAGGAGTAGAGGTAAGGTTATAGGGACAGGATTAGAGGTAAATTACAAAATTAGCAAGAGACCACTGTTCAGGCAGTGGGCCTGATGGGCCGCCGCGGGAGCGGACCGCTGGGCAGGATGGACCTCTGGTCTGCCTCAGCGGAGGCAACTTCTTATGTTCTTAAATCTCTGGAGACGGGAGAGATTCCTGGGGATTGGAGGAGAGTGGATGTGGTTCCTATTCATAAAAGTGGTCACAGGGATGAAGCAGGAAACTAAAGGCCGGTGAGCCTCACTTCAGTTGTTGGAAAAATAATGGAAGTGTTGCTGAAAGAAAGGATAGTTTACTTCCATGAATCTAATGGATTACAGGATCCGAGGCAACATGGCTTTACAAAAGGTAAATCATGCCAAACGAACCTGATTGGATTTTTTGATTGGGTGATCAGAGAGCTGGATCGAGGACATTGCTAGATGTAATTTACTTAGATTTCAGCAAAGCCTTTGATTCAGTTCCTCATAGGAGGCTGTTGAACAAACTTGAAGGCTGAAGTTAGGACCCAAAGTAGTGAACTGGGTTAGAAACTGGTTGTCGGACAGACGCCAGAGGATGGTGGTTAATAGAAGTCGCTTGGAGGAAGGAAAGGTGAGTAGTGGAGTCCCTCAGGGTTCGGTGCTGGGGCCAATCCTGTTCAATATGTTTGTGAGTGACGTTGTTGAAGGGTTAGAAGGAAAAGTGTACCTTTTTGCAGATGATACCAAGATTTGTAACAAAATAGACACTGAAGAGGGAGTGGAAAATATGAAAAAGGATCTGCAAAAGTTAGAGGAATGGTCTAATGCAGAGTAATGCATTTGGGGATTAATAATCGGAAGGAACCGTATATGCTGGAAGGAGAGAAGCTGATATGCATGGACGGGGAGAGGGACCTTGGGGTGATAGTGTCCGAAGATCTAAAGGCGAAAAAACAGTGCGACAAGGCAGTGGCTGCTGCCAGAAGGATGCTGGGCTGTATAAAGAGAGGCATAGCCAGTAGAAGGAAGAAGGTGTTGATGCCCCTGTACAGGTCATTGGTAAGGCCCCACTTGGAGTATTGTGTTCAGTTTTGGAGACCATATCTGGCGAAGGACGTAAGAAGCCTTGAAACGGTCCAGAGGAGGGCGATAAGAATGATAGGAGGCTTGTGCCAGAAGACGTATGAGGAGAGACTGGAAGCCCTGAATATGTATACCCTAGAGGAAAGGAGGGACAGGGGAGATATGATTCAGACGTTCAAATACTTGAAGGGTATTAACGTAGAACATAATCTTTTCCAGAGAAAGGAAAATGGTAAAACCAGAGGACATAAATTGAAGTTGAGGGGTGGTAGATTCAAAGGCAATGTTAGGAAATTCTACTTTACGGAGAGGGTGGTGGATGCCTGGAATGTGCTCCCGAGAGAGGTGGTGGAGAGTAAAACTGTGACTGAGTTCAAAGAAGCGTGGGATGAACACAGAAGATCTGGAATCAGAAAATAATATTAAAAATTGAACTAAGGCCAGTACTGGGCAGACTTGCACGGTCTGTGTCTGTATTTGGTGGAGGATGGGCTGGGGAGGGCTTCAATGGCTGGGAGGGTATAGATGGGCTGGAGTAGGTTTTAACAGAGATTTCAGCAGTAGGAACCCAAGCACAGTACCGGGTAGAGCTTTGGATTCTTGCCCAGAAATAGCTAAGAAAAAATTTAAAAAAAATTTAAATTGAATCAGGTTGGGCAGACTGGATGGACCATTCAGGTCTTTATCTGCCGTCATCTACTATGTTACTATGTATATGTTACTATGCCAGGGTCCACTGAGGAATTCTGAGGTGAAGTCTGTCAAAAGGAGTCATGTGAACTGTGGAGGTCATGTGACCTAATAGTACCATCATGTGTCTCACTGAGATTGAAGAGCGGGGAAGACACTGCATGACAGAGTTGAAGGAGAGCTTCCAGTTGTTGCGGGAGGAATGCTCTGAGTTGGATAGTGTCCAGAACAGCTCTGATGAACTGTAGATTCAGAGAGGGCTGAAGTTGAGATTTGGGAAAGTTGATTTTGAATCCCAAACTTTGTAGAAACCACATAGTCGGGTCGCTACAATAACCCCCTGAGATGTGGAGTTCTTGATGAGCCAGTCGTCTAGGTAGGGAAATATCTGAAGACCATGGTTCCATAGAGCTGCTGCTACCACCACCAGGCACTTGGGGAACATTCTGGGAGATGAAGCCAGGCCAAAGGGTAGCACTCTGTATTGATAATGCAGATTCCCCACCTGAAATCTGAGATATTGACGGGAGGCCAGATGAATGGGAATATGAGTATAAGCCACCTTGAGATCCAGAGAGCATAACAAGTCGTTCTGATCTAGAAGTGGATAAAGGCACGCCAGGGACAACATGCTAAATTTTTCTTTTACTAAAAATTTTTTGAGAGCCCTGAGATCCAGAATGGGTCGCAGATCGCCCGTCTTCTTTGGAACGAGAAAGTAACGGGAGTAAAACCCCCTGTTCTGCTGTTCCAAAGGAAATGGTTCGATGGCACGGAGACGAAGCAGAGCTTGAGCGTCCTGAAGAAGGGCGGTCTGGGATGGACTGGTAGGATACTCTCTTGGAGGAAGCTCTGGTGGAACCTGAGTGAAATGAAGAGAGTATCCTTCCCTGATGATTGACAGCACCCAGAGGTCGGATCTAATTGTCTCCCATGGTGATTAAAATGATGGAGACGACCTCCAATGGGGGGGTAGAGAGGACAGAGACAGAATGGTGGAGGTTATGTTCTGTTTTAAACAAAAAGGCTGCGCAGCCTTAGGTGCAGCAGAAGGTTGAGATTTCTGTTGCTTCTGATTCTGCTGTTTCTTGGGAGGCGGACGAGTGTAAGGAGCAGCTCTCGGAGCAAAATGCCTCTAGAAAATTGAAGGAGGGCGTGTAGGCTTGGCAGGAGCTGGCTTAGGCTTTGGTCTGACAATGGAAGCAAAGATTTTTCATGTTCAGACAATTTCTTGGTAGCTGCTTCAATAGATTCATCGAAGAGGTCATTACCTGCACAAGGAATATTAGTCAAGTGGTCCTGAAGATTAGGGTCCATGTCAATGGTGCGAAGCAAGGCGGCGCATTGCTACAGAACAAGCAGTCGCCCTGGCGGACAACTCGAAGGCATCATAAGACTGGAGAAGATGTAATCTGAGTTGTGACAGAGTAGCTATGACTTCCTGAAAATCGAAGTGCTTCTATGTATCCAAATAGCTGAGAAATTTAAGAAGAAGATCAATGAGGAACTTGAAATAAGTGACAAAATGAAAATTATAATTGACGACTTTGGAGGACATCATAGCATTTTGGTAAAGGTGACGTCCAAACTGTCCATGGTTTTCCCTTCCCTTCCAGGAGGAACGGTAGCATAACTCTGGAAAGATGGGATCTTTTCAAGGAGGACTCCACAAGCAGGGACTGGTGAGACAACTGCAAATTCTGAAATCCTTTGTAATGCAGAGTTTTATACCTGTAGTCCAATTTGCCTGGAACAGCAGGAATTGCATAAGGAGTCTCCAGACAAAAGCTTGTGAAGAGGAAGCTTAAGTGACTCTGCAGGAGGTTGAGGAATATGCACGACTTCGAGGTACTCCTTAGAGTATTTAGAACCAGCATGCAATTGAAGGTCCAGGTCAGCAGCCATCTGGCGAAGAAAAGAAGAGAAAGATAGCTGATCCGCTAATGCCCTGCCTCAAGAGGGACTCGAGGACCTCGAAGCAGCCTGGGTCGAAGTTGAAGCCTCGGCGGGAAAATAGTCTTCAAAAGAATAAGGAGACTTGGACGAAGCAATAGAAGCTGCTGAGTCCTCAAGATCTGGAAGCGGAGACCTCGATCGAGGAGTCGGTGGTCTGGTAGAGCTGGAAGGTATAGATCGAGGCTTAGTTGAAGGACGCTCTTTGGAAGAAGAGCTATTCCTGAAGGTATGCCTCGATCGACGACAAGAGTGGTGCTTGGAAGGTCTCGAGGATCGAGGAGACTTCGCCCCGGAGATAGAAGCAGACATTGCTACCAAGTAATGGATAGGGCTATAAGCTGTAGATCGAAGCTCAGGAGACTTGGTGGAGGAATCTCGAGGCACTCCCAAAGACTCTGCTCCTTGTATGGAGTGTGAGAATTCCTGTCGAGGCACTTGCAAAGAATCTACATCTTGCTTAGAGTGCATAGATGCCAGACCAGATACTCGCAAGGACTCTGCTCCCTGCATAGAGTGTGAAGTTTCAGCCCGAGGCATAGGAAGAGGCTTGACCTCGCGGGAGTCTGCAGAATGCCCAGGCTGGTTTAGAGTAGCCAGCTTCGGTCAAATTGCTGCTCTAACATGGTCTAGAAGGAAGCCGGCAAGGATGGATCCGCGACTGAAACCGGACCACCTGCTGTGGCTGGAGGTTCCAAAGTGGCAGTGGAAATGTGCTTCGATTTGGAAGTCTTAGCAAGCTTAGGGACCACCACTGGAACGTTCTGCTGAGCTATCTGGCCTGAGGATCCAGGGGAAGATACAGCAGGTATACTCAAGGAAAGAGCCTCCGCAAATGAGGAAGGTTTGATGAGGCTCGAGATCGGAGTCGTGGAGGCAGGAGGAGCCTCAGTAAAGGTGGAACTGAGGCCACTTTAGAAGTCAAGGGTGTGATTGAAGAGTCCTTCCCAAAAAGCTTCTCCACTAAAATCCAACAGCGTTTAAGGGCTCGAAGTTGAAGAGTAGCACAGCGTTTGCACGACTTCAGTTGATGGTCCGGCCCAAGGCACTTGAGGCACGAACGGTGTGGGTCCGTGAGGGAAATCGCACGCTGGCACTGGCTACACTTCTTGAAGCCCGTTGCTGGCTGGGACATAGGAGAAAAAATAGCCGCAGCGAAGTCAAAGCCCACGGGCTGCGGCCAAGCGGCCTGCCCTGCCAGTCGAACGGAAGAAAATAAGATTTTTTTTTTAAACTAGAAATAAAGAAAAGAACACAATGATTCATGAAGACAATAAACACAAACCACGGTGAGAGAAGGCACAAAGTAACAAAGTTAAACGCAGAGAGTCAAAGACGGACTTCTTTGCTTTGTGGAGAACTGAGGAGACTTGCCCTGTGCTGGGCGGGAAGGCACTCACGCATGTGCACGGTGCGGCTGACTCAAAACTTCTAAGTTTCTACAAGCAAGTCTGCTTGTCAGGCCAGTGTTCTCCCCAGCGCTTTTCAGCCGGGCGCTCCGCCCAGCAAATTTAGATGCCCGCCCAGCTGTCATCTGCCGAATCCTGCTGCCGCCACTGCTTAAAGTGCAGCGTGAAGAGCCGCCGAAAGACTCCCGCCAGACTTAAAACAAAACCCAGCAAGCAACTCGAACCCGGCTTCCCTCCGAAACCGGAAGTTACGTCCGGGGGGGGAGGATAGGGAAGAGAAGCTGGCATGGACCATTAGAGCCCCGGAGCATGCAGGAGATAGGCCAGCCACGGAGGGAAGCTTACTTGCTCTTGCTTACTTCAGGCATTTCTCGCTGCCGGGTCCTGCCTACTTTCTGTTTCCGCGAAGGCAGGACCCGGCAACAAGAAAGGCCCGAAGTAAGCAAGAGCAGCAAGTTGTAAGCTTCCCTCTGTCACTGACCTTTGGGAGATAGGTCAGCGACGAAGGGAAACTTGCAACTTGCCTTTGTCTGTAGCGAATCTGCCGGGTGTGTGAGATGGGGGGGGGGGAGGGGGTGAATGGGAGGAGAAAAGCTGCTGTACCCAACTACAGGGGAGGGGGAAGAGAAATGCTGGTGCTTCTGCTGTACCCAATAGTGGGAGGGGGAAGAGTCATGCTGCTGCACCCAATTAGGGGGGAGAGTGAAGAGAAATGCTGCTTCTGCTGTACCCAATTGGGGGGGGGAAGAGAAATGCTGATAATACTGCTGTACCCAATGGGGGGAGGGGGAAGAGAAATGCTGCTGCACCCAATTAGGAAGAGAGAAGGAAGGAGGGAGAAGGAAGATCAGGAAAAGGAGGAAAGAGATGCAAAGACCATGAAAGGGAGGGAAAGAAGATACCATACCATGGAGTGGAAGAGAGAGATGTCAGGGCATATGGGGGGGGGGGGGAAGCAGGGCCGGATTAAAGGATAGGCCCAGTAGGCACAGGCCTAGGGCCCAAAATGGTCAGGGGGGGCTCGCCAGTGCTGTGCTTTGGGGCCTTACCCTTGCTGGATTCGCTGGCAGCAGCAGCCTCATCATCATCCCGGGCGCCCCCCCCCCCAACCCGATCTGACCCTCCTTTACCTCCTTCCCTCATCAGTGACGTGCCAGAGGGAATCATGGCAGGAAAAAAACCCTGAAGCAGCCTGCTTAGAGTGGAGCAGTGCTGTTTTAGAGTCTCGTGATGGGAGGGAGGGAGAGATAGGAAGGTCGTGGGGGGGGGGGAGAGTAGCAGTCTGCCCCGGGTGCTCGGCCTGGTGTCATGAACTTCTTTGGCTAGCAACAGCATTTACAATTCACTGCTGTTGCCAGCTTCAGGCCTTCCTCTCTGCCGGGTCCTGCCTACTTCTGTTTCCATGAAGGCAGGACCTGACAGAGAAGAAGGCCTGAAGCTGGCAACAGCAGTGAATTGTGAATGCTGCTGCCTGAAGAAGTTCATGACGCCAGGCCTTGGGTGACAGAAGGAGGAAAGGGAGCAGAGGGGGAGAGACTTGCTGCACCCAACTGGAGGGAGAAAGAAGATGAGGGAGGGAATGAAACGAGATGCCAGGGATTGGAGGGAAGGGAGGGAGGAAGAGATGCCAGGGCATGGAGGGAAGAAGGAAAGTATGCCAGACCAAGGGAAAAGGAAGAGGGAAAGGAAGGAGGAGATGTCAGAGCATGGAGGGGGAGGGAGAGATGGAAGAAAAGGAAAGGAGTGAGATGCCAGAGAATCAGGGAAGGGAAGATACCAGACTGTGGGGTGCAAAGGAAAGAAAAGAGAAGAGAGAGATGCCAGAGCATAGGGGACGGGGTGGTGACAGAGAGAGAAAAATGGAGAGGTGGCAGAGCAGAAATCAATCATGTACAAAGGAGAAGAGAAGGGGCACAGAATAGAAAGTTTATTGAAGAAGCATAAAAAGAGGGAAGATGCCATATGGAACGGGGAGAGGGCAGACAGTGGATGGAAGGAGCTGATGCTGCATGGAAGACAGAGCGAACAGATGCTGGCTAGAAAGAAGAGTGAAGACAAGATGATTAAAGCAGAAACGACAAAAGGTAGAAAAAAAGTTTTTGTTGCTTTACATAGAATCAAGTAGTATTGTATCTATTGATTAAAGTTTATAAATAGGAAATGGAAATAAGGCAGTTTTTTGAATGGTCGAGCGCGATCGACCAGTAGATCGCAAAGGCAATGTGAGTCGATTGCGTTGCCTTGGCAATCTTTTTCTTCCTGCCTCCCTGAGCCAGCCAGGCGCGTAAAAGCGCCAGAGTCACAAGACTTCACCTCCGACGTCAATTCTGACGTCAGAGAGGAAGTTCTGGGCCAGCCAATCGCTGCCTAGCTGGCCTGGAACTTCCTCTGACGTTAGAATTGACATCAGAGGTGAATTCTTGTGAGTCCGGCGCTTGTACATTCCTGGCCTGGCTCGTGGAAGCAGGGAGAAATCGGCATGGTGGCTTAGGGGGTAGGGAAAGAATCGGGGAAGTGGAGAAATTGGCGCGATGGCTTGGGGAGGCAGGGGGAGAGAGACAGAAAGAAAAGGGGAGGGGCAGAAAGAAAAAAAATATTGGATTTATAGTCAGAAGAAGGAAGTGCAAACAGAGACTCATGAAATCACCAGACAAAAAGGTAGGAAAAATGTGTCTGTTTTGAGAATTTATATCTGCTGTCTATATTTTGCACTACGGCAATAGCGGTTTTTAGCTCAGGGAGCCTATGAGCATCAAGAGCAGCGCAGGGCATTCAGTGCATCTCCCTGCTCTAAAAACCGCTATTGCGATTTAGTAAAAAGGGAGGGGGTATATTTGTCTATTTTTGTATAGTTGTTCCTGAGGTGACATTGCATAGAATCGTCTGCCTTGACCTCTTTGAAAACCCGCGGAATATAAATGATAATTAACATTTTCTCTGCGTACAGTGTGCTTTGTGTTTTTTTAAAAATTTTATTGTTGGTAGATCATTTTGACTTGGTCATTTTAAAAGTAGCTCGCAAGCCCAAAAAGTGTGGGCACCCCTGCTGTTGAGCCATTTCTTGTATGACTGGGCTATATTTATCTTTTTTTTTAGTTGTTTAAATTCGTGCAGAAATAAATGGCTAGATTGAACCTAATGACTTCATTAACGCCTTTCCCTTTTTTAACCTCTATACCATTTGAAAGAGGGCAAATACTTCTTAAATTTAGTAAAAATATTCTGGCACAGTGTCAAACCTTAAAAAAGGAAGTCATATTGAGCATTAGAAAATAATTAATAAAAATAGTACACATTTAGGGCTCCTTTTACTAAGTTACGATAGTGGTTTTAGCGTGCGCTTAGTGCATGGAGGAATTGCCACGTGCGCTAGATGCTAATGCCAGCATTGAGCTGGCGTTAGTTTTCCCACGTAGCGCAGGGGTTTGCGTGCGCTAAAAATGCTAACGCACCTTAGTAAAAAAGGGGGTTAATTTTCCCCACCACCAAATTTCCCCATCTTGCCCCACCCGGCTACTTTTTCATGCCACCCGGCTGGAAAAAATTTCTGGGGAGAACACTGGAGGCTATCCGCATCCGGGCTCCGTGGTTGACGTCACCCATGTGTGAGAATAGGCTGCCTGCTTGTCCTGGGATAATGCTTTGTCCTTTGCCTCAACAGCAGATGTCTCCTATTCATAATTGGTGTGGTACACCTGAGTCTGTTCCACTAGATACTGACCCTCCTTTCCAAGCGCAGACATTGCTTCAGCAGGATCAGTCAGAGGAATACTCCTATCCCAAAAATTCAAAAGGTGTCTAGTCTGCTGAGTCTTAACCAGTTTGTCATGCAACTTTAAAAAAAAAAAAAAAAGGAAAAGATTTTCAGGCAATCCTCCAGTCTAACCAGAATCCATCTCAAGGTTTCAATGCCCTTTCATTCCACTAGGTACTCCAGGACCTACAGCTAGCTACTTCACAAAAAAGCACATTTGGTGTCCACGGCTTCCAGAGGACTAGAATTGAAATAAAGAGTTGAGAAAGCGCCGGGGCAGGGTATGCAACAGCTACCATGTTCACATCAAAAATCATAGGCCATCAACTTCAAATTCTACATTTCCAGTATTCCATCATACAATAATTGGAACCTGTTTCTCCAGAGGAAACTCCTAATCTTTATATGGCATTATAAGAATATACTTTTCATTTAATAAAGACAAACTATGATGCTTATGATGTGGTCAAGAATTTCAGCAGTAGCCATAGCAGCTTGCCACATGGCTTGGCTCAAGGCTCCTGGCCTTCATGTAGATCTTCATGACAGGTTAGCCGATGCCCCCTGTTTGGGAAATAGTCTCTTCAGGGGGAAAAAGTAAAAGCTACAGTGTTGCAGCTTACAGAGGATTCTACAGCCATGAGTGAGCTCTCTGCACACCATATAGATAAATCCTAGCCTTATCGCAGATCTATTAATCCTTCTTATCGTAGGTCATATCATCAACAATTTTTTCAACAATATCATCCTTGGAGGTGATTCATTCCTTATGCTAGGACTGCTCCTATGAGAACCACCACTTCTTCATTGGTTCAAAGCAACATCCAAGAGAGCGAAAACAGTCATCAGCCATCCAACTGCCTCAGCTTAAACCAGATCCTACTTTTTGACCACTCTACCAGTAGGGAGGTGGCTAAACAGTTTCTTACTAACATGGAAAACCATCACGACAGACTCTTGGGTTCTCAGGGATTCTATTCAACTTTTATCCTCATTCCCAAGAACACTCAGGATCTCCGTCCTATTCTTGACCTTCGTCCCCTGAGTGCATACTTCAAGAGAAAATTTCACAGGATTGCACTTCCAGCAATTCTTCCCCTTCTCCAACACTACTGGTTAGTCACCTTGGATCTCAAAGATGCTTACACTCACATCCCTATTCATCCTTCTTGTTGGAGATTTCTCAGATTTCAATTCCTGAACACATTACCTGTACAAAGTTCTGTCTTTCGGCCTGTCATCAATGTCATCAATACCAGGTATGTTTACAAAGTGTTTGAAGGTGGTAGCAGCCAACTTCAAAAGTAATCATCACATGGGCTTTCCTTACCTGGATGACTGGCTCCTTGATACACACACCAGGGAGCAATTGCTTACCATTCAAGCCACAGTGCACTCTCTACAAGTTTCATAATCAGTTTTCGACAAATCAAAACTCCAACCGATGAATTGTCTCACATGCATTGGAGCTCAACTAGACACAATCTCTAGCTACCAGAAGACAATCATCAAGCAATCATCACCCTAGTGAAACAAATGGAACAGGCCTCCGCTCTTATAACACGTGGAGTTTTATGCCTCTTATATCACATGGCTGCATTTCTTGCTCTAGTTTCACATGCCAGGCTCCACAAGAGTCTTCTACAATGGCATCTTTAACTCAACTGGACAGAGTATTCAGTCACTGACACCCTTGATTCCGCTGCCACTCAAGGTAAAAGCTTCTCTTTCTTGGTGGATCCACTTTCCATCCCTCAAACAGGGATGTTCACTCCAGTCTCCACCTCCTCTACTCACCATCACCGCAAATGCCTCAAACAAGGGTTGGGGACCATGCCTCAATCACCTCCAGACTCAAGGTGGGTGGTCAGATAGAGAAATTAACTTTCAAATAAATTTTCTGGAACTTTGGGTAATTTGCTTTGCGCTTCGAGCATTCAGTCCTTGGATTTGCAACACACGACTGTTGATTCAACGGACAACCAGGTAGCACTGTTCTGTCTGAACAAACAAGTGGGCTCAGAGTCCTTACCCCTTTGAAGAAGCCTACCATCTACGGACCTTTGCGCTCCCTTTCTATAGAAATGCAAGCAGTATACATTCCAGGGAAGATGAACACCATTGCAGACTCCCTCAGACGCAAGCTTGATCTGCACAAGTGGACTTTATGCCCACAGGCGATACAACATATTTTTCATCAATGGGACATTCCCACAATAGATCTGTTCGCTTCTCCAACCAATGCTCAGTGTACCCAGTATTGTTCCCTACAACATGCCCCTCATGCAGTTGCAAGAGACGCTTTTTTAATTCCATGGCATCTCAATCTGCTCTCTGTTTTTCCACTGATTCTGTTAATCTCCAAGGTTCTTGAAAAGGTCATCAGGGTCACAGCCCAGTTAATTCTCACTGCATCTTGCTGACCCAGACAAATCCAGTATCAGATGCTCCTGGACCTTCTCAAGGCTACCCCTTTCCCAGTAGGGAATTACCCATCTTTTCTATCCCAGCACAACGGTCACCTATTGCATCCCAATCTTCGCAGTCTCAGTCTCAAGGCATGGAGACTGAACAGACAATTCTTGCTATCAGTCTCTTCATCAGTGAAGGAGGTTCTCCTGGCAGCAAGGCAGTCATCTACAAGAAAATTTTATTAGTTACACTGGAAGCATTTTTCCATATGGGCATAATCCCAAGCTCAAGATCTGTTCCATTGCTCGATTGATCAAATTTTAACCTATTTGCTACACTTATCATATTTGGGACTCAAGACCAATTCTGTGCGACTACATCATTAAGCCATCACTGCGTTTCATTCCTTATTAGATGGAAAACCACTCTCACAAAATCCTTTAGCTCCATACCTTCAATTTTTTTCCTAATGAAGTGCGGTTGCACACTCATCCAAAGTTTCTTCCAAAAGTAGCAACAGACTTTCATATCAATTAGTCTATAGTATTGCTATTGTTTTTTCATTCTGTACATCCTTCTTCAGCGGAATAAAGTCTTCACTCACTGGATTATAGGAGAGCACTTTTGTTTTACCTAGACTACACTGCTCCTATCTGTACTACAAATCAACTTTGTCCCCTTCACCTATTCAAGAATATGAAGTCTCTACAAAGACTATATTTCTATTGGTTGCTCCCAGCTTCTCTTTTTTTTTTTTTTCTTTGCTATGCTAGGGCTCATTTATCTCCTCCAATGTAGATTAGTGCACATCAAGTACATACTACAGCTTCATTAATTGCAAATTTAAGATCAGTGCAAATTCAGCATGTCTGCACAGCAGCAATTTGGTCCTCTGTTCATACTCTCACTAAACATTATTGTTGGGATCTTACTTTAGTGCAGTTAGACACTCAGTCCTCTGAAATTTGTTTACACTAAGTTTATTTCCTCCACCCATCTCAGTACTAAGATTGGGACTCACCAGTAAGTGTGCCTGCATTTCCCCTGCTTGACTCTGGAGAAAGCAAAGTTGCTTACCTGTAACAGGTGTTCTCCATAAACAGCAGGGGAATGTAGCCCGCCCATCCCCTCTTATCTGATAGTTCTATAAGCTAGTGGCATAATTGACAGTTGGAAGGTGGAGTCCCAAAGGAAAGGTAATCTGCACATGCTCAGTAGAAAAAAAAAATCTACTGAAGCTAAGGGAGGGCACTGGCATGCAAGCTCAGTCAGAGGACGTCACCAGCAAGTGTGGCTGCATTTCCCTGCTGTCTACGGAGAACACCTGTTACGGGTAAGCAGCTTTGTTTTTCATGAGTAAAGGAGGAAATTTTTGTTCTTTACCTGCAATTACATCACTTTCTTTTCCAGAGATAAATAAAAAAAGATTTGACATCGATATGTGAACATTTCTTAAGAACTAAATATTTCATGGGGTATCCTAATTTTTTCACATGATTAAATTCTATCCATTAGACCTTGAAGGATAGGCTAACTGAATCCAATACTGGATCAGGAGTCAGGTTCCAAACAATAATGCAACATAGATGTATGGACTGAACTCCATTTCAAAAACTTGAAAGTCTCTTTTGAGACTGACTTCAGATGGGCCACCAATGGTGCCAAAGATCCAACATTCTGAACCTTCTCATGCCATTCTAGAAATTGAAATGAACAAGACGACCCAGAAAGCTTTTCTAACCATGAGAAATCTACGTAAAATCAGAAAATTATTCAACCCAGCACAATTCAGACTAATTGTCCAATCCCTAGTCTTAGGTCTGCTGGACTATTGCAACTCCCTCTATCTTCCTTGTCCAGCCACTATGATAAAACAACTCCAGACCATACAAAACACCGCCCTCAGATTGATCTACTCACTTAGAAAATATGATCACATAACAACTGCCTTCTTAGACTGTCACTGGCTACCCATACAAGCACGAATTCAATTCAAATTCTACTGCCTATTATTTAAAGCGTTAAATGGCTCTTCCCCCTCGTACCTAAACAACCGCTTAAACCAGATCTTCACCTCAAGACACAGAAGAACCCCGAACCCTTTTGCCTTCCCCCCACTCAAAGGCACACAGCGCAAGAAAATGTTTGACAACCTTCTGGCAACACAAGCAGCGAAACTCAACCATTCCATCTCCAACCTGCTGACGACAACGGGCGACCTCAAAATATTCCGAAAGGAAATCAAAACCCTGCTTTTCAAAAAATTCATCCAAATATTTTAACCCCTCTTCACCTTCCTCCAGATAATTCTCCCCTATAAAATCCTCCCCAAATCACCTACCAAGTAAACAGATCCCTGAAATGCATTGTAATCTTACCTACTCTAAATGTAATCTATTGTTTATATCACACAGTTCTGCACTGTCAATTTGTTATCCAACTTGTAAATCCCCTCGGAATCTTTCCAGCTATATCCTCTGTTGTAAAAGAGAAAAAAAAAATTGTATCTTCACTGGAAAATGTCCAGTCAAATCTTTTGTAATCCGCCTTGAACTGCAAGGTATAGGCGGAATAGAAATCCGTAATGTAATGTAAATGCCCAGGAATAACAGGAGTAGCAATCTGCTCTCCTGTTAAACAGAACATTATTTAGCTGTTGCAATTCAACCGATCTGAATCAAAAATAAACAAAAGGCTTGGTGAACTTTCGAAAGATGACAAGATAGGAAAACGTTCATTTTTGTTGACATATAGCCCAGGAGAAAACAGATAACTGACTAATAAGGTAGAAATACAATATCACCTGAAACAGCAGCCAATCCAATAATAATAACAGTTTATATACCCCAGGACCGTGAAGTTCTATGCGGTTTACAATGATTAAAAGGTATTACAGATTGAGTGGAATAAAAAAAGTTCAGTTAGTGAATAACAGTTCTAAAGATCATTTGTTGAGGACTAAGATTGTATCCTCAACCTGGCAGATAGGCTTCAATGCTAAGAAATGTAAGGTCATGCACCTCGGAAGCGGGAATCCATGCAGGACGTACTTCTTGAACGGAGAAACTTTAACTAGGACTTCAGCAGAACGAGATTTAGGAGTAATCATCAGTGCAGACATGAAAACTGCCAATCAAGTGGAGAAGGCTTCATCTAAGGCAAGGCAGATATTGGGTTGTATCAATAGAAGTTTCGTCAGCCGAAAGCCTGAAGTCATAATGCCGTTGTACAGGGCCATGGTGAGACCTCATCTGGAGTACAGTGTGCAATTCTGGAGGCCACATTACAGTAAAGATGTGCGCAGAATTGAATCGGTTCAATGGACGGCCACCAGGATGATCTCGGGGCTCAAGGGTCTCTCGTACGAAGAGAGACTGAACAAATTGCAACTCTACACTCTTGAGGAACTTAGGAAGAAGGGAGACATGATCGAAACATTTAAGTACCTCACGGGACGTGTCGAAGTGGAAGATGATATTTTCTTTCTCAAGGGACCCTCGGCCACAAGAGGGCACCTGCTCAAACTCAGGGGCGGAAAATTTAATGGCGACACCAGAAAGTATTTCTTCACAGAGAGTGGTTGATCATTGGAACAAGCTTCCAGTGCAGGTAATCGAGGCAGACAGCGTGCCAGACTTTAAGAATAAATGGGATACCCATGTGGGATCCCTACGAGGGTCAAGTTAAGGAAATTGGGTCATTAGGGCATAGACAGGGGGTGGGTAAGCAGAGTGGGCAGACTTGATGGGCTGTAGCCCTTTTCTGCCGTCATCTTCTATGTTTCTATGTATAGGTCAGTTACCTAAGTACTTCAGGAACAGATGTGTTTTTAGGCGTTTCCTGAATTCCCTATAAGTAGTAGGCACGAGCAGTTGTTCCAGGTCTTTACCTCATAATGCTGCTTGATGTGAGAAAAGATGTTGGTGATGACTTTTAAATTTACAACCTCTAACTGGTGGAGAAACAAAGTTCGGATGTGAACTTCTCCTATGTCTGTTGGTTGTGAAAGAGAAAAGGTCTGTTATATATTTAGGGGCTAAGCCGTAAAGAACCTTGAAGCAAAAACAACCAAACTTGAACTTCACACGTGCATCCATCGGCAGCCAGTGTAGAAGTCAATAGGAAGGTGTTACATGATCAAACTTCTTCAGTCCAGAAAGTAGCCTAACTGCTGCATTTTGATGTAGATGTCTTAAAAGGCAGTTTCTCCCCTGCACAGCCCCTGAAACAGGAGGGATAACATATCGATCTTGTGAAAAAAGTTAATGACCTCCAACTACTTTTAGAGATCTCTTTTTTGTTCTTTACTTTCAATTCTTTCCCTTATTCCATGAAATTGTAGTTCTTTCCCTTATTCCATGAAATTGCTGACCTGTTAGTGATCTGTAACCTGAAGCTAAAATCGTCTGTAGTACCTGAAGATTGAAGGTTGGCCAATGTTACGCCGATTTTTAAAAAGGGCTCCAGGGGAGATCCAGGAAATTACAGACCGGTAAGCCTCACTTCAGTCCTGGGCAAAATGGTAGAAACAATTATAAAAAATAAAATTGTGGAACACATAGACAAATATGATTTAATGAGACGGAGTCAGCATAGGTTCAGCCAAGGGAGATCTTGCCTCACCAATCTGCTTGACTTCTTTAAAGGTGGGAATAAACATGTGGATAAAGGTGAGCCGGTTGATATAGTGTATCTAGATTTTCAGAAAGATTTTGATAAAGTTCCTCACGAGAGGCTCCTGAAAAAATAAAGTGTCATAGATGGCAAAGTTCAGTTGTGGATTAGGAATTGGCTTATCGGATAGAAAACAGAGGGTAGGGTTAAATGGTAATTTCTCTCAGTGGAGGAGAGTAAACAGTGTAGTGCCTCAGGGGTCTGTACTGGGACCAGTGCTATTTAACTTATTTATAAATGATCTGGAAATTGGAACGACGAGTGAGGTGATTAAATTTGCAGATGACACAACTGTTCAAAGTTGTTAAAACGCATGCGGATTGTAAAAAATTGCAGGCGGATCTTAGGAAATTGGAAGACTGGGTGTCCAAATGGCAAATGAGATTTAATGTGGACAAATGCAAAGTATGCACATTGGAAAGATTAGCAAAGTGATGCACATTGGGAAGATTAAACTGAATCACAGTTACACTTGCAGAGACTCTGCTCCATGTAGAAAGTGTGTGTATCGCTGAGGCACTGGAGGCGGCTCGACCTCGCGGGAGGCCTCCCCGTGCCCAGGCTGGATTTGAGAGAGAAGCTTAGGCCCTATGGTGGTGAAGAGCTCAATGAATTGCTTCTCTAACAAGGTCGAAACGAGGCCTGCAAGGACGGATCCGCATCAGCAATGGGACCGCCTGCACGGGCCTCACGTTCTTTGGGGGTAGTGTGTGAGTGCTTGGGCCTAGAAGCCTTGGGCACTTTTAGCACTACCGGTGGAATAGGCTGCTGTGCTACCTGATCTGAAGAGACTGAGGAAGGCATCGCAGCAGGCGCAGGAGTCGGGGCCGCCACGAATGATGCAGGCTTGATGAGACTCAGCGCCGCAGAGGTGGAAGGCTGGGGAGCAGTGGATGAAGTCGAAGATGAGGGGCCTTTCGATGAAGACTGCTCTATCAAGGACTCCATGCTGAACAGCAACTCCCACAAGACGCAACGGCGCTTGAAAGCACATGCGGTGAGTGTGGAGCAAGGCCGGCACGATTTCGGAAGGTGTTCAGGCCCGAGACACCGAACACAGCGTCGATGAGGGTCCATTAGCGAAATCGGGCGCTGGCACTTGGCACACTTTTTAAAACTGGTGATAGGCCGGGACATAGCCCGGAAAAGCTCCGCCACAAGATTCGGTCGGACGGATGGAAGAAATTTTATTTTATTTTTTTTAAAACAAGAAAGAATGACGAAAATCAGCGATTAAGAGAAAAATAACCCAAAACCGCAGACTTTAGAAGGCACAAGTGAAAAATCTTCACACAGAGAGTCGAAGACGGACTTCTCAGCTCCGCGGAAAAGTAAGAACTGAGGAGACAAGCCCTGGTCTGGGCGGGAAGGCACTCACGCATGCGCGGTGCAGGCGACTCAAAACTTCGAGTTTCCTCAAGCAAAAATGCTTGTGAGGCATCCGCATCGGGGCTCTGTTGGATCACATCATCCATTAGTGAAAATACCTGCCTGCTTGTCCTGGGATAATCAGAGTTACTGGATGCTAGGGTCCACCTTGGGGATTAGCGGGTATCATCGTGGACAATATGATGAAACCTTCTGCTCAATGTGTGGGGGCGGCCGCCAAAAAAGCAAATAGGATGCTAGGAATTATTAAAAAAGGGATGATTAACAAGACTAAGAACGTTATAATGCCCCTGTATTGCTCCATGGTGCGACCTCATCTGGAGTATTGTGTTCAATTCTGGTTTCCTTATCTCAAAAAAGATATAGCTGCCCTAGAAAAGGTTCAAAAAAGAGCAACCAAAATGGTCAAGGGGATGGAATTCCTCTCGTTTGAGGAAAGACTAAAATGGTTACGGGCTCTTCAGCTTGGAAAAGAGACAGCTGAAGGGAGATATGATTGAAGTCTACAAAATCCTGAGTGAAGTAGAAGGGGTACAAGTGGATCGATTTTTCACTCCATCAAAAATTACAAAGACTAGGGGACACCTGATGATATTACAGGGAAATACTTTTAAAACCAATAGGAGGAAATTTTTTTTACTCAGAGAATAGTTAAGCTCTGGAACGCGTTGCCAGAGGATGTGGTAAGAGCAGATAGCGAGGCTGGTTTTAAGAAAGGTTTAGAACAAGTTCCTAGAGGAAAAGTCCATAGTCTGTTATTGAGAAAAACATGGGGGAAGTCACTGCTTGCCCTGCATCGGTAGCATGGAATACTGCTACTCCTTGGGTTTTGGCCAGGTACTAGTGACCTGGATTGGCCACCGTGAGAGTGGGCTACTGGGCTTGATGGACCATGTCATATATTAACCCCCTGGGTCATCTGTATCTGTTATTTTTAAGTATTTTATATTGTACACCACCTAGAATTTTAATTAGGCGGTTTATCAAATTTTAAATAAACTTGGAAACTTGAACATCAAGTTTATGAATTTTCCTGGCTTTCAGAAACTGCTTTTTGTCAAGGCAGGGAAAACAATCATCTGGTTAAGATGGAAGAAGAGACCACCTTGGGTAAGAAAGGAATGCTGTCTTCAGTGAGATCCTTTGAGGAATCTTGTTTCAGTGGTCCAAAAGATGGATTCCCTAGGGCATTAACAACCAAATTAAGATCCCACTGTGGGAAACAACCTGGGGGGGAGGTGCATTGTTCTTAGATCCTCACAAAAATCTGTTTAAGTCAAGATTAGCTGTCACAGAGGTTCCCTGCATCTGACCTCATAAAACAAGAAAATACTGCCACCAGGATCTTCAGAGAGTTCAGGGCCAAATTCTGGTCCAAGTTTCTCTGCAAATAAGGCCATAGCACAGAACAAATTTGGATGACTTGAGGGAGTTCACACTCTACACACCAGTGCTCAACTTCATTCCAGATCTGGACATAAGTCAGCAATGTGAACTGTTTAAGAGTACTGAGTAACATGAAAATAACCTGTGATACCTATCCCTTGACCTTCAAGCAGTGCTTCTCAAGGGCAATGTTGTAAGCCAGAAGTGGATGAGATTTTTTATGTGTCAGCATTCCCCAATCTTGGGGGACAGGGAGCCCTCTAAAACCGTAGCTTTCAACCCAGTCCTCAGAGACCTCCTCCTAGATACTATGGTTTTCAAGAAATCCACAATAATTTGCATGAGATGTATTAGCATACACTTCCCCCACTGCATACAAATCCCTCTCATGCATAGTCAGTGTGAGTACACTAAAAACCCAACTAGTCAGGTGGTCTGAGGACTGGATTAAAAATCACTGCTCTAGAAGACACATCAAGTTCACATACCACAGATGACGTGGCCAGTCCAGGGCCACCTGGATTATCAGAAATGGGCATCTGACCACCCCCAATAGAGTACCCTATGATCAGTGGCAAGAGACTAAACAGAGGCTCCTGTATTGACTATGGGTGTACCAGGGCATTGATTACTGCCGAATTGGTTTATGTGACGTGACAGAAAAAGAAAGGGCACTTTGTGCTTTGTCTCAATACCATGAGATTATATAGGTGGTCCCTCTGTGGTCAACCACAAGTTGGAATGCCTCCAGACTGTTCCTATTCTCCCTGGCATTCTGACTCAGAACATCTACCCGAACATTCTCAGGGGCCACAATATGGACCACATGGGGCCTCCAGATGGCACTCCATCCAACCACACAGCCAAGCTGTTTCTAGCACAACCTGCACTTCAGGTTCCTCTTGTTGATGTAAGCTACCACTGTGGTACTGTCTGATATCACCCTGACCTCTCTCCTTGCCAAAGCCAGGAAGAAGCATAGCAGAGCCAAACAAATGGCTCTTGTCTGATGAGGAACAATGCATCTAGGCTCAACCACTTGCCCTAGACTAGATTGTTGCTGCAAAGAGCTCCCTGACCCAAGAGGCTAGCACCCATAGTCACCATTATCCATTCAAGGGAATCCAAACTGACCACCTCCTCCCCCCTTTTAAGAGAACTTGGCCCAGTCCTACCAGGCCAATTCCTTTTCTTCCACAGTCTTATTCCAAACAGGAGAAGGACCTTAAATTCTTCAGAGAAAGAGACCCATTCTCCACCTGAAGAGCCTGCTTTAACAAGCAGAACCAAAGGAGCCAAACAATGAAATACTGCAGCAGTATGAAAAAAAAATTGCAGCAGGCAAAATAGCCATTGTTCCTGCTAGTGAGATCAAGACCACAAGTAACAGTTCATCGCAGGAGGGACACAAGGAACCAATAGCTGTACTCAGCTGCCAGTTCCCACAGGTCTTAACAGTGCTAGCCAGCTGGCATGCCAGTGCACAAAGACCTGCTGATCCGATTGGACTAACATCGGCCCAGGACACCGGCATCTCTGCTGTCCCCCTGTTCTCTTCTGGTGTTTTATTTTTTCCAAAACTGCAAAGGCAACTTCATTTCTTTACATCAAAGAATAAAGCTAAGCCAATTGTTTTATTTTTATTTTGCTTAGGAACTGCAGGGGAGCCTGGTGTGGAGCACACAACAGGGTGAACAGGCAGTGAGGCAGGAGGGGATCCATAGGCAAAGCATATAAGCTCACCAAGTAGTCACCTGTAAGTGATTACTTGGGGCAGCAGAGGCAAGCTTCAAGCTTGACCAATTCTGATCTGGAATCCGAATGATAAGGATAAATCAAGCTGTGAGGCAAAAGGATGGAGTGCTGGGAGCTAGGCCAGTGACCAGGAATGCCAGACTGAACCAACCTACCATCTACTGGACGTAGAGAAATACTGGTGTTTTCTACCAAGAACCAGCAGGTTATACTGGTGATGTCACTAGAAAAATCAGTTTCTCTACCTACACCTGCTGACAGAAAGAGATAATACCCACTTGTCCAAGATGGTACAGCCCAGACGCTAAGCAAACACCAAAAAGTCCAACAGGACAGAGAACCCACGGGTATAAAACAGTACAAAAGGAAGTGGGAACGGACAAAGAACATCCACTGAAGATCACTGATGTAAAACCAACTTGTTTATTTCATAAAAGGACACAAGCAGAAGCTTGTGATTTCATGTTAATTTTGCTTTGAAGTCTATTTAAAACTGTCAATGTATCTTTTGCTGTTTTAAAATTTTATAGGAAATGTCCTCTGTTTAATGTTATTCTAACGTGAAAGCTTATGAAGGCATTAGCACTTTTAAATGTTTCATCGCTTTGTTAACAGTCTCGTTAGTATTTACTTAGTATGGTGATCTGCCTTCATATGCAGGCACAACTCCAATAGTTTCAGGGTGTAAGGAGACAAAAGTTTTTATTAAGTTTTTCTCCTATTAGTCTGCTAGATTTTACAGTAGAATGTTCACACTCTAGTAGCTTATTTTATCAGGCAAAATCTATGTGGAATTCTTTTCCTCTATTTTTAAGACAAGAATCCAGTTTTTTGGTTTTTTTTTTACATTATTTAAGAAGTTTGTGCTGAAAACAATTTAATGTAACATTTGGTATTATGGAATTCATGGAAACTATATAGTCATCTTTCTTTGTAAGCAGCATGTAACTTCAATTGGCAAATGCATTGAACACTAGGCATCATTTAATTCAGTATACACCAAGTCCTTATGATGCTAAAAATAGAGCTATTGTCTAATTCAAGTATATAAGTTTTTATCTGTGGTATCTCTTTACAGTGAGGAACAGCTTATGTTGGTGGCTTCAAAGAGACTCCTTGTCGAAGGGCATGCCTCTCTGAATCACGGAGTGGGTGACTCTCATGACCAATGCCAGCCTATTTGGCTGGGAAGCCCACTGCGGGGACCAGTCAATTTAGTGCCAGAGGACTCACTATCAGAAGGGGTGGTCTATAAACCATCTGGAGCTCTGAGCCATTCAGCTAGCATTGAGAACTCTGGAAAAGGTCCTAGAGCAGGGGTAGGAAACTCCGGTCCTCGAGAGCCGTATGCCAGTCTGGTTTTCAGGATTTCCCCAATGAATATGCATGAGATCTATTTGCATGCACTGCTTTCAATGCATATTCATTGGGGAAATCCTGAAAACCCAACTGGAATACGGCTCTCGAGGACCAGAGTTCCCTACCCCTGTCCTAGATGGAAAGGGAGTAAGAGTGTTCTCTGACAATGATATAGCAGTAGCATATCACCTACTATCACCAAGGCCATATCTGTTTCACCCATAGCCAAAATGAGGGCATCAAATACCACACAGATAGTATTATGCATCATCTACCTAACTTACTATAGATGCCAGTGTAACGACGAAAGACCCCCTGAACAAATCCCAATCCACTTCTCCTGGCAAAGGCCACTCAAACAGACAAAACCAACTCCCTCTCCTCAAACCCTTTTTAACTGCTCAGAACTCGGTCCTTTTCAAATACCCGCAGTAAACCCTAAATATAAAGCATCCAAACAACACAGAAACAAGACCAAAAACAAAAAAAACTTAAAACAACTGAAACATATTGAAACCCCCACCCCCAAACAATACAGGAACTTCAAAGGATACTATCTCAACGCCCGGTTGGTGAGAAATAAGGCACACATCATACATGACTGGATAGAACACAAAAACCCGGACATCATATTCCTAACCGAAACATGGATGATCTCAGACACAGATGTCATTATGAAGGAAATGTTACCGCAGGGCTATAAAATCGTCCCAATAACTAGAAGCTGGAAAAGAGGAGGGGGCCTAGCGATAATCCTTAAATGCTACTTTGACTTCACCAGAATGGACTCAAAAATCACAGAAGATCTGGAAATCATCACCTGCAAGATCACCAACCCCGAACTGGAAGAATCTCTAATAGCCACACTATTCTACATCCCCCCCAATAAATGGTCAAGTGCAAAAGAAGAATTCTTTGAATACCTTTCATCCAATACCATAAAAGGCCCATACAACTTACTTCTGGGAGACATAAATGTTCACCTAGAGAAAAAGGAAAAACCGGAAGTGACAGAAATCGACTTGTTCCTAAATACCCTGGGCTTTGAAATTCCTGACAAAGAGGAAACACATGAAAAGGGACGCCAACTGGACATCGTCACTTTTTCCCACAAAGACCCCGACACAAAAAAAATACAATACCATGCAGGAAAATGGGTTAAGAACATATGGTCAGATCACTATACTTTCAATTTTGAATTATGTTGGCAAAAGAAACACTCAACAGCAAAACATATAAACAAAACCAGTTTGAAAAAAACAGTCACCTGCAGAAACATCACCAATCCAACAGAATTCTGGACCCATTATGAACTACACCCCAAAATAGAGGAAGAGCAAGACTTCCCCACTAGATGGGACAAATTCACAAAAGACACACTAAATCAAATAGCTCCTGTTCAATCATACAAAAAGAACACAAGGGCATCAAAAGAATGGTATGACGCCGAATTATTAGCCCTCAAACAAGATCTCAGAAAACTGGAAAGAGTATGGCAAAAAACAGACAAAGTGGAAGATAAAATTAAATGGAAACAAAAAATGAAAAATTGCAAGAATCGGATCAAAGAAAAGCGTTATAACTGTTATGCACAGAAAATAGGAACAACCAATACAAACAGTAGAGAACTATTCAAACTAGTAAGCAAAATAACAGACACCACACAGATACTACAGAACCATCACGATCAAATCCCAGAGGTCTCCACCCTAGCCAACCACTTTAGGAAAAAAATCACTGACCTCAGAGCCTCAATACCCCCTCCTCCACCCAATCTTGAATTCAACCTCAAAACGCAGAGTAGTGAATCCAAAGGCGATATGAACTGGAACCACTTCGAGCCCCCAGATTGGAATAGCTTCCTTGCACTTTTCAACAAATACTCCAAATCAAATTGTCTACTAGATGAATGTCCATCTAAGATCATGCAAGATGCAATACCAGAATTTAAGAGGGACCTATTTAACTGGGCAACTTACTCTCTCAAAAATGGAACCTACCTGGAAAATATGGGACACATCCTAATCACACCCATACCCAAAGACCAGAAGATCTCGCTCACACTGGCGTCCAACTACAGACCCATAGCGAGCACCCCCTTTTTCACCAAAATGCTGGAAGGGCTGGTCAATTTGGAATTAGTAAATCACTTAGATAAGTACTCTCTCCTAAATGACCACCAATCTGGATTCAGAAAAGGATTCAGCACCGAGACAGTCCTAGGCTCTCTCCTTAACCACCTATACGACCTTTTCAATCAAGGTTCCAGCGCCTTGATCCTACAGTTAGACTTCAGCAGTGCCTTCGATCTCGTGGACCACAAAACTATGCTTAGGTGCCTCGACGAAATGGGAATATCAGGAAGAGTGTGGACCTGGTTCCAAGGTTTCCTAACCAAACGATCTTATCAAGTGGTCCATGAAGGAAATTACTCTGAACCCTGGAAAAGCCCCTCGGGAGTCCCACAAGGATCCCCCCTATCTCCCACCTTGTTCAATATATACATCTCTTCTCTAGGCCACCTTTTACAAAAGCTTAACCTGACTTATTATATATACGCAGACGACATCTCCATATTAATACCAATAACAAATGTGACCTCAACCAACTCAAAACATATCTCCTCCATCATGCTCGAAATAGAAAAATGGACTTTAAACTTCAAACTGAAATTAAACTCAGAAAAGACAAAGATTTTCCTTGCTAGCCCAAACGAGAAAATCTCCGCAACTACAATATATGTAAACGGCCATGATCACCCAATACTAAAAACCATAAAAATACTGGGAGTCACCCTGGATACCCACCTGTCCCTGACCGAGCACATAAACTCGGTGACTAAAAAATGCTTCTTCATCCTTTGGAAACTGAAAACCATAAAAAAATACTTCAACCCGCTATCCTTCAGAATATTGGTACAATCACTGATTTTATCCACCCTGGACTACTGTAACATTGTCTACTTGGGAATATCTAAAAAAAATGTGAGAAAACTGAGAATAGTTCAAAATACGGCCATCCGTCTAATATTCGGACTAAAGAAGAGCGATCATGTTAGTCCATTCTACAAACTCCTTCATTGGTTACCAATTGAAGCACGAATTCTATTCAAATTATCCTGCCTCTGCTATAAACTAATCTGGGGACTGGCCCCCAGCTACCTACTACCTCACTTCGAATTCCACTCCTCTATTAGGCCTACCAGAAACCGTAACCTCTTTACCTACCCAAATATCATAGGCTGTAGATATCGCACCTTCTTTGATAGAACATTCAAATTCCAAGCAGGTAGACTGCAAACTTGGACAGGCTACTTCACTTATGCCGCCAGAGAATCATATAGTATCTTTAGGAAAGAACTAAAAACCACATTGTTTAAGAAATTTATAACCTAACCAGACTTCTCCCCTAAAATTGGAGCCTCCTCCCATCCCAAGGAGTCCGTCTACCCTCTTCTGCCAAAATTTCTATCTTTAATTGTTACCAGTTTTTCCCACTGGTGCCCGTCCTTCGTTCAAATGTACCAAGTTAACAACTTACTTCTCATCAACATCTTATGTTATCTTTTTCACCTTCGCAGCCTTGCACCTTTGTAACTCAAAGCGCAATCTCCTTTCTCTTCTCCTACTTATGCTCTGAATATCGTCGACTGTATAATGCTACTCATTGTGAAACCATGTAATACACAGCCCTGTAACTCTCCTGTTACTATCACTTGATGTTCAATGCTATACTCTGTAATTCGCTGTCTGTACAGTTTCTCTTCATTGTAAACTGCCTAGAAGTCGCAAGATTGTTGGCGGTATATAAGAATAAAGTTATTATTATTATCATATGTGAACAGACAAGGAGGCATCAGAAGCACCCCCCTTAAGTCTGGAGGCTCAGATGCTCCTCCGGTGGGTGGAAGCCAATGTATAGGCTCTTTCCACTGCCCACATGGCTGGAGTGGAACATGTTAAGGCTAACTTTTTCAGTTGGTAATTCCTAGATACAGGGGAATGGTCTCTATCCCAAAGGGCGTTCAGTCTCATTGTGCATTGCTGGGGCAGACCGGTAATGAATTTGATAGCTTCTGCCAAAAACTTAAAAGTGAAGCACTTTTTCAGTTGAAGAGAAGAGCCAGGAATCTTAGGGTGGATGCCCTGGCCCAGTCATGGACTTCTTTATGTCTTTCTACCTTGTTCCTCGGTGGGTCATCCACAGGATCGAGACTCATCCAGGACTTGTGATATTGGTAGCCCCAACTGGCCTCACTAACCGTAGTGTGTTTGTTGTGTGATTAACAAACGTTATTTTTGCACACTATATGGCAATCCTTTCACATGTTGTTAGCCCTTGCAAGCAAGCATTTTATTTTGACAAAACACCATCATGTGTATAAAGTGGTCAGCTGGTCTAGTTACCATATTTTAAACATGACATAGCTAGCTGACATAGCTAGTTCAGCACTGAGAAACATTTCAGCTGTGCCAGGCAGGTACAATCTGCCTACACTCCCACTTAAGCTTGAACCTATGTTCAATATGGCTTCCATACCCCCTAATAGTAGTTGCACCAAGATACTAACAAGGGACATCCTTCTACATTCAGTTTATCCTTTTATGGGAAGATCCCTAACAGTAGTACCACAAAAGTATCACTAGGTGTCACTGTGGCCATTTTGGATCAGAAGGAGCAGAAGGGATCACACTCCCACATGGCACTGCTGTAACACCAATAAAAATCCACAGAAGATCCTGGTTTTTGAGGTGGTAGTGTTTCAAGTCAGGAAGGTAGCTCTTGAGCCTGGGGAGGGTGAGACACCATGGCAGCTCTTTATTTCTGTGTAGGCCCACAGTAATTGGAAAGCAAAGCCAGAAATAGTAGTAGTAGTAGTAGTAGTAGTACTAGGCAGACTTCTACAGTCTGTGCCCTGTTCATGGTTGGACAGATTTGGATGAGCTGGAGTGGGGCTTCAATGGTTGGAGAATAAGACCAGTACCAGGCATACTCCTAGGATCTTTGCCCTGAAAAATGGCAAGGACAAATCAAGACCAAGTACGCATATGTAGTATTGCATCATACCTTATGCTACGACTGTATTTTGTTGAGCAGACTGGAACGACAATATATCTATGTTACTATATGGCACCCATATACTGTCTGCCCTGTGTGGTAACTGCATGGTAGATGTTGGGCACACCCCTTGCATTTACCATATAGGCCCTAGTTTTTGCAACTAACACAGTAAGTGCAGAAAAACTTACTGCACCAGTAAAAAGATCCCATTTCTTTCAGGCTACATTGTTTCTTAACTTTCTAAGCAGATTGGGGCATCAAGAGGTTTTGAAAAGCTTCAGGATCCTTTAGCATTTACTTTTCTGGTTTTGGAATGCTCCTTATTGTACCAGAAAACTACAGCAAACAAATTTTTCTCTGCAAGAGTAAGACAACTTCCAAACCATGTAAAAGAAGATTAGGTTCTTACCTGGATAATCTTCTTTCTATTCATACACATAGGAGTCTGTACTCTAGGTGAATATCCTCTGGTTGCAGAAGGATGTCATTTATTGTTAATGCCTTTCGTATAGTTATGCAATTATATATTTATGAAACATGAATATCATTTTAAAAAATATTTATGTAGAATATTTGAGCAAGTGTTTAAAACATGCAAGCCATTCCATTTGCTGAAATCATATGGCTGAGCAAAACAGCACATTTACTTACTGTAATAGGTGTTATCCAGGGACAGCAGGCAAATATTATCACATTTGGGTGATGTCATCAACAGAGCCCCGGTATAGATAGCTTTAAAAGTGCATTGCCACTTTAAGAACTTAAGAAAGTTTGCAAACTGCCCGCACCGCATAT
This sequence comes from Geotrypetes seraphini, assembly GCF_902459505.1. Taxonomy (NCBI): domain Eukaryota; kingdom Metazoa; phylum Chordata; class Amphibia; order Gymnophiona; family Dermophiidae; genus Geotrypetes; species Geotrypetes seraphini. Next base: position 89,910,372 of record NC_047085.1, read on the forward strand.
GCACGAATGCCTTTCCGCCTGACGTAGGCTAGCGGCTCCTCAGTTCCATAAGCAAGCTAAGAAGCCAATCAGGGGAGGTGGGTGGGTTGTGAGAATATCTGCCTGCTGTCCCTGGATAAAACCTGTTACAGTAAGTAACTGTGCCTTATCCCAGGACAAGCAGGCAGCATATTTTCACATGTGGGACTCAAGCTTCAAGTTTATTTAAAAGTTCTTATACCGCCCAATCAAGCCTTCTAGGCGGTATACAAAAACACTAAAAGTACTAAATAAAATACATTTTAAACAAAAACAAACAGGGAGTAATAACAATTTTTAAAGACGTTGACAAAAGGGAACAAAAATGGAAGGAGGGTTAGAACTACAATTGATAGAGAGAAAGAGAACATGCAAGGGATAGAATAACAAAGGGAAAGGGGGCTGAAGGTAAAAACCTTTCTTGGATCTAAGTCACCCTTAAAAGGACAGTTTATATTACAAAAGCATCGAGAAAGAGAAATGTCTATCTTCACCTTAAAGTAGGCAAGAGTTGATTTTTCACGCAAGTAATTTGGAATATTGTTCCAGAGAGAGGAGGTGCTAACAGAGAAAATTGTAGTCTTCATTGTGCTTATATGTTTCAATGAGGGGATGGTAAGAAGGTTGTGGGCTGTAGATCTTAAAGTCCTTGTTTGACTATAGGGGATAAGTAGGTTATTAATGAATTCTGGCTGGTTATTTTCTTTGGTTTTAAAAGTTAGTAGGAGAATTTTATAGGTGGTCCTATGTTCTATTGGTAACAAATGAGCTTCATGTAAAAGAGGGGTAATGTGGTTGTATTTTTTTGCATTAAATATTTTTACTGCAGTGTTTTGTACTATTTGGAGTCTTATTTCCTTTTTTGTTATGCCTTTGAGGAGGGCGTTGCAGTAATCTAAACAAGAAATAACAAGAGAGTGGATTAAAATGTTCAGGGACGCAGGCTCTAACAATTTTGCTAAAGCTTTTATCATGCGCAGTCAATGGAAGCAACGTTGGACCACTGTACTAATATATAAGTGATAAGTAAATTTACAGTCGAATGTGACTCCCAATAATTTTAGAGAGGTACCACTTTGATAAGTAGATTTTTGAGTTTAAGAGGGGTTTGAAGAGAAAGTCCATCTTTGAATGGAGCATATGTGTGTCAAGCCAAGAGTTAATCTTTTCTAGTTTTTGGTTAATGAGTGCAATTTCATTCAAATTGTTTAAGTCAATCGGATGTACTAGTTGGACATCATCTCCGTATGCGAATGTTGTAACATACATATAGTAACATAGTAGATGACGGCAGATAAAGACCCGAATGGTCCATCCAGTCTGCCCAACCTGATTCAATTTAAATTTTTTAATTTTTTCTTCTTAGCTATTTCTGGGCAAGAATCCAAAGCTTTACCCTGTACTGTGCTTGGGTTCCAACTGCCGAAATCTCTGTTAAGACTTACTCTAGCCCATCTACACTCTCCCAGCCATTGAAGCCCTCCCCAGCCCATCCTCCACCAAACGGCCATATACAGACACAGACCATGCAAGTCTGCCCAGTACTGGCCTTAGTTCAATATTTAATCTTATTTTCTGATTCTAGATCCTTTGTGTTCATCCCACGCTTCTTTAAACTCAGTCACAGTTTTACTCTCCACCACCTCTCTCGGGAGCGCATTCCAGGCATCCACCACCCTTTCCGCAAAGTAGAATTTACATTGCCTTTGAATCTACCAACCCTCAACCTCAAATTATGTCCTCTGGTTTTACCATTTTCCTTTCTCTGAAAAAGATTTTGTTCTACGTTAATACCCTTCAAGTATTTGAACGTCTGAATCATATCTCCACTGTCTCTCCTTTCCTCTAGGGTATACATATTCAGGGCTTCCAGTCTCTCCTCATACGTCTTCTGGCACAAGCCTCCTATCATTTTCGTCGCCTTCCTCTGGACCACCTCAAGTCTTCTTACGTCCTTCGCCAGATACGGTCTCCAAAATTGAACACAATACTCCAAGTGGGGCCTTACCAATGACCTGTACAGGGGCATCAACACCTTCTTCCTTCTACTGACTTCTCTTTATACAGCCCAGCATCCTTCTGGCAGCAGCCACTGCCTTGTCACACTGTTTTTTCACCTTTAGATATTCGGACACTATCACCCCAAGGTCCCTCTCCCCGTCCGTTCATATCAGCTTCTCTCCTCCCAGCATATACGGTTCCTTCCTATTATTAATCCCCAAATGCATTACTCTGCATTTCTTTGCATTCAATTTTAGTTGCCAGGCATTAGACCATTCCTCTAACTTTTGAAGATCCTTTTTCATATTTTCCACTCCCTCTTCGGTGTCTACTCTGTTATAAATCTTGGTATCATCTGCAAAAAGGCACACTTTTCCTTCTAACCATTCAGCAATGTCACAAACATATTGAACAGGATTGGCCCCAGCACTGATCCCTGAGGGACTCAACTACTCACCTTTCCTTCCTTCGAGCGACTTCCATTAACCACCACCCTTTGGCATCTGTCCGACAGCCAGTTTCTGACCCAGTTCACTACTTTGGGTCCTAACTTCAGCCCTTCAAGTTTGTTCAACAGCCTCCTATGAGGAACTGTATCAAAGGCTTTGCTGAAATCCAAGTAAATTACATCTAGCATATGTCCTCGATCTAGCTCTCTGGTCATCCAATCAAACAATTCAATCAGATTCGTTTGGCACGATTTACCTTTTATAAAGCCATGTTGCCTTGGATCCTGTAACCCATTAGATTCAAGGAAGTACACTATCCTTTCTTTCAGCAAAACTTCCATTATTTTTCCAACAACTGAAGTGAGGCTCACCGGCCAGTAGTTTCCTGCTTCATCCCTGTGACCACTTTTATGAATAGGCACCACATCCGCTCTCCTCCAATCCCCAGGAATCACTCCCGTCTCCAGAGATTTGTTGAACAAGTCTTTAATAGGACTCGCCAGAACCTCTCTGAGCTCCCTTAGTATCCTGGGATGAATCCCGTCTGTTCCCATCGCGTTGTCCACCTTCAGGTTTTCAAGTTGCTCATAAACACCCTCCTCCGTGAACGGCGCAGAATCTACTCCATTTTCTCGTGTAACTTTGCTAGACAATCTCAGTCCTTCTCCAGGATTTTCTTCTGTGAACACAGAAGTATTTGTTTAGCACATTCGCTTTCTTCTCATCACTTTCCACATATTGGTTCCCAGCATCTTTTAGCCTAGCAATTCCATTTTTCATCTTCCTCCTTTCACTAATATATCTGAAAAAATTTTTGTCTCCCTTTTTACATTTTTAGCCATTTGTTCTTCCGCCTGTGCTTTCGCCTGACGTATCTCTCTCTTGGCTTCTTTCAGTTTCACCCTGTAGTCCTTTCTGCTCTCCTCTTCTTGGTTTTTTTAATATTTCACGAACGCCAACTCTTTCGCCTTTATTTTCTCAGCCACTAGGTTGGAGAACCATATCGGCTTCCTTTTTCTCTTGTTTTTATTGATTTTTTTCACATAAAGGTCCATAGCCATTTTTATCGCTCCTTTCAGCTTAGACCACTGTCTTTCCACTTCTCTTATGTCCTCCCATCCTAACAGCTCTTTCTTCAGGTACTCTCCCATAGCATTAAAGTCCGTATGTTTGAAATCTAGGACTTTAAGTATCGTGCGGCCGCTCTCCACTTTAGCCGTTATATCAAACCAAACCGTTTGATGATCGCTACTTCCCAGGTGAGCACCCACTCGAACATTAGAGATACTCTCTCCATTTGTGAGGACCAGATCCAATATCGCTTTTTCCCTTGTGGGTTCCGTCACCATTTGTCTGAGCAGAGCCTCTTGAAAGGCATCCACAATCTCCCTACTTCTTTCTGATTATGCAGATGGAATATTCCAGTCCGCATCCGGCAGGTTGAAATCTCCCAACAGCAGAACCTCCTCTTTCCTTCCAAACTTTTGGATATCCACAATCAGATCCTTATCAATTTGCTGCGATTGAGTCGGAGGTCTGTAGACTACACCCACATAGATAGAAGTTCCATCTTCTCTTTTCAGAGCAATCCATATCACTTCTTGCTCTCCCCAGGTCCCCTTGCATTTCAGTCGCTTGGATATTGATCTTTATATAGAGAGCTACTCCTCCACCTTTTTGACCATCTCTGTCCTTCCTAAAAAGATTATATCCCGGTATGTTTGCATCCCATCCATGTGATTCACTGAACCATGTCTCTGTGATAGCGACAATATCTAGATCAGCCTCTAACATCAGGGCTTGCAGATCATGAACTTTGTTGCTTAGACTGTGAGCATTTGTGGTCATCGCTTTCAAGCGATAATCTCCTTTTTCGTATGGAATTTTGTTTCGTTTCACTTTCCGTTGCAATACTAAGAAATGAGTTGCTGATATTGCTTATGTTGCAGTCTTTACTACTATCACATCTTTTCTTTTGCTGGGGGTGGTCTCTATAACTGTCCTTCGTACATACACCACCCCCACCTTCTAGTTTAAATGCCTAGAAAAATATTGTCTAAATTTCTCTGCAACCAACAGATTGTCTTAGAGTTAGGAGAGGGGTTAAGAAAACGTTAAAAAGTAAAGGGGATAAAATTGAGCCTTGTGGGATACCGTATTCAGTTGTAATAGAGTCTGAAGATGTTGAATTGAAAACAACCTTGGAGATCCGATCAGAAAAGAAAGAGGAAAACCAGTCAAGAACTCCCTAACTTATTAGAAAGGAATGGAGGGAGTATTGGCCATTAAGAAAATAAATTTTACAAGACTGCTTGGCTTGGCCGAAGTAACCCTCCAATCTGGAATTAAATTCCAGTCAGGAGTGAAATGTGAATGTATGAACTGAGGACCAAGTAGCAGCTGTACAGAGTTCATCAAAAGGAGTTGAGCGTAAGAAAGCAAGTGTAGCTGCCATAGCTTGGACTTTGTATGGAACTCAGTTGCAGCCCAGCCTGAGCGTAAGAGAAAGTGATATAAACCGCTAACCATATTTAGTTCTCTTGGATACAGGACTCCCAACTTATTACAATCAAAGGAGACACAAAGTTGAAGAGATGTTCTATGTGGCTGAATTCTCTGTAAGTGGAAGCCAAGGCTCATTTGAGTCGAGAATATAAAGAGCAATTTCTCCAGAACATTGAAAGTATGGTAGATCGATTTAGATGACATTCTGTGACTACTTTTGGAAGGAACTTTGGATGGGTGGGAAGCACAACTTTGTCATGATGAAATGGTGGATCCACCACCAGTGCTTGAAGTTCACTTATTCTTTGTACATGGGATGATTTTCCAAGGGCTGCTGAGCAGGGATGGTATGCATCTATCAAAGAAGGGAAGAAGTGTCTTTGCCATCAGGCTGGCTAATCTACCGAAGAGGGCTTTAAAATATAAGTGATGAGGAAGGGTGATCAAAGCTCCCAGGTGAGTATAAGCCCTCAGGTAAGTAAATCACTGAATACCTCTACATGGATGAGCAAAGGGAGCAATGTCTGGAAAGCAGTACCGTATTTTCATGCATATAATGCGCGCGTTATACACGATTTTACAAACCGTGCATAACCATGCGCGTTATACGTGTGAGCGGGTTGTACACATGTTTTTTTTTTCATTCGAATCCGGCATTCCCCCTGCGAACCGGCATCCTCCCCCCCCCCCCCGCTCGCGTCACCCGCCCCTCCCCCGCGATCCTACATCCCCCCCCCCCAGCACTGCAAAGACAACTCTTACCCGATTGGGCACCGGTACCAGCACCAATGCACAGGATGTGCCAGTGCCAGTGCCCGAAGATCCTCCCTCGTTGGGTTGGGCTGGGCGGTGCGAGAGAGATCCTCCTTCTTCCTGCGCTGGGCTGGACTAGGCTTTGAGCATTTGCGCATGCTCAAAGCCTTCTGGTCTCGCTCTCTTTGAGATAATCTCAGAGAGAGCGAGACCAGAAGGCTTTGAGCTTGCGCAAATGCTCAAAGCCTAGTCCAGCCCGGCGCAGGAAGAAGGAGGATCTCTCTCGCACCGCACCGCCCAGCCCAGCCCAGCCCAACGAGGGAGGATCTTCGGGCACTGGCACATCCTGTGCATTGGTGCTGGTGCCGGTGCCCAATCGGATAAGAGTTGTCTTTGCGGTGCTGGGGGGGGGATGTAGGATCGCGGGGGAGGGGCGGGTGACGCGAGCGGGGGGGGGGAGGATGCCGGTTCGCAGGGGGAATGCCGGATTCGAATGAAAAAAAAAAAATGCTCTCTCGGGTAAGCGAGCGGGGGGGAGGATGCCGGTTCAGAGTAGGCGGGAGGAGGTTTTAGCATGCGCGGTATACGCTTGTGCGCGCTATATTAAATTTTTTTTTAACATAAATTTGTGTTCCCCGCGCGCTATACCCGTGTGTGCGTTTTACACGGGTGCGCGGTATATGGGTGAAAATACGGTAAAGTATGGGAAACAAGATTCTGGATCTAGACACTGTGATGGAAGAAGAGGAGTTGGATATAGTGGCGATCACAGAGACATGGTTCACGGAGAACCATGACTAGTTATACCGGGCTATAATGTATTCAGGAAAGACAGAGTAGGAAGAAAGAGGGGGAGTAGCGTTATATGTTAAAGATCATATTAAAGCCACACAATTGTAGGATCTGCAGGGCACTGGGATCAATTCGGAAGGAAGAGGCACTGAGGATCAATTCGGAAAGAGGAAATGGTGAATATATTTACATTGGTGTGATATATAGGCCTCCTTCACAGATGGAAGAAGTAGATAGAGATTTAATAGCAGACATTCAAAATACAGTAAAACCTTGGTTTGCGAGCATAATTCGTTATGAAACCATGCTTCTAATCCAAAACACTCGTATCTCAAAGCGAATTTCCCCTTAAGAAATAATGGAATCTGACAATTCGTTCCACAACCCAAAAACTTTAATACAAAATACTGTATGTACTTGTATTGCAAAACCTCACTCATTTAGAAAAGTCACTAAATTCCCTCAGCATCAGAGAGAAGAACCATCAGTTCAGTTGTAATGATGTGATGACGCGACGACACATGTATACTGTATGTACTCGTATTCTAAGACCTTGCTTGTTTATTAAGTTAAAATTTATTTATTTATTTTTTTAATTCTTTATTCATTTTCAATCTTACATCAAGTGTACAAACATTAAAACAATACAGTTAAACACATCACTTGACAATCTTTCTATTTTATCTTATAATACATAAAATTACCACCCTCCCCTCCCATCATCCCTCTATTATTTTCCCAATATGAATAATAAAATATAAATCCCCCCTTCCTAACATTAGATGGTGTATATTTATCAAGTTAAAATTTAATAAAATGTTTTGCTTGTCTTGCAAAACACTTGCAAACCAAGTTACTTGCAATCCAAGGTTTTACTGTATATCTAAAAAAGGGGAAGTCTTACTAATGGGTGATTTTAACATGCCGGATGTTGATTGGGATATCCCTATTGCGGGGTCATCTAGAAGTAGAGAGATCCTGAATTCTCTACAAGCAGAATTGTTCCAGCAGTTGGCAATGGAACCCATGCGGGATGGGGTCATACTGGACTTAGTGCTTGCAAACGGGGAAAGTGTTTCTGATTTTACAGTGGGTGATCATCTGTCATCCAGTGATCACTGCATGGTAAGGTTTAATATTAAGATGGGTATAGAAAGAGCTCATTCAAAAGCAAAGGTTCTAGATTTTAAAAAAACTAACTTTATTCTGATGGGGGTATACGTCAAGGAATTATTGTCTGATTGTGAACATCTGGAAGGAGTGGAAATGCGGTGGACAAAACTGAAAGGAGCGATTGTAAGGACGATAAACCTTTATGTGAGGCAAGTAAGTAAAAGTAAGAGGAAAAGAAGGCCGCTTTGTTCTCAAAAATAGTAACCGAGAAGGTAAGGAATAAGAGGTTAGCTTTCATAAACTACAAAAGATCGCAGAAAGAGGAAGACAGCCAAAAATCTGGAAAAATTAATAGACGTGGGTCATGTAGTCAGGATAGCAAATGGAAATTTTAGAAAAAATAGCTGACACAGTAAAACAGGAAGACTTTTTTTTTTTTAAAGATATATTAGTGATAGGAAGAAGTGCAATAGTGGCAGTGTGAGACTCAAAGGTGAAGGGAAGGAATATGCAGAAGCTGATAAAGAAAAGGTCGAATTGCTTAACAAATATTTCTGTTCTATGTTCACGGCTGAAGCACCAGGAGCGGGACTGCAGAAGACGAACGTGAATAGAGATGGAGGGATAATAGACTATAATCAATTTTCATAGGGTTGTGTTCATAAGGAGCTAGCTAAAATAAAGGTAGACAAAGCGATGGGGCCGGATGTTGTACATACGAGGGTGATGAAGGAATTTAGGGAAGTTCTGGTAGCTACGCTAACTGACCTTTTCAATTAGTCTCTAGAGTCGAGAGTGGTACAGGAGGATTGGAGAAGGGCAGATGTGGTCCCTCTACACAAAATTGGAAGTAAGGCAGAAGTAGGGAATTACAGGCTGGTAAGTCTGACTTATATGGTAATTAAATTAATGGAAACACTTTTAAAACAAAGAATGATGAAGTTTCTGGAATCCTGTGGATTACAGGACCAGAGGCAACCTGGATTCACTAGAGATAGGTCTTGTCAGACAAATCTGATCAATTTCTTTCACTGGGTGACCAGAGAATTGGATAAAGGATGTGCGCTAGATGTGGTGTATTTAGATTTTATCAAAGCCTTTGACAGTGTTCCACACAGAAGTCTAATAAATAAACTGAGCGCCCTCGGGATGGGTTCCAAAGTGACAGGCTGGGTCAAGAACTGGTTGAGTGGAAGGCGACAGAGGGTAGTGATCAATGAAGATCACTCTGAGGAAAGTGGTGTTACCCAGTGGTGTGCCTCAAGGTTCTGTTCTTGGGCCTGTTCTGTTTAACATTTTTATAAACGATATTGCCAAAAGGTTGTCAGGTAAGATTTTCCTCTTTGCGGATGATACCAAAATCTGTAATAGAGTAGACACGCTGGATAGTGTGAACAACATGAAGACCTGGCAAAGCTTGAATAATGGTCTGAAATTTGGCAGCTAAAATTTAACGCTAAGAAATGCAAGGTCATGCATTGGGGCTGCAAAAACTTGAGGGAACGGTACAGTTTAGGGGGTTGAAGAACTTGTGTGCGCGACAGAAGAGCGGGACTTGGGTGTGAATGAATGTGATGATCTTAAGGTGGCCAAACTGGTTGAAAAGATAACGGCAAAAGCTAGAAGGATGCTAGGGTGCATAGGAAAAGGTATGGCCCGTAGGAAAAAGGAGGTATTGATGTCTCTGTATAAGACTTTGGTGAGACCTCATTTAGAATATTGTGTGCAATTCTGGAGGCCGCACCTTCAAAAAGATTTAAAAAGGATGGAGATGGTCCAGAGGAATGTTACTAAAATGGTGTGTGGTCTTCATAAGGCGTATGGGGACAGACTTAAAGATCTCAATCTGTATACTTTGGAGGAAAGAATGGAGAGGGGAGATATGATAGACACGTTTAAATACCTACGTAATGTAAATGCGCATGAGTTGAGTCTCTCTCATTTGAAAGGAAATTCTGCAATGAGAGGGCATAGGATGAAGTTAAGAGGTGATAGTCTCCAGAGTAATCTAAGGAAATACTTTTTTTTACAGACAGGCTAGTAGATGCATGGAACAGTCTCCTGGAAGAAGTGGTGGAGACAGAGATTGTGTCTAAATTCATGAGGGCCTGGGATAGACTCGTGGGATCTCTCAGACATAGAAAGAGATAATGGTTACTGCGGATGGGCAAACTAGATAGGTTATTTGGCCTTTATCTGCCATCATGTTTCTATGTTTCTATGACCAGAGGTAAGGGAGAAAAACTACTTTCCAAGTGAGGTATTTCAGATAAGCCTAAGACATTGATTCAAAAGGAGACTTCATAAGTCTAGAGAAAACAACATTGAGAGGCCAAACTACTGGAGGTGGTTTGACCTTGAAAAGGTCCGTTAATGAATCTGGACACAACAGAAAGATCAATTAGAGTTTTGCCATCAACTGGGCTGTGAAAAGAACTGATAGAACTGAGATGAACTCAAAGTAATCTTGAGGCCTAAATTGGATAAATGTAAATGAAATCCAATTCTGTGGATATAGCATTTCGATGATGAAATGAACACCAAGTGGAAAACCGTGTCCATTTCTGCTGGTAACACTGCTGCATAGATAGTTTTCATGACGTTTCTAAGATAAGTCTAACAAGATAAGAAAGATGAACCTCGGTCTATATCAACCCAAGAGCAGTCAGGTGTAAAGCCTGTAGATTGAGATACAGAAGATATCCTTGACTCTCCATTAAAAGAGATAGAAAAGTCTGAAGACGCATTGGTTCCTTGATACTAAGCTGAGGTAGAAGGGCGAACCAGGGATGCCTGGCCACTGAGGGGCCATGAATCATAGTGGCAGATTCCTAATTGAGCTTGACAAGCATCTCGAAGATGAGAGGGATTGGAGGAAATGCATAAAGAACTTGTGTGTCCAATCCAGAAGAAACTCATCCGGTTCCAGGCGTTGAGGAGAATACTGCCTGGAGCAAAATTGGGGCAGCAAAATTGTGGGGGACGCAAACAGGTCTATCTGAGGAGTCCCCCAAAGAGAGAATATGTGATGCAGATCTGCAGAGTTGAATGTCAACTCATGCGACTGAAGAAACCTGAGGAATCTCAACTGCGAGAGAATTCTGCTTTTCTTGAATGCATACTGCTTTCAAAAATATATTGTGAGCAATCACCCAGTTCCAAGTCTTCTGGGTCTCTTGATAAAGAAGGAGAGAACCCATGCTTCCTTGCTTATGTACTACACTGCAATCTGAACGTCCGTGGGGATAGTTAGACACAATGTGCTGAAATGTTTCGAGAGCATCGTAGATCACTCTGAGTTCCAAAAGATTTAGATAGGGAAAAAAAATGGTTCTAGTAGACCAGCAACTTTGAGTACGAAGAACGTCCAGATAAACCCCTTAAGCGTAGGAGGAGTGCCTGGTCAGAACCTTCTGATGTGGAGGTATGTAGAACAAAAACCCACTGGAAAGCAAGGAAGAACTCGCCCATCACTGTAGATTGTCAAAGTGTAATGTGTTGAGATAATGGGTCGAGAGCTTGAGACCACTGACAAGCAAGAGTCTACTGAGGAGTCTTGAAATGAAGACTCGTAAATGGAGTAACATGGACTGTGGAAGCCATATGACCCAGGAGTACCATCAGATGTCTGGCCAAGATTGATGGGAGAAGGTCTGAACAAAAAGCTGAATCAAATTTTGTTTTTGCCGAGAGAGAAACGCTCTGAGATAAATGGTGTGTAGAAGAGCTCTGATAAAGTGCAGATTTTGAGATGGTTGAAGTTGGGATTTGGGAAAAATGATTTTGAATCCCAACTGCTGAAAGAAGAGAATTGTGACGCGAGTCACTGCGAGAACCCATTGCGAGGTTGGATCATTGATGAGCCAATCGTCCAGACAGGATAAAACCTGGATACCCCTGTGTCTGTAATGGTGCTGCCACTACAACCAGGCACTTGATAAATACTCTGAAGAGGATGCAAGGCCAAAAGGCAGGACTCTGTATTAATAATGGTCCTGTGGAATCTGAAATCCGAGTAATTTCCAGAAGGTCAGATACACTGGAATACAAGAAGAAACTTCTGTTCAGATCTAGAGAGCATAGCCAGTCATTGCGATCTAAGAGGGAATATAAAGTTATCAGAAGCAACATATGAAACTTTTCCCCCTAGTGGAAATTTGTTCAGACCCCTGAGGTCTAAAATTGGCCATAGACATCCCATCCATTTCAGGATGAGGAAATACTGAAAGTAAAAAACCCTAGGTCCTCTGCAGAAGTGAAACTTTTCTTTGAGGAGAAGAGATACCATCTCCCGAAGAAGAGACATCTTGAAAAGAGACTCTTGGGGGATGATCTGGAGGCATAGTGATTAAGAGAAAACATCCTCCAGGGATTCAAGACAAAGTTAGACAAGTTCCTGCTGAACCAGAACATACGCAGGTAGGGCTAGTCTCAGTTAGGGTGCTGGTGTTTGACCAAGGGCCGCCGCGTGAGCGGACTGCTGGGCACGATGGTCCACTGGTCTGACCCAAGAGCGGCAATTCTTATGTTCTTAAGTCGTTCTCAAAAATTATTCTTTTTTAAACATGTAGTGACCTGTTCCTCCCCTACAGCCACTCCCCCAAACCTCCGGGCTTTTAGAAGCAAAAAGAAGATGGAATAAAAGCAATGTGGTGAATGTTCATTAAGGAAAAGGTGTAGGGAAAAAAAAGAATTAAAGTAAATGGATGTCTTCTAGAAGGTACTGTATAAACATTGATGGAACAGTGGAAGACATGTTGCAAGAAAAAAACCTGGTTGATCCTGCTTCGAGGATAAAACAGTGGAAGGTTCTAAGATTGCGGAAATCTAACTTACAGGCTCTACATCCCTGTTAGATCCTGCCATTTCATGTTATAATTGTATTGAAACAACAGGAAAGAGTCATATTACAGGTTCTACGCCCCATGATGGAATCCTGAAACAGTCACAACTTGTTTGATGCAAGGCAAGTTCCTTGCTGAATAACATGTGGAGGAATCCAACTTTACAAAGTTTACACCCATGTTAAATTCCTCCTTAGACTATGGATAAGCAGATCCAGCCTGATACATTCTAGGTAGGAGAACGGATTGAGAGATATGATGAAATTCCTGTAGATGTTGAGAAGGAAGGTATCCATCAAAAGAAGGCAATTTCCGAATAAGATGCTTCACATAGCAGGAGATATAAAAATTGTAATCTGGTACTCTGTTCGCCGACATGGAGTTTTGATAAAAGGGACATCGAAATGTGCCCATAGTGCGCTGGTGGCACCAAGGCATAGACTCTCGATGGAGTAGATTTTTTCAAAGTCATCTCTACCATTAGAAACTGGTATTTATATATACAGTCAAAGTTTCTGGGAGCCCCTGTAATGGTAAGGGGCGTTTCCTAGTTCTTATGAAGAGTCACTTTGAGAAGTTCTTTAGGAGGCTGATCATAACTTAAGTCCTCCAAGTATTCAGCACTCTAGGCAGTATCAGTTTCTAGCTCAACTGGTAGCTCTTTTCCAACTGCCTAACAAATATAGTGAAAGAAAGTCTTTCAGTAGAAGATTTAGCCGTTGTTGGACACTTGAGTGGAGACTTTTCCAAAGGAGTGTTTTAAGGCTCAGTTATAGACTCAGAGAAGTCCTCAATTGAATCAGACTGTATGTCAGAGGGATATGAAATAGAGAATGACACTGCCCTGTCCCCGCCCCATCCCTGTCACCACTGTCCCCGCGACTACTGTCCCCATAGCATCCATACAAGCCTCAGTATTTAGCTTATTCCTTCCTTATAAATCAAAGTTCTGTCTGCTGAACTAGAGAAAGATGTTCAGCTGGCAGGGCTTTGTTTATAAATTTTTATCAACACAACTAATATACTACTTTAGCCTAAAGCAAAAAATAAATAAAATAGAATTATTTTTTCTACCTTTGTTGTCTGGTTTCTGCTTTCCTCATCTTCTCATTCAATTCCTTCCATCGGTAGATATCCCCTGTGGAACCACGGGGTGCAAGGGGATATCTACCGATGGATCAAACACTGGTTGGCAGGCAGGAAACAGAGGGTTGGAGTAAAGGGCCAATACTCAGACTGGCAATGGGTCACGAGCGGAGTTCCACAGGGGTCGGTGCTGGGACCTCTCCTGTTCAATATATTTATTGACGACCTGGAGACGGGGACGAAATGTGAGGTTATCAAATTTGCTGATGACACCAAACTCTGCAGCAGGGTTAGAAGCACGGAAGACTGTGAAGACCTGCAAAGGGACCTAACGAGACTGGAAGAATGGGCAAAAAAGTGGCAAATGAGTTTTAACGTAGAGAAATGCAAGGTCATGCATGTAGGGAAAAAGAACCCGATGTTCAGCTACATAATGGGGGGAATATTGCTAGGGGTGAGCAACCTTGAAAGAGACCTGAGGGTGATGGTGGACACAACATTGAAACCATCGGCTTAGTGTGCGACAGCCTCAAAGAAAGCAAACAGAATGCTGGGCATCATCAAAAAGGGTATCACAACCAGGACGAAGGAAGTCATCATGCTGCTGTATCGCGCAATGGTGCGCCCGCAACTGGAGTACTGTGTCCAGTACTGGTCGCCGTACCGCAAGAAGGACATGGCGGTACTCGAGGGAGTCCAGAAAAGAGCGACTAAACTGATAAGAGGTATGGAAAATTTTGCATATGCTGACAAGTTAAAAATGCTGGGGCTGTTCTCCCTGGAGAAGAGGAGACTTAGAGGGGACATGATAGAAACCTTCAAAATCCTAAAGGGCATAGAGAAAGTGAATAAGGACAGATTCTTCAAACTGTGGGGACCCACAACCACTAGGGGTCACTCGGAGAAATTGAAAGGGGACAGGTTTAGAACTAATGCTAGGAAGTTCTTTTTTACCCAAAGGGTGGTGGACACATGGAACACGCTTCCGGAGGAGGTGATAGGCCAGAGCACTTTACAGGGGTTCAAAGAAGGTCTGGATAGGTTCCTAGAGGATAGGGGGATTGAGGGGTACAGATAGAACTAGAGGTAGGTTATTAAAGTGGACAAAAACCACTTCACAGGTCACGGACCTGGTGGGCCACCGCGGGAGCAGACCGCTGGGCGAGATGGACCTCTGGTCTGACTCAGTGGAGGCAACTTCTTATGTTCTTATGTTCACTGTCTGTCTTCTCTGTGTCTTCCATTAGCTCTGTTACTGTGCCTCTCCCTTTACCCCCCCCCAATTGGTCTGGGACCCATCTTCTTCCCCTCTGCTCCTCCTATAGTCTGGCATCTCTGTCTTCTTCCCTTCCGGCGACTTCTCCCCACTCTCTATTCCACATTTCCCTTCAGCATCTGTTCCTCTCCACCCGCCTTCAGCGTCTGTTCCATTCCTTTCCACCACCACCCTGCCCTCTCACCACCCTCTTCAGCATCTGTTCCTTTCTACTGCCTTTCAGCACCCCTCGTGCGGTCCGACCAGCTCCCTCCCTCCCTCTTACCTTTGTGGCACGTTATAATGTAATTTGTGCAAGCCACCAGAGCCTGCAAGTTTGGTCCCCGTCCCATTCCCACAAACCATCTCACTTCTGTGTTCCTATTTTCCCCATTTTTAATATCTCCATGTATCTGGCATTGCCCCCCCCCCCCGTGTCCATATACCATCCCCGTGTAACTCCCTTTATGTCTCTGTCCCTATGCCCCCATGCACATAATTCTCCTCCCATGTACCTCCCCTTTATGTCTCTGTCCCTGTGCCCCCATGCACATAATTCCCATGTATCTCCCATTTATGTCTTTGTCCCTATGCCCCCATGCACATAATTTCCCCTCTGTTTCTGTTACCTTCTTGTGTCCAGATTTCCCATCTCTTTCTCTTCCACACCAATGTGTCTCTTCTCTGCAATCCCATCTAGCTTCGTTCCCTTTTTCTTCCCCCCCTCCCTGCTTCCAGCATCTGGCTGACCTGCCTGTCCTTCCCCTTTTTTCCTGCTGTGGGCTTCTTTCCCTCTTCATCCTGTGACAAACCTACTGCAGTCCCAAGGTTTCTCACAGGGAAATATAAAAAAGTATGCAAACCCTGGTGCAGAATGGCTGACCAGGTCAGTGCCCAAGATATTAATTTAGCTGACTACCCTGTGACTGATGAAGAAATGGAGATAGAACAGGAAAGCTTTGACTTACCTAAAGCAGTCCCAAAGCCATGCAAGAAAAATCTGCCTTTCTATTATCCAGTGTCTATAAGGCAGAAAGCTCACAAACAGTTTCCCCTCAGAGCACAGGCTGAGGAAGGAATGCCCTTCCCCTATCAGAAGCCAAGGGGGGGGGGGTTCTTTTCCTCAGCTTAAAGCCAGGCTCATCAGCATGGGGGAGCAGAGAAAGGATTTGCAGGACGAGAGCAGAGGCAAGAAGTACAGAATGGGGCTGAGCTTGATTCAGACCCTGCAGGGCATTTCAAGAGCACTAACTGGGAAATGACTGAAGAGCAAGCAGGCTGGTAACTTATCTCCATAATTCTTCCCCCCAGAGCCATGGTGGTGGAAGACAGTAGTGGTGTGGTTAAGAGCTGGCCAGAGGAAATGGAAATAGCTGAGTCAACTGTAAGTCTGTGAAAAAGTGTTTTTTTCTGGCTGTTTTTATTTTCCTTTCTTTGGGAAACTGACTGCATGTGCTATCAGAGGAATGTAATCCTGAACTGCAGTGTTTCCACATAAATTTGCTAAGCTCTAAGAAAAGGGACAGTTTTTTCCTCTGCATGAAACTGTGAGTAACTGAGCCAAATGCTGTAGTTTCAGCCTGGTAAATCCTAAGGCTCCCTGGTTTCAGGACTCCGTGAAAGAGCCCAGCTGGGAACTGACTGCCTAACAACTGTTTAATGCAATTAGCCTGCATGCCTCTTAGAAATGGAGATAAAGACTACACCTGCTCCATTCCTTTTGGAGTAAAGTCCAGCCCAGCGGGAGAGTGATTTCACTGCTGGAAAAGCATAGTCTGTCTCTTAAGCACTGCTATAAATGCTTCTCCTGTAGCTCTGTCTTGAAGAGCTGTTTATTTCAACTGTTTCACCGCTAAACTTTATTGAAAGCTAAAGGACTGTATTTTTGTTCTGGCATCAGGAGTTATGCCTAATTGTAAAAGACTCTGGTACAGAGGACTGTATATGATTTGTCAAGCAAACCCAGAGCTGGTAATTGAGTTCAGGTGAATGAAATGAACCTTTTTCCTTTTTTGTATTGTTTTCATGATACCAGGGAAACCTGGGTTGCACTATGCTCCTGCGGCCAGGGGCTGAATAAAGCTTATGTTTTGTACCAAGGCCATTCTGACAACAGTGTGTTCTTTAAAGTCCTTGGAGATAAGCTAGGTTAGGCATTTGCCTAGTGGCGACCAACTCAAAAGGATACCCTAATTCTAAAGGGATCACGCCAGAAGCAAGCAACGTGTCACTATCTGGCTGCTCAGGGTGTTCATATAGAGCACGGGTGCGACAATCCTCTTGGACCAGAATCTCTTTCACTCCCTCCTTCCTAGTGTAAGCCAGGAACACGAGCGATCACGGATCGTGCAGTCCAGCAGCCCCCTCCCACCTGATCACAGCGTTCCACCATCTCTCTCCCTCCACCTCACCTTAGGTGCTGACTAATTCTTTTTCTCCCAGCCGCACGTGCGGCTGCTTAAATTGTTGAATCTTCTCCTATGATGCAACCGGAAACAGGAAGTTGAATCAGAGGAGAAGATTCAACAACTCAAGCAGCCACGTGCATGGCTAATTGAAAACATGCAGCTGGGAGAAGAAGAATTAAAGTCGGCACCTAAGGTGAGGTAGAGGGAGGGAGATAGCAGGACGTGGATTGCAATGATTTGGTGGGGATGCTGGACTGCGTGATCCATGATTGCTTCACAGCTGAGACAAGACCATTCACCGCTCCACGGAATGGCCTTGTCCCCGTCCCCGCAGCAACCATTATGTTTTTCTCTCCTCGTTTCGGCGGGTTACCTGCGGCTAGTGTCATTCTCTAATATGAAAGTGTTTGCAAACAAATGCATTGAGAAGATCGATGCTTACTTTGAGTCCAGAACCAGTCCGATGATTAGGAAGAGGTATGATGCGAAGCTGTTTTTCTCTTCGAAGAATGAGAAAACGATGTTTTCTCTTCGAAGCATGTGAGGAATAATAATAATAACTTTATTCTTCTATACCGCCACAATCTTGCGACTTCTAGGCGGTTTACAATCAAGAGTGCTGGACATTCAGTGAAATACAATAAGTAGATATTCAGAGGAAATACAGAGATCAGAGACCTCAGGAGGCAATAGTATAGAAATACAATTTGCTGAGCGAAAATGTAATATGTACATTTTAGTAGGTAATGTCCGACAGGACCTGTTGGGGATAAATAGCAACGTAAAGTTACGATAAGATGAAGATAGCAGATTATATTTATAACAGTGCTGTAAGTTCAGGTGGAATAGGGAGGGGGGAGGGAGAGCGGGTCAATTGTTTAGGTATTTCTGGAACAAGTATGTTTTTAGGCGTTTCCTGAATTCCCCGTATGTAATGGGCGAAAACAGTTGGTCTAGGTCTTTGCCCCACTAGGACTGCTTGGTGAGAGAGAAGGTGTTTGTGGTGTTTTTTCATTTTGCAGCCTCTAACTGGAGGGGAAATGAGTTTTGGGTGTGTGCTTATCTTGAGTTTGTTATTAGAAAATGCGAAAAGGTCCGTTATGTACTTAGGGGTCAGGCCGTATAGTACTTTGAAGCAGAGGCAGGCAAATTTAAACCTTACTCGGGCTTCCTTTGGTAGCCAGTGCAGCTGCCGATAGTAGGGTGTCACATGGTCGAATTTCTTCAGCCCGAAGATAAGTCTGACCGCAGCATTTTGCATTATTTGGAGACGTCTCATATTCTTTTGTGAGATTGCTAGATAGGCGATGTTGCAGTAGTCAAGCTGACTCAGTATGAGGGATTGCACTAGGATTCTGAATGTTGACGTATTGAAGTATGATTTAATGGTTCTGAGTTTCCAGAGAGTAAGGAAACCTTTTCTGAATAGGGAATCCACTTGTTCCTTCATTGTTAGGCATTGGTCTAGAATAACACCTAGTATTTTCATGGTGGGCTGAATAGGGTAGTTGAGTTTATTGATGCATAGTGGGGTTTTATTATCAAGCGGGTGAGGGGAGGCAATGAAGAATTTTGTTTTTTCTGGGTTGAGCTTGAGCTTGAAATCTGTCATCCATTGTTCCATCTCATTTATGGCATCGGATGCCTTGGGATTGGTTTCTGAGATGGAGTTGGCGAATGGGATGATGATCGTAAAGTCATCTGCGTAGTGAATAGTTTTATTCCTAGTTGGGTTAGTTTCACACCTAATGAGGACATGTAGATATTGAAAAGCAGTGGGGAAAGCGGTGACCCTTGTGGCACTCCAGATGAGTTGCTCCAGGTGTCGGAGTGTTCGTTGTTAAAGCGTACCTGGTAAGAACGGGATGTGAGGAAGCCACGAAACCAGTTTAGTACATCAGCTCTGATACCAATGGCGTCTAAGCATTGCATCATTTTTTCATGGTCTACCAAGTCGAATGCAGAGCTCATGTCGAATTGCATGATCAGGGCATTGAGGCCTTTACTAAATAATAGGCGCAGATAGTCTAGGATGGCAGCAATTACTGTCCCCGTACTGAATAGGGTTCTAAAGCCAGATTGAGTTTCATGCAGGAGAGAGAATTGATTAAGGTAGTCCATTAGTTGGGTGTGTACTATTTTTTATTTATTTATTTAGATTTTTATCCCGTCCTCCCAGTAGCTCAGAACGGTCTAACAAGTGAACATAAACAATGGAGCGAAATTAGACATATAAAATATACAATAGGTTTAAATATTTGGGCATACAAGACTGTGTAGTAGTTCAAATACAGGGAGTATACAACCATTAAGAGTAGAGTTTAAGTATAAGTAGTTTAGTTTAGTACAAGTTATTTGAGTTATTTGAGAGAGGGCTGTACTGAGATTTAGGGAGAAGATTGACAGGAGAGAGAAGAGAGAGGTGGGGCTTGAGGGGGGGTGAAGACTGAGGGTGATCTTTAGTTGAAGAAGATGGTTTTTACCATTTTACGGAATGTTAGTAATGAGTTCTGTTGTCTGAGTTGAGGGGGAAGTTGGTTCCAGAGATGTGGAATGAAGTGGCTGTAGGATCGTTTGCGAGCAGTTTCTGAGAGGAGGGACCTTCCGGGGGGAATGCATAGGCGTATCTCCGATTTTGAGCGGAGGGAGCGGGTGGGGGTGTAGATGGGAAGTTTGGATTTTATGTAGGAGGGGGTGGTGGTATAAAATCTCTTGTGGGCTATTGCCAGGGCCTTGAAAGCACAGCGCTGGCTAATTGGGAGCCAGTGTTCGACGCGGAGTGCTGGGGAGATGGGATCATGGTAGTTGAGGTTGTGTAGGAGGCGGATAGCTGCATTTTGGACCCGTTGGTGGCGTTTGAGATTATTTTTGGTTAGGCCATTAAATAGGGAGTTACAGTAATCCATTCTGGAGAGGACATATGCGTAGAGGAGTTGGGCAAGGTCAGGTGTGGAGATGTAGGGCTTAAGCCTTCTCAGTTGGCGAAGGTAGTAGAAGGAGGTGCAGACTACTTGGGATATGTGTGCAGATAGGGATAGGTGCCCGTCTAAGGTTACTCCTAGGCTGCGTACCTGATCTGTTGCCGTTAGTAGAGCGGAGTCCCATGCTAGTGTAGGATGTGTGTATTTGGTGCTTTTTTTCCTGATCCATAAGAGTTCGGTTTTAGAGGCGTTCAGTTGAAGCTTGTTGTTTGACATCCAAGTTTTCATGTCAGAGAGGGGTTATTCCATGTCAAGTGATCAAGGGCTCCCTGCATGACCATCACGGATTTTGATAAAACTTTATGCACAAAGTCCCACATGTATCAAACGAACTTTGGTAAAGTTTTAGTTTCGCCTGTGGAATATTCGTGGAGATATAGCCATTTGTTTGACCCCATACTGCAATGACATACAGTACGACAGTGACATTCTGACAACTTTGAGACACAATATCTCATGAGCTATGTTTCCAAAAAAACTGAAACTTAGCTACCCTGCACAACTTTTGGAGCTCTATTCAGTGCTACCAATAATAATTTTTGTCGAGCACTGAGTGAATGGCTGAATTACAGTAAACTTGGCCGAAAAAATTAGTGCTCCAAAAAAAGTCAAAGTTTGACATTACTTAGCTCCCACAATAATTGAGTAATAAATGCGAAATTTGGCGCATAATGTCTCAGTACAACGTTGTTTTCAAAAGTACAATTTCAACCTCCAAGCTCTTTCCATTAGTTTACAAATTAAGTGTAAAGTTGCTAATTTGTGTAAAAAGGCCAAAAATAGGGTATTTTCAGCCTGCTTTTACAAAAAAATACCTTTCAGAAACTCTTTCAAATCAGTCTCATTAGAAAGAGCATATTTCAAACCCCCTAGAAAAGTGGGCTTCATTTTTCAACTCAGGTTAACAATGCCCGAAAAAGGGGGACAAAGTTGGGAGATGTCACCATGGCAACGGCCTACGTTTCAACTTACAATTATGTCACTTTTCACACTGTTTTTCCCTGTTTATTTTTACTCAAGCTTTGGGTACAATTATAGTGTTCTTAATTAATGATTATTCCTAACTAGAAATTGAGGTGATAATTTTGTTGAATGCAGATCACAAATTACAACTTGTTTTCTTTTTCAGATCCACATTATTATTAATTCAGTTTAAAATGGATGCCAACGAATCGACTAATAATAATCCTTTTCTGCCAGACTGTGCCATTGGGCAAAAATTGTTGTCAAAGTGTCATGACGGCACATTTTATTCTAAAAAATGTGGGCTCATTTTTTTACATAATTTGTCAACCGATGAAAAATTGCTTATCACTCGGCGCTCTGAAGTTGAACTGATGGATAAAGACCAAATCTGCCTCCACCACAAAGCAAAGTATCTCGACAAATACGAATTAAAGCAAACATCATGTTGTAATCCATTTGAAAAGAAAAATCACATTGTTCAAAGTGGATTGTTAAAAGTCGATCTTGCCATGTCTAATGATTTTAGAAAAGTGGCAAAAATAAATATCAAGCCAGGTCAGAAACTTTGCAGTAGGTGTAAAGCCCAATACGTTTCAATGAGTGAAGCTACTGCAGCATCTTCATCTTCAGACGATTTTGATATCAGCATCTCCGATGCAGTTGATCAAAGCTTGACTGCTTTAGGAACCTCTCCTAAAGCAGTCCTAAATTCGAAAGGTTAGCAAGTAGAGATAAAGCCGGCTATGTGATACGAAAAATTGAACGTGTGCAGAATGTGATAGCCAAGAAGATTACATCTGCTGCTGGAGTTTCAGCTGAAGAAGTTGGGCCGTCTCGTCAGTCTGTAGAATGCAAGTTATGTGAAGATTACACTGACCTCATTGAAGAAATGAAAACGAAAATTGCAATATCCAACAGGTCAATGAAAGTTCAATTATTGACGATGGCCCCAAAAAGTTGGTCAATAAAGGAAACAGCAATGAAGTTTGGCGTTTCAGAGCGCATGGTCAGAACAGCCCAAAAAGTAAAGAAAGAGAAAGGCATTTGTTCTATACCTGATGCAAAAATTGGCAAGTCCCTTCCAAAAGAAATTGCAAATAGAGTTCAAGATTTTAAATAATAAGGGGGACATAGGGCAGCCCTGTCTAGTCCCTCGGTGTAAATGAAAAGGGGATGATGATATAGTATAGAAATCATTTGAATGAATGTCTGAGGAAGACCAAAATGAGATAATACACAGAAAAGGTATTTCCACTCCACCCTGTCAAAGGCCTTTTCTGCATCAAGGGAGACAATTACCGAAGATTGAGCATCAGACAGAGTGGAGTGGAGAACATGGCATAGAAGTCTGGTATTGTCAGCACCATATCTACCTTTCATAAAACCCACTTGATCTCTGTGGATCAGGGTGGGCATAACTTTTTCTAAGCGTAATACCAAAATTTTTGCAAAAATTTTATAGTCCAGGTTTAAAAGCAATATTGGTCGGTAGTTCTTCACAAGTTGAGGGTCACGATTTGGCTTTGGTATAATAATGATGTTTGCTTCCAGAAATCGATGTAAGTTGGCAGGAGAGTCAATAAGACGCTGGAAATAAGTAAGTAAGTGTGGAGTCAGACATGAGGAAAAAGACTTGTAGAATTCAGGAGTAAGTCCATCGGGACCTGGTGCCTTAGCTGAAGGTAGTAGAGAGATGGCCTTAGTAATTTCTTCCGTAGAAAGAGGTAGATTTAGGGATTGTTGTTGAGTGGAAGTGAGGGAAGGCAGGTCTAGAGATTGAAGGAAATCCTTGATGAAGGGTTCTGGAGAAGAGGACTCAGAGGTGTATAAATTTTCATAAAAGACACGGAAATCTTCCAATATATCTTTAGTGGTAGTATGGAGGTGACCCGATGAAGTTTTGATGTGAGTTACATGTTGTTTGGTACGCTTGCCCTTTAGATAGGTAGCTAGATGATGTCCAGATTTGTTAGAAGATGTAAAATACGTTACGGAACGTCTAAATATTGAAGCAGATGCAATTGAGCTAAATATTTCATTATATTGAAATTTTAATTGTTGTAACTTCTTATAAGTGGACGGGTTAAAGCGATGGTAGAGCTGGGTTTCATAATTATGTATGTCAGTTTCAAGTTGAAGTAGAGTCGATTTCTTTTGCTTGAGACGGGCAGCTGCAAAGCTGATTGATTCACCTCTGAACCAAGCTTTATAGGATTCCCATACGATAGAAAAATCAGAAACAGAAGGGGTATTGTTGAGAAAGAAAGTTTGAGATTCCTGTTTGATATGTGATAGGAAAGAGTCGTCCTGTAAAAGGAAGTTGTTCAGCCTCCATTGTCGAGACTTGGTAATATGGGTCCAGTTCAAAGTGCAGGAAACAGCAGCGTGATCTGAGATGGTGATGTCATGGATTTTTGCTGAGTCGGTTATATTGACAATGTCCTTAGAGCCCATAATGTAGTCAATCCGAGAAAAGGAGTGGTGGGTTGCAGAGTAGAATGTGAAGTCTTTGGTAGTGGGATGAAGTATTCTCCATATGTCTGACCAACCATAAGTTGACATTAGTTGGGTAACCACAGATCTGACTTTAAGCTTGGAAGGACGACATAAGGAGGATCTGTCTACGAAGGGGTCCAAAGGAAAGTTAAAGTCTCCAGCAATTATGGTGCTCGTGGTCAGGGAGGAATTACAGATAGTATGAAAGGATTGGAAAAACAAAGGGTCATCAGCATTCGGAGCATATATGTTGAGAAGTTTTATAGGCTGGTCATCAATGGATCCATCCAGGAGGGACCAACGACCTTCAGAGTCAAACTTGTGAGAGGAAAGTTGAAAGTTGAGGGATTTGCTAATCAGAGTTATAACACCATTTTTCTTCCCTGAGGCGGGAGCAGCGAAACAATGTTGAATCCAGCCTCCAGTTAATTTTCGAGCTTCTTCCAGATCAAGGTGAGATTCTTGTATTAGACAAATATCTGCTCCAAGATGTTTGAAGTAATGTAGTATTTTTTTTCTCTTGATTGGATTAGAGATGCCCTTAACATTAAGGGATACAATAGTTATGTGAACCATGAGTAAGCAGTAGAGAGTAAGTCACGGAACTCAGTAATAGGCATATATAAGTGTAGAAGGAAACTGGCCATAACACTCCAAGAAAAGGAAACAAAAAAGGAAAAAAAGTCTAATTGAAAAGAAGGCGGGTGGTTCATGCTGCATTCAATCAGGAGCAATAAACAAACGAAAATCCATGAATGGGGTCGCATGCTGTCAAGAAGCGCTCAGGGAGTTCACTCCCAGCCCAAGTAAATGCAAATGGACTGAGCCTCAATAAGAAATATGTTGAGTAGATGCAGAAAAGTCAGGTCATGTCACTGGCATTGTCATCAAGGAATTTTTGGAGTTCCAGTGGATCATCAAAAGTTTTCGTGGTGTTGCGGTAGGTTACTCTTAGTCTGGCAGGATAAAATAGCCCATATTGTGCTCCAATGCTCTTAAGATGTGGCCGCATGGAAAGAAAGGTTTTGCGCTTTTGTGCTGAAGTTTTAGAGAGGTCAGGAACGAGTAAGATCCTTTTGCCCTCCACTGTTAATGATTGAGTAGCCTTTGCAGTTTGAAGTATCTGGAGTGTTTGCTGGTAGCGAAGTACTTTGAGAACTATAGGTCTAGGTGGTCTGGTGAGAGACGGAGGGCCAGATGGCACGCGGTGGGCGCGCTCTATTTCCAGCGGAGGAGTAAATTGAATTTTTAAGATGTTAGGAATAAAGGTATGAAGAAAGTCCAGAATATTTTTACCTTCTGTATTCTCTGGAAGGCCTATCAGACGCACGTTGTTCCGGCGCATACGGTTTGAAATGTCTTCCAGATCATTCTGAAGTAAGGATATTTTACGGAGGTCTCGCTGTATATCCAGGTATTGGGAATCGTGGGCTGCCAGGCGTTCCTCAGTGAGATCTATGCGAGCATTATGTTGTTTTAATTGAGCCATTATATTGCCGATTTCATTTTTTATATCAGCAGTAGCGGCCAGGTTCTCTTGCATAAGGCCACGAAGGATTTGTAAATCGGCGGCAATAGAAGCGCCATGCTCTGTAGAGCCGGACGAGCAGGCCTTAATGGGAGACGGCGGCTCGTGTTTCGAACGCTTAGACGCGTTGTGTGCGGCGGGAGTGCCTGCGGATGCGGCGGTTTCGGCTTTAGCCGACTTGGAAGACATTCCGATTGGCGAAACTGAAAGCACTGACCTGAAAAATTATAATTGAGGCAGTTGATAGTTTTTAACGTGGCGGGCTATAGCGGAGCGAGATCGCTAAGCAGCCATCTTGAATACAGGCAAGTTATGAGTTATACAATTGTTATATTTACATTCCTTCTTATGATGGAAATGTATGATTCCTTATCAATCCCTATGTTTATATCTCGGTACATGCTTTGTATGACTCTTGTTTTCCAATCATCTGTATGTACTTGTTTATTACAAAATTTTTCAATAAATAAACCTTGACTAAAAAAAGAGTTCAAGATTTTTACGAAGACGATGAATTCAGCAGAATATGTCCTGGCAAAAAAGATTGCATTTCAGTCCGCCTCAATGGTTTAAAAGTACAAAAGCAAAAGCGGCTGCTGTTGTGTAATTTAAAAGAGCTGTACGTGGCGTACTGCAACAAATACGGAACTGAAATTGGTTTTTCCAAATTATGTGAGCTCAGGCCAAAGTGGTGTGTAACCGTTGGTGCATCAGGTGCACACTCCGTGTGTGTCTGCACGATACGAGAGGCATAGAGGGATATGGGTGACTAAAACTACATCAGGTGTATACCTGACTGGGCCTCCGCGTGTGCGGATCGCCGGACTCGATGGACCATGGGTCTGATCCGGAGATGGCAGTTCTTATGTTCTTATGTAAAGCTCATGCTACAAGGCGCCAATGTCAAAGAGAACTACAAAGTTCTTATGGAAAAAACTGTGTGCGACCTAAATGTCAAGGACTGTATGCTACAACAATGTCAAAACTGCCCTGGTGAAGAAGCACCAACAGCATACCTGGAAGAAATATTCAAGGATTTAGATCCAGAAGAATCAATAGAATTTAAGCAATGGGTTCACGCTGACCGTGAAACATTAGAAACAAGCGTACTAACCATGGACAACTTTATTGAAAGACTTGCAAGCAAGATTTGGAAGTTGACAAGCCACCATTTCATTTCAAAACATCAAAGTGAATATTTGAAGATGTTGAAGACAGGCTTAAAAGAAATGGAAATGATCGTTTTGATGGATTTTGCTGAAAATTACTCATTTGTTGTACAGGATGCCGCCCAAGGCTTTTCACTGGGAAAATTCACAAGCTACGGTACATCCTTTTGTTGCATATTACCTCAATGAAGTGGGCACATTGCAAGTTGTAAACTGTTGCATTATTTCTGATCATATGCAACATGATACGATATCTGTACGTGTGTTTATTCAAAAGTTGATCGAATTTTTGGTAACTCAAACAAACATTACCAAAATATACTACTTCAGTGACGGCTCAGCTGCACAATATAAAAACTACAAGAACTTTGTGAATTTGTGCAATCACAGAAATGATTTCAACATTGAGGCTGAATGGAATTTTTTTGGAACTAGCCACGGAAAATCACCCTGCGATGGAGTTGGTGGAACAACTAAACGACTGGCTGCCCGGGCTAGCCTCCAAAGACCATCAACGGATCAAATATTGACGCCAAAGGATCTATTTAACTTTTGTGACCAAAATATACACGGAGTTAAATACATTTATGTTCCAAAAGAAGAAATTGAAGAAAGCAAAAAGTTTCAAGAAGAAAGATGGCATGAAAGCAGCACAGTAGCCGGTACCAGAGAGCACCACCAATTTGTACCAGTCGACTCAAACTCGGTTCGTGTCAGCAAAGTTTCAAATGACACAATAAATTTTGTTGCCAAAATTTCTGATACTGCCATTCCAAATTTGAAAGTGTCCGAAATCTTTCCTGGTTGCTACGTTGCCTGTACTTACGATAATCAATGGTGGATAGGCAACGTTGTTGAAGTCTCAATTGAACAAAATGATGCATTGATAAAATTTATGCATCCTCACGGTCCAGCTCATTCGTTTTATTGACCAGAAAGGCAAGACGTTTGTTGGGTTCCAGAGCAACACCTCATCTGCATGCTTTGTGCCCCTTCAGTTACATCATCCGGCCGCCAATATCAATTTCCAGAAACTGCATTGAAGAAAATGGCTCAAAAATTTAACAGAATGTTATAAAGATTGCTGGCAGTTAAAATCAAAGTGGACTTCACTTCGGCTTGGGAACCATATAAGATACCCAATTTAGGCTTGGGAACCTAGGATAAGACACCCTAATCATTGGCTTTGGAACCAGAAAGATACCAACAAAAGGATTTGGAACCTTGACAAAGAAACCAAATGCGAGGCTTGGGAACCTGGACGAAGTGGCCCACCCGTGGCTGGTATTGCACAGCTATCGGGCATGACCCCTATGGCAATGGGGTTGCCAGTTCAAACTCTTGAACTGGTAGTGACAATGTCACCATGGACCAACGCAATAGAGTAGTAGTAATACTACGTCAATACAAAACTGTAACTTTAAAAATGACAGAACTATGTTGAAATAGAGGTTGTTGCCGTGGCAACGTCTCCCAACTTCGTCCCCCTTTTTCAGCCATTGTTAATCTGCGTTGAAAAATGAAGTCCACTTTTCTAGGGGGTTTGAAATATGCTCTTTCTAATGAGACTGATTTGAAAGAGTTTCTAAAAGGTATTTTTCTGTAAAAGCAGGCTGAAAATACCCTATTTTTGGCCTTTTTACACAAATTAGCAACTTTACACTTAATTTGTAAACTAATGGAAAGAGCTTGGAGGTTGAAATTGTACTTTTGAAAACAACGTTGTACTGAGACATTATGTGCCAAATTTCGCATTTATTACTCAATTATTGTGGGAGCTAAGTAATGTCAAACTTTGATTTTTTTTGGAGCACTAATTTTTTCGGCCAAGTTTACTGTAATTCAGGCATTCACTCAGTGCTCGGCAAAAATTGTTATTGGTAGCAATGAACAGAGCTCAAAAAGTTGTGCAGGGTAGCTAAGTTTCAGTTTTTTTGGAAACACAGCTCGGGAGATATTGTGTCTCAAAGTTGTCAGAACGTCATTGGTGTACTGTATTTCATTGTGGTATGGGGTCAAACAAATGGCTATATCTCCACAAATATTCCACAGGCGAAACTAAAACTTTACCAAAGTTCGTTTGAGACATGGTGGACTCTGCATATGAAGTTTCATCAAAATCCGTGATGGTCATGCAGGGCACTTTCCAAGAATCTGATCACTTGACATGGAATGACCCAGAGGCAGTGTTGGAGGTTAGCAATTTGGGACAACCGGTTTTCGCCTAGTGGAAGGAGCAGCTGGATGTCATCTGCATAGGAGTGGATTTTAATGCTATATTTCTGCGCTATATCAATGACCGGCCTGATGTAGAGGTTGAATAGGAGGGGGGATAGAAGGGCGCCTTGAGGGACACCATATTTGATAGGCTTGGGGTTAGATTTGTGTGTCCCTAGTAGGACGGTTTGGGTCCTTTGATGGAGGAAGGAGGTGACCCATTGGAGGGCTGTGTCCTTGATTCTGAGGTCATAGAGTCTGGATGTGAGGAGATGGTGGTCGACTGTGTCAAAGGCAGCGCTGAGGTCAAGTAGGACTAATAGGGCATCACTGCCTTTGTCGAGTATTGACCAGCTATTCCTTCCATGATTTTTACAATGAATGGGATAGATGCTATTGGTCTGTAGTTTGTTATTAGCGCTGAGGATTCTTTTCTATTTTTTGGGATGGGGGTTATGTGGCCGTTGTTACTGAGGAAAGTCCCATTTTTTAGGTTGTGGGTGGAGGCGGGGAGGCAGAGTGAGGCGCTAGGAGCAGCCGGAGCGCGTGGCGAGAACTTCGGGGCAGCGGCGAGAGTAACTCCGCCCACCCCCACAGTGTCAGCAGCTTGCGACCAGGCTCCTCCTTTAAAGGAGGCGAGCCAACGGGCGCAGCACTGATCGCTGCTAGCAGGAGAGGAAGGAGGAGAGAGGCGAACAGGCGGGGAGGCAGAGTGAGGCGCTAGGAGCGCCGGAGCGCATGGCGAGAACTTCGGGGCAGCGGCGAGAGTAACTCCGCCCACCCCCACAGCGTCAGCAGCTTGTGACCGGGCTCCTCCTTTAAAGGAGGCGAGCCAACGGGCGCAGCACTGATCACTGCTAGCAGGAGAGGAAGGAGGAGAGAGGCGAACAGGCGGGGAGGCAGAGTGAGGCGCTAGGAGCACGTGGCGAGAACTTCGGGGCAGCGGCGAGAGTAACTCCGCCCACCCCCACAGCGTCAGCAGCTTGCGACCGGGCTCCTCCTTTAAAGGAGGCGAGCCAACGGGCGCAGCACTGATCGCTGCTAGCAGGAGAGGA
This sequence comes from Geotrypetes seraphini, assembly GCF_902459505.1. NCBI lineage: Eukaryota > Metazoa > Chordata > Amphibia > Gymnophiona > Dermophiidae > Geotrypetes > Geotrypetes seraphini. Next base: position 89,940,008 of record NC_047085.1, read on the forward strand.
AGGAGGAGAGAGGCGCACAGGCGGGGAGGCAGAGTGAGGCGCTAGGAGCGCCGGAGCGCGTGGCGAGAACTTCGGGGCAGCGGCGAGAGTAACTCCGCCCACCCCCACAGCGTCAGCAGCTTGTGACCGGGCTCCTCCTTTAAAGGAGGCGAGCCAACGGGCGCAGCACTGATCGCTGCTAGCAGGAGAGGAAGGAGGAGAGAGGCGAACAGGCGGGGAGGCAGAGTGAGGCGCTAGGAGCACGTGGCGAGAACTTCGGGGCAGCGGCGAAAGTAACTCCGCCCACCACCACAGCGTCAGCAGCTTGCGACCGGGCTCCTCCTTTAAAGGAGGCGAGCCAACGGGCGCAGCACTGATCGCTGCTAGCAGGAGAGGAAGGAGGAGAGAGGCGAACAGACGGGGAGGCAGAGTGAGGCGCTAGGAGCGCCGGAGCGCGTGGCGAGAACTTCGGGGCAGCGGCGAGAGTAACTCCGCCCACCCCCACAGCGTCAGCAGCTTGCGACCGGGCTCCTCCTTTAAAGGAGGCGAGCCAACGGCGCGCAGCCGTTCGGCGTGCGGCGAAGGCGAGCGGCAAAGGCGCTCGCCTTAGCGAGAGCGCCTTTGCGAAGAGTCTAAAGAAGAGCCAAATCCGGGGCAACAGGACACATTAGGGCAAATTCGTCATTCCAGACACCCTACTGTTCTCTCTAACACCTAACTTTCAACTTTATTTCAACCTTACCTCTCAGAAGCCCTAACCTCACACATTCTTATACTATCTCTCATACTATCTCTCATACTATCTCTCATACTATCTCTCATACTCTCACGCTCTCATACCCCCATACTCTCTTATACTCTCATACTCTCACATTTACTCTCCCTCATTTACTCTATCGCATTAACTCTCTCTCTCCCTTTTTGTTTTGTTATGGCAGGGCGGACAAGAAGTGTGAAACCTACAAGCAAGGTCGGCATCCCTTGGACTGAGGTGATCTGGGAGATGGCCTCAGCCTACGCGCAGACAGAGGAGGACAAAGCACCGGGAAGGGACGTCTCCGTGCAAACCGAGCCCATCACACGGCAGTACATTATGGCCTCTACACAGACAGAGGAGGTCGGCCAGCAGGATGATGACATCATGCAGGAACTAAGGAGCCTCAGGGAAGAGGTGAAACGTCTGAGAGGCATTAGAGAGGATGAGGCCTATATCGATGGGATAGTGCAGGAGCTATCCCAAATCACAGAACGGGCTCGTGACTGATCTCCCATGATGACACCAGGGCCGTCGATAAAGAAACCAACTGTTGCTGTTCAGGAGATGGATGGAGACACTGACTCCTGGCAGTTAGTGACCTCCTCCACAGGTAAACGTAGGAGACCTCCCCCCCCATTTACAATCTCTTCACCTTCTCACTCTTTCTCTCACCAGGGCAGCTCCACATCGACTCCACATCTGACCCTGAAGAACAGATTCCAGGTCTTGCAGGAAGAAACTACCGATGTGGACATGGAACAGGAACAACACACATCTCCAAGGACAATGGATCGACACCCCCAAAAGAAGCGTAGAGTAATAGTCATTGGGGACTCCATGTTGAGGGGCACCGAGGGACCAATATGCAGACCGGATATGCAGTCAAGGGAGGTCTGTTGTCTGCCCGGAGCCAGAATACGAGATGTGACCACCTGTCTTGATAGACTTCTCAGGCCCCAGGACCACTTCCCCATGCTGCTCATTCACGTCAGGACGAACGACACTGCCAAGAACTCCCTGGAGGACATAGCTAGAGACTTCGGAGCTCTGGGAAAGAGGCTAAAGCAGACAGGAGCACAGGTAGTATTCTCTTCAATTCTTCCTGTTAGGGGCAGAGGAAGGGACAGGGATGAACGTATCCTGAAGACGAATGAGTGGCTACAACGATGGTGCCAGGAAAAGAACTTCGGATTCCTGAATCACGGAGAGGCACTACAGGGACTACAGGGACCAGACGGACTCCACCTGACCAACAGAGGTAAGAATGTCTTCGGACACAGGCTAGCCCGCCTACTTCGAAGGGCTTTAAACTAGGTAAGTCGGGGGTGGGTACCCACTTTTACACCGGAGCAGTAAGTAACAATCCTGATGGGGCGAACCAAATCTCCACTTCTAAGTCTGAGGTAAGTACCCTTATTGCAAAACAATCACTAGGTGACACTTTAATTCAAATGGATGGCTCACTACAGGAGCCTAGCAGACAGAAAGAGTGGAGAGCTATGTATGTTAACGCACACAGCCTAGGGAATAAATTTCTAGAACTAGAAACAGAAATAGTTAATGCAGACCTAGACGTAGTAGCAATATCCGAAACATGGTTCACAGACTCTCATGGGTGGGATATAACTATACCAGGATACAACCTGCTTCGAAAAGACAGAGAGGGTAAGTTAGGAGGAGGGGTAGCACTTTACATCAAAGAGAACATCAAGACAACCAGGATCACGGATGTCAAGTATACTGGGGAATCCATCTGGGTGAACCTGGCCAGAGGCAGAGAAAAATGCCTGTACCTTGGTGTGGTATACAGACCTCCAAGACAATCGGAGGACAAGGACGCAGAATTAATCGAAGACATTGAGAATATTACCTTACAGGGGGACGTCGTTCTGATGGGAGACTTCAACATGCCTGATGTAGACTGGAACACACTCTCAGCGACAACTTGTGATAGCAGGAGGATATTAACATCCATGAAGGGAGTACGGCTCAAACAAATGGTACTAGAGCCCACTAGGGCCCAGGCCATCCTGGACCTGGTACTTACGAACGGGGAAAGCGTCTCGGAGGTCTCGGTGGGAGAAACGATAGCCACCAGTGACCATAACATGGTATGGTTTAACCTTAAGAAAGGCTTCCCCAGGTCACAAACAAAAACAAGGGTACTCAATTTCCGAGGCACTGACTTCGCACGCATGGGAGATTTCGTCCATCAGACGTTGCAGGTTCAAGAAGTAACTGATAATGTGGAAGCTATGTGGTCAACCTTGAAATTGACCCTTCATGAGGCAACTGAACGCTACATAAAATCGGTAACCAAACAGCAAAGAAAAAAGAAACCCCGATGGTTCACTAATGAGGTCTCTTACCTCGTCAAAGAAAAGAAAAAAGCATTTCTCTCATACAAACGCACGGGGAAAAAAAAAGCAAACATTGAATACAGGACAAAGTCTGCAGCGGTCAAAACAGCAGTCAGGGAGGCCAAACTTCGAATGGAAGAAACTCTAGCGAAGAACATTAAGAAAGGGGACAAATCCTTCTTCAGGTACATTAGCGATAAGAAAAAGAACACAAACGGGATAGTACGCCTTAGAACGCCAGAAGGGAACTATGTGGAAACAGATTCTGATAAGGCCAAACTACTGAATGATTACTTCTGTTCAGTCTTCACCTGCGAGGCATCAGGGCACGGGCCACGGCTGGAAGCAAAGCAAAGCATGGAAGACCCATTTCAGAATTTTGAGTTCACACCAACTGATGTTTACAGAGAACTGTCAAGACTCAAGGTGAACAAAGCAATGGGACCGGATAATTTGCACCCAAGAGTGCTCAGAGAGCTATGCGATGTTCTGGTGAAACCGTTAGCCATGCTCTTCAATCTCTCCCTAGGTACGGGGAGAGTCCCCCTAGACTGGAAAACAGCCAACGTTGTTCCTCTGCACAAAAAGGGTTGCAGAGCAGAGGCTGCGAATTGCAGGCCAGTGAGTCTCACATCAATAGTGTGTAAACTCATGGAAACTCTACTTAAAGGTAAATTAGACAAGATATTGGAAGAGGGAAATCTGAGGGATCCCTGTCAACATGGATTCACTAGGGGCAGGTCATGCCAATCCAATCTTATCAGCTTCTTTAACTGGGTGACAGGAAAGCTAGACCCGGGAGAGTCTCTGGACATAGTGTACTTGGATTTCAGTAAAGCTTTTGACAGTGTCCCGCACCGTAGACTATTAAACAAGATGAAATCGATGGGGTTGGGTGAGAAACTAACTGCATGGGTCAATGATTGGCTGAGTGGAAGACTTCAGAGGGTGGTGGTCAACGGCACCCTCTCTGAGACATCGGAGGTGACTAGCGGAGTGCCGCAGGGATCAGTCCTGGGACCATCCCTTTTCAACATATTCATAGGGGACTTGACCCGGGGGCTTCAGGGTAAAGTAGCGCTGTTCGCTGACGACGCCAAACTGTGTAATATAGTAAGTGAAAGCAATCTCAAGGATAGTATGACGCAAGATCTGATCACGTTGGAAAACTGGTCCTCGACATGGCAGCTGGGCTTCAACGCTAAGAAGTGTAAGGTCATGCATCTCGGCAGTAGAAATCCATGCAGAACATACACCTTGAATGGAGTAGCACTAGCTAGGACTTCAGAAGAACGGGACTTGGGAGTTATCATCAGTGCAGACATGAAGGCTGCCAAACAAGTAGAGAAGGCCTCATCCAAGGCAAGGCAAATGATGGGATGTATCAAGAGAAGCTTCGTCAGCCGCAAACCTGAAGTCATAATGCCACTTTACAGATCCATGGTGAGACCTCATCTGGAATACTGTGTGCAATTCTGGAGGCCGCATTACCGTAAAGATGTGCTTCGAGCCGAGTCGGTCCAGCGGATGGCCACTAGAATGGTCTCCGGACTCAAGGGTCTCTCATACGAAGAAAGACTGGGCAAATTGCAGCTCTATACTCTAGAGGAGCGCAGGGAAAGGGGTGACATGATTGAGACATTTAAATACGTCACAGGTCGTGTCGAGGTGGAAAACGACATATTCTTTCCCATGGGACCCTCGGTCACAAGGGGGCACCCGCTTAAACTCAGAGGAGGGAAATTTAGTGGGGACACCAGGAAGTACTTCTTCACGGAAAGGGTGGTGGATCATTGGAACAAACTTCCGAGGCAGGTGATCAAGGCCACCAGCGTGCTCGACTTTAAGAATAGATGGGACATCCACGTGGGATCGCTACGAGGGTCGAGCAAAGGAACTAAGTCATCAGCACTCAGACTTAATGGGGTGAGTCAGTAGAGTGGGCAGACTTGATGGGCTGTGGCCCTTTTCTGCCGTCATCTTTCTATGTTTCTATGGGTTAGGTAGTGTAATAGTGATATTTTGAATTCTGGTGGTGCCGCTTTCATAATCTCCGGAGGGCACGTATCTAGGATGCAGTAAGATTTAGAGTATTTGTTGTAGAGTTTGGTGTAGGTATTCCATTCTGGATCTAGAAAGGAACTCCAGATCATCTGTAGGTATTTCATTGTCATGTGAGTTAGCTATTTGGTAGTTGCTGGGGATGATTGTTACATCGTTATTGCTTATACAGTTATTTTTTAGGTTTTTAATTTTGGAATCAAAATATAGAGCTGGGTCCTTCGCGGTGGGTAACTTCGTGTTGTGCTCAGGTGTGGTGTAGCGGGTGGTGTCAAATAGGTTTGTGACTATGTTGAATAACTCTTTTGTATTGATTCCTTGTGAACCTTTGCATGATAAGTTAATTTTGGTGGAGTAGAACGCTTTACGTTTGTCTTTTATCAGTTGTTTGTAGGTTTTTATGTAGGCTCTCCAATTGTTGCGGTCAATCAGTTCTCCTATTTTATTCCAAATTCTTTCTAGTCGCCTAGCTGTTTGTTTAGTTTTTAGTAGTTCGGCGTCAAACCATTTGTTGAATTTGTTTGCATTGCTTTTATGTAAGGGGCGATTTTATCTAGGATGGATGTGCTGGTTGTGTTCCAGTGTTCCCAGAAATCTATTCCTTCCTCTATTACTGTATGCGGTTCGTATTCTGACCAGTATTCTTCTGGATTAATATAACCTCTTGTTTGATGTTCTTTTTTTTTATTATCGGACGTGTTTTAGATTTTCGGTGTGACCAGATCAGCTTAAAATAATAGGTGAAGTGGTCGAACCAGATGTTGTGATGCCAGGTGCCTTCAGTCAGAGAGATGATTGGGTCAAGGTTTTCCTTTGTGGACATGGCAACTAGGTCTGAATGATGGCCTTTTTTGTGAGTTTGTGTGGGTACGGGGATGTTGTAGTTGAGTAGAGTTAGGAAGTTTTTAAGCTCTATTGCGTCTGTGTTGTTCTCTTCGTCTAGGTGTAAATTTATGTCCCCTGTGATGATGTTGTAGTTGGGGCTGATAGAATTGTGCAGGACAAATTCGCAGAAGTCTTCTTTGGCTTTGGGCCAGCTTTTAGGCGGGAACGATACTCTTTGGACTGTTGATGAAAAACTGGTCCGGTGGTGAGAGGTTCGATACCTAGACATATAACGTTGATGTCGCTCTGGAGAATCAGCTGCGGTACTTTAGGACCTGGTAGCCATGTACTTAGATTGGGCTGGTACCAAGGGACTCGATACTGGGATAAGCAGCTTACATGCATCATCCAAATCCCTTCAGAACAGCATATCGAGCTGTACCCAGAAGGAAAGCACTGGTACCTCTGCTTATATGCCAGTACCTCGAAGAGGGTGACCTCAATAAGGATGCACATTTCAAGGCTGAGGCAAGCCGGAAGGTGGTCATCACTGCTTGGTCAGCATCAAGAGACTCGATGTAAAAGTGACCTGTGACACCAGTTGGGAAGCTGGAAGCCTCTGAGCTGGCTTACCAGATGAAGCAATGTCTCCCAATGCCAATGTCTATGTTGATGTCTTCGACGACGGTTGCGAGGTGATTGATGCCCATGATGGTCCCAAACAATCTTTGTTGTTGAAGTTTCCAGCTGATTATCGAACATTTCTGAACACCATACACAAGTTCCACTCAGTGTTCTGGGCTAAGAGACTGGAAGCACCAAGTGTCGGGAAGAGAGATTGGCTTTTTAAGCCCGTTAGCTGCCTGGAATGCTCGAAAAGACCGCATCAGCCAAATCGACTTCAGTAGCTAAAGAAAAATGAAGGCCTTAGCGGCCAAAGCCCCTGAGGATACATGAGAGGAAAAAATGTTCCTCTTTTTCTTTTAAAAAGAAGTAAACTCTAAATTAAAAACAAAAGAAAAAATACGTGAGCAGGAAGGCAAATGGCAAAAAACTGAACAACGTTCAGAAATACAACTTATTAGCTCCTTGGAAAACTAAGAACTGAGGAGCCGCGAGCATCCATCAGGCAGGAAGTTACTCACGCAGTGTGGTGCGGGCAGTTCACAAACTTTCTTAAGTTCTTAAAGTGGTGATGCACTTTTAAAGCTGTCCATACCGGGGCTCCATGGATGACATCACCCACATGTGAGAATATGCTGCCTGCTTGTGCTGGGATAAATCTGAATTACACTGATTATCCTGTTTATTATTTTTAATCGAATGGTATAGAATCTCATAAATGTTGAGATTAGAGAGCTGCACAGGAACGGGGATGACAGGAATCACACGGGGTTCCCCTCTAGGGTTGCGGGGGACGTAGGGATCCCGCAGGGTTGGAGGCACCTCGAGAGGCTCCAATACCTGTGCACCTCCTTTTCCTGCCCTCCTGCTGCATTTGACTCTCCACCAAGCAGCGTGCAGCACTCCAAGTATGCCATGAGTAGCTGACCTGGAAGCCTTCCCTCCGACATCAGAGAAAGCTTCGGGGTTAGACATGTGCAGCAAGCAGTGTCTGTGGCCCTGTGAAGAAGTGCGGCTGGAAGGCAGGAAGGAAGCGGCTGGCTTGGACGGCTCCAGCGTAGTCTTGCAGGAGGGGGGCACCGAATAGTTGGGCCACAAAACACGTGCACTTTGGACCAATGAAGGGACAGAGAGAGAGAGGGCACGGACTTGGGATAGAGGAGGATGCGCGTTGGGATATGGGAGGGGCACAAACTTTGGACAAAGGCTGGAAAGTAGGGAGGGGGCATGAACTTCGGACGGAGAGGGAGAGAGGAAGAGGGCACAAATTTGGGACATAGGATGGAGGGAAAGATGCTGAAGTGGGGGCAGAAAAAGAAAGGGAGAATTGTTTGGAATGAGTGTGTGAGTTAGAGTGAAAGAGAGATGGTGCACATGGGAAATGGAAGAAAGAATTTTGGGGCCTAGGGAGAGGAATGAGGTACAGATTCATGGGGAAGAGAAAGATGAGAGGGGAAAATATTGGACATGGTGGTGGAGGCATGGTGCTGGGGAGGGGTGATAGGACAAATGGTGGGCATGGGGCTGGTGGGAAGGGGTGAAAGATGCTGCACGTGATCCGGGGGATGAGAGAGGGACAAATGGTGGGCATGGGGCTGGTGGGCAGGGGTGAAAGATGCTGCACATGATCCAGGGGCTGAGAGAGGGAGAAATGTTGGATATGGCAGTAGAGGGGGTGGGAGAAATGCACCCTGGATTCCTCTCTCTCTACTCCCTTTGCAGCAAGGGAGGGATTAAGAGATAAAGAGATGGTGGACAGTGAGAGACGGAGACTTGTTCCACATGGAGGTGGAGGAGAGAGGAAAAAATGCTGTTCAGGAGTGAGGAAGGGGGAAAAAAGGAAGATTGATCCAGGACAGAAGGGAGTGAGGATGCTTTACAATGGGAGAAATGTTGGACCATGGAACGAGGAACCAATGGACAGCAACAGAATTTGAAGAAAATTGGAAAGCAGAAAATAGAAACTGGGACCAACTTGATGGAAAAAATAAATCTCCAGACAACAAAGGTAAAAAAGGAATTTATTGACTGAAATATGTTAGCTTTGGGAAATGTATAAAGCAGATGTCTTTGTATTGTGTTCAAAAGAAAAGAAATGCATTTCTGGTTTTATTTTTCCAGTGCTGACTCTTGCTGTGGCTGGAGGGGATCCCCAGCTGAGGACCTCGTCCAAAGACGACCAGAATTCCTCTCCACCAACCGCAGTAGTCACTGGCAATATCCATGAGCCACTGAGGTGCCCGCATATGTGATTCAGGGATGCTACTGCTGCCTACCATGTTTGGCAAAAGGGACCATTGGCCACCTTCAGAGGAAGTCCTCAATCAAAATAGCTGGAGTATTTGTATTTTATATTTACATTAGAGGCTCTGGCAGAGACCTGTTTACAAAGTATGTATTCTTCCCAATTAATATTTCCAAATTAATAAGTGTTTTTGCTTATTTGTAAATGGGTCTCTACCAGAGCCTTTAATTCAGTAGCATAATTAAATGAAATAACTACTTCTGAAGTTTATAGGGACAGGCGGGGACGGATTAGTTCCTCGCAGGGATGGATTCAATTCCAGCAGGGACTCTGTCCCCACGCAACTCTCTAGTTGAGATCCCAACTATACTTAAATTACTACTTACCAGGGAATGTCTTTTGACGTGTTCTCTTCGAGTAAACAGTTTCCCACAGATGTCACAACTAAATGATCTTACACCAGTATGAATCAACAAATGTCTTTTTAGTGTTCTTCTGTACTTGGCTACATAGTTGCAATGAGGACACTTCAACTTGTTCATAAGTACTGAAGAAGCATCACCTAAAAGAAGGAATGCTTACAATGTTTACATTGTTGTATCACAGTAAAAGAATCAACTGAAGTTATGTCAAATATCTATATGCTTAGAAGATGATCACTGCTTAAAACACATTTATGAATAAAAATTTTAAAAAAATTTTAATGTCATTCCTGGTTTTGATGTCAGTTTTGTTTAAAACTAGTTTTGCTTTATGTCAATAGTGTGCACAATAATACACTATTGATTATGAGGAAAAAAAGCATTTGAGAGAACTTTTTCCATTTTATTTTTAAAATAATATGAAAGACAAGATTTGTCTGACACTTCCTACATCATTTTAAGCAACTGCACGTCACTGTCTATAAAGAATCAATGCATTTTTTTTTACAGGGAAAAAATTACTGTTCGAATCAAGCTGCATTTCCCTTTTTGCAGGAGTTGTTTTAACTGATAGAAAAATCTCAGCAATCACTTCATGACTATTCGAGATGCTACATGCTGCTTAAAAATGTAGTCTTTTCCATCTTTTAAAAACACTTCTATATACACAATAAATGCCAGAAGTGTTTTTTAGAATTTTCTGAAACAATTCTTTGTTAAGTAGCTAATGATCTGCATGAAACAAAAAAAACCAAAACACACCAAATCCCAAAATAGTTGTGATCAAAAATCAAACAAAATCTGTAAGTATGGTAATCAGTATTTGATGGCTAAAGCTGCCAATGTATTCTCCACTTTATTTCAGAGTCCCTATTTTTCTCCTCTCTAATACAGAGTTTATATTTATTACATCTTAATAACCACTCCCTTTTTTTTTTTTAATTTACATTATTGCAATCTCAGCTGTTTAAACTGCATTTGAAAAGTTGGAAACATAATAAAAGCATAACAGACAGCACACAAGCTAAACATGCTGGGCCTGGGTGTAATGCATCAATGGAAATTAGACTGAAAGTGGGGGCTTTGGGGAAAAGGAGGGGGAAGGGATGGAGGTGAGAGTGAGAGGTGTTTGCAAGCATGTAGGTAGGTTTGCCTAGTCAAGTAAACAAGGCCTGTCCAAAAAGTTCCAAGACAGTTTGAATTATGCACCAAAGGGAAGTTCTTTTGAGATGCGCTAGGCGACATTTAGTAGCTTGAAACCTCACAAGTAACCTTTTTTTCCATTTGTTGATATCTGTTTTTGTCTCCGAGCTACAGCAGTTTTTGTGAAAGTGTGTTTTCATGATCAGCTATTTTTCATCATGTGTGACCTCAATGAGCAGTGCTACAGCATGAAGTTCAGTTACAGAAACATATGCAATGTTGAAAGTGGCTTCTGGGGAACATATCATGAGCTGTGGAAGATTTTTTGAATGCATCAAAATTCCCAAATTTTGCGAAAAACACGATGACAGTTCTTCTCCAGCTACCTTACTCTTCTGACTTGGCCCCTGCTGACTACTTGTTTCCTAAACTTAAATCCATGCTGAAATGAAATCAATTTGACACCGTTGAAGACAAAGCAAAATTCAACGCAGCAACTTTTGGCGATGCCTGAAAATGCATTTAAGGACTGTTTCCTTAAGTGGAAACGACACTGGGAATGTATACATAGGGAAGGGGAGTACTTTGGTGGTGATCCAATGGAATAAGTTGTAAGATTGTTTAATAAATTTTTATAAAATCAGTCCTGGAACTTTTTGAACAGATCTCATATGCACAGAGTAGAATTAAGAAAGATATTATTCCATTGTATGTGTAATTGTTTGGGTAGTGCCTGAGTGTAAAGTATGTCAATAGATGGTTATCGTTACTTCATTTAGCATATTTTTAGTCCATCTTCTTTCACAATTCTTACTGGATCGCAAGGGAAGAGTAGGTTCTTACCTTGATAATTTTCTTTCTAGTAGAAAGGTATGAATCTTGAACCAATGGGTTATTCACCTCTAATAGCAAGTTGTGCAGAAGGCATTATCTATATTTTTGGCTCTGCTTCCTGTATCACTGGATAGCACTATGCTTTATTTCCTCAGTTCGTACCAAAGTACAGTAATTGGAAAAAAAACAAAAAAACACTATATATGGAGAAATAAAGAGAAGAGGCATGAGCTAAGTCTGCTCTGGCCTTAAACAATTACAATTAAAGAAACCAGTTGGAACATAACAAAACAACAAGCTGAAACCGAACAAGTCACCAACTTGAGTGTAACCAGCACTGCCAATTATGTAATTCTCACAGTCTACCATTGCCTTTTTGCAATAAAGAGTTATCTCATCACTCTTCATACCTGTTTGACAGGAGAAAGTCAAGCGTCTAGAAATATATACATGTCTGAGACAATAAGCAGGCTAATTGAAATCTAATAGGGCGGACCATCAAGAATCAAATGCCTTTGTACTAGAAAAAAAGATTACTGAGGTAAGAACCTAATCTTCCCATCTAGTGCAAAAGGCATACAAGTCTTGAACCAATGGGATGTACCCCAAAGCAGACCTCGAGTCTAGGTAGGGGCAGATGAGCCTGCTGCTATCACGGATGACCCAAAAACAACATCTAGTTATGCTGCTACATCCACCCTGTAACATTCTGTAAAAGTATAGAGGTTGGATCACATAGCTGTCACGTAGGCAGTGATCTCAGCACGTAGGCACACACTCTGTTCTGCTGCATGAGCTGAGATCTGTGGCTCAGAGCTGAGTGGGGATCGGTGGACGCCAAAGGCTGCAGTGCTGAGCCAAAACTGCAAAAACCCAGCAAAGAGCTTCAACCCAGGATTTTGGACTGCAGCAAGTGAGGATGAAAACTGCTCTGCCACTACCATGAGCTTTCTGAAGCCCCGTGAGCTTGGATGGTCTGCTCTGTCTACCAAAACTTGCCATTTCTTTCCCTCACTCTGGATCTCTTATTCCACTTCTTCTTATTTCCTAGTCTATCACAAATTCTATCATCTTTGTCTCCCATCATTCAGCATTTTTCCCTCTCTCTCTGCTCCCCTTCTATCCGGCATTTGTCCTTTCTCTCTTCTCTCCAGCATCTTCCCTCCCCTCCCCTCCATTTCCAACCAGCATCTTCCCTCTCTCTTTCTCCTTTCCATCCAGCATCTGCCCCTCCCCCTCTTTCCATCCTGCTCTGTCCCTCTCTCCTGCTTCTGCCCAGCATCTGATCTGTCTCCTCTCTTCCTCCTTTCTGCCCCCTGTCACCCCATCCATCATCCACCCTTCTCTCTCCCCCTTCCATCCAGCATCTGCCCATCTTTCTCTCCCCCCTTCAGCCCAGCATCTGCTTCATTTCTCTCCCTTCTATTCAGTGTCTGCCCCATCTTTCTCTTTCCTCCCATCTGCATCCTCCCCCTCTCCTCCCTTCCATTCAATGTGTTCCTCTTTTTCTCTACATCCATCATCTGTCTTTTTCTCTCTCCCCAAGCATTCCAGCTTGTCTGTTACTTTCCCCTTTCATCCAGTGTGTCTGATGCCTCCCCCTTTCTATCTAGTCTGTCTCCTCTCACCTCCTACATCCAGTATCTACCCCCTCCCACCTGACACCTCAGCCGCCGCCAGACTGACATGAAGCCTTCCCTCCGACGTCAACCCTGACTTCGGGGGAAGACTTCCGGGTCGGCTACATATGGTATGCTGCAGGCTGCCTCCAACCTCTGCTATTATCGAATGAAGGGGGTGGGAGGGAGTGCATTTTTGGACACAGAAGGCATGAACTTGGAAAAGAGGATGGAGGAATGGAAGGAAAGAGATGCTGAAGTGGGGGAGGGAATAGAAAGGAAGAATTGGGCGTGGGTGTCAGTGAGCGGGAAAGAGAGATGGTTGTGTACACACAGGGAATGGGAGAGAGGAGAATTTTTGGTCATAGGGAGGGAGTGAGGTACAGATGATAGGGAAGAGAAAGATGAGAGTGAGAAATGTGGTGGAAAGGGAATAGTGGGACAGATTGCAAGGGATGCAAGAGGGAGGAATGTTAGACATAGTGGTGAAGGGAATGGAGGGAGAGATGTGGCATGGTGCTGGAGAGGGGTGATAGAACAGAAGGAGAAATGTTGAGCATGGGGCTGGTGGGCAGGCACAAAAAATGAGAAAGGGAGAATTGCTGGACCATGGCAGGAGGAACTAATGGACAACAACAGAAGAATTTACAGAAGATGGGAAAGCGGAAAAAGAAACTGGGACCAACTTGATGGAAAAATAAGTTTCCAGACAACAAAGGTAAAAAAAGGAATTTATTGACTAAAATATGTTAGCTTTAGGAAATGTATATAGCAGATGTCTTTGTATTGTGTTCAAAAGAAAAGGAAATGCATTTCTGGTTTTATTTCTACAGTGTTGAAGTACTTGTTGACCCTTGCTGTGGCAGATGGGGATCCCCAAGAACTGCCAGCAGAGGACCTCCTCTAGAGACTGCCAGAACTCCCCTCCACCAAGCGCAGCAGTCGCTGGCAGCATCCATAAGCCACTGAGGTGCCAGCATCTATGACTCAGGGACACTACTGCTGCCTGCTAAGCTTGGCAAAAGGGACTCCGGCTGATTATCGAACATTTCTGCAGGGTAGAACACCAGGTACAAATTCCACCCGGTGTTCTGGGCCTTGAACTGGATGACTCGAGCAATGACCAACCCCACTCATAAAAACTATCATTTGTTGTCAGGATCACTCAAGAGAATATGCTTAAAGGCAAGCCTTTGGTCAATTACTCCAATTAGAACCACCAACAAACTTTTACACACCTCTGCCATCCTAGCCAGCAGCATCTGGAGAGAATTCATCTGCGGAGACCAGTGGGACATGAGATGAGTTTTCACCCACAGAACAACCTCTATGGTCACTACCATTGACCCCATCACCAGTAGGAGGAGACTTTGCTTAGGATCTCCAAACTCTGGTGTCTTAGCTTCAGTTTGTGTGGCTCTGGAAGAAAAACATGGCTTTCTATCTTGTTGAAGCAGATTCCCAAGTATGTACTCTAGGGCTTGTGTTGGCTCCAGGTGGATCTTCCGAAAATTGATGATTCCTGTAACAGTTAGCCAAATTGATTCCTGCAACAATTAGCCAAATTGTGCCACTGCGAGTCCCATCGACCTTGGATGGGACTCGCATCAGCCTATCATCCAAATATGGATGCATTTAGATCCCTGCCTTGCACAGGTGCGCTACTGCAACGATAACAGGTGCAAAGCGCCATTGCCAGACTGAACGGGAGCACTGTAAACTGGAAATGTCTCTCCAGCACATGAAACTTCAGGAACTTCCTATGAGCTGGAAATATGAAAATATGCAAATAAGCCTCTGTCAAATCCAGCGAGGATAAAAATTCCCCCAGCACCACTGAGGCCATGACCAAATGAACAGTCTCTAGCCAGAACCAGAGCACTTCCCATACAGCATTGACCAACTTCAGATCCTGGACTGTCCTCATCATCTGAGTCTTTCTCAAGTATGATCAAGTATATAGACTCTTTGGGAAGTACAAGTTCTATGACTTGAATGAGCCATTTTACAGCTGCTTGGACCTTGATCACTTTCTCTGGCTGTCCAGTCAGAGTGTCCACAAAGAGGTCCAGTAGAGGATGGAAGAATTCAAGCTTGTAACTTTCTTAAACGATGTCCAGTACTTAGTGGTCTGAGCAAATCTTTGCCCAGGCCTCCAAGTATGCCAAGAATTGACCTCCTATCCACTGGAGTTTGGTGACTAGCCTTATTTCATTGGATCTTCTTGGAGGCTGCTGCGGGTCGGGAACCTAAGGGTTGAGCTCTCCTAGATCCTCCAAACTAATGCGGAAAGCCATAAAACAATCTCTGAGGAGAGGACCTAACTGAGGTCTGATGAAACTGCCACATAGGCCCATAAGATCATCCAGTCCCTTGCCAAAGAGCATTTGGCTCTTGAAAGATAGTCTACTCAACATAGCCTTGGAAGCAGTCTCTCCTTTCCATTGCCTGAACATGAGCATGCTATGGGCGGCAACAGACTAAGCAGAGACCTTGCTCATGACCCTGAACATCATAAGGGCATCTGCCACATAATCCACCCCCAAAATTAGAAACTAGGGGTAAGCATCCCCTTATTCTGATGGAGCCTAAAGCAATATAGTATGGCAGGGGAGCACAATGAAGAAAGCCACTGCCGTCACCTTCAGCCCAAAGTCAAGGCCTCAAACTGTCTTTTGAGGATTAAATTTACCCTGCAGTCTTGCGCATCCTTCAAAGTTACTACATTTTAACTAGGCAGAGAAGGTCACTTAGTAACCTGAGATACCGGTGAATCCACTTTAGGATTGTGTGTGTACACACAGGACAAACAGCTGTTGAAAATCCAGAGCCAGGAGACACAATTTTAACACAGTCCTGGCAACCTGCAAGGGACTCTCCGGAGCCTCCCAATGCTCATTAACATCAATGCAGTGTCAAGATGCAAAGGAAAAATTTATGAGCTGTTCATGTCAGACTGCTGAGCTGCAGAGGTCTGCGAGGGATGAAGCTTCAAAGATTCTGTGATGACCTTGAGCAAAGCCAACAGCTGGGTCCTCTCCTTGGTCCAGGGATGCCACAGACTCCTGACTGTTAGCCCCAGCCTGAAACCCTGACTCCTTCAAAGCTGAATATTCATTCTGAGGGAGTAAAGGAAATGATTCCAATTCCCAGTCATCAGTCTCTCCTCTGACTGGACCTCTAGTTCTTTCAAGTGAAGCTTCAGAAGTGGTACTGCGCAACACCAGATGGTACCCCAGACGGTGCAGAGCGGCCCCAATAAGCCAAATAGACTTCAAACATAGGACCAAGAAAATCAGGGGTAAAGCCCTAATCAGGAACTCTAAAGGACATCTACAGGGACTCACCTTCTCTCCTCGAGGGGCACAGAAGCATCCGTGCATCTGAGTTTTGCTGCATTGCTATCTAATGGTTCTGGAAGGAATTCATGCCACCATGGTTCTGGAAGGAATTCATGCCACCCCCCCCCCCCCCAAAAAAAAAAAAAAAAAAGAGCCGCCTGCAACACCCCTTCCCCATATGCCCCATGGCACATGGAACACAGATGTTCCTCAGGCAGTCATCCAGTGTAAATCTGGAATGAATCGGGTAAAACAGCCTGAGGAGTCCATCTCTAATGATTATAAACAAAATTGAGGCAGATACAGGCTTTTGAAATCAGATTGAGAAACCCAAGATGGCCACCATGGCAGCACTTCGGCGCCAAAAAATGGCCTGGGACAGCTAAACAAAAATTTAAAAAATTTAGGAAAGGGGTTTTTGAAGGTAGGGGACTCATATCTTAACTCCAGAAACCTCCAAAAATGCAATTAAAGAACCCATCCCCTATGTATCCCATACACTACAATGGACTGTACTCATTTCAGTTGGTGTTGTGCCTGCTTCAGCTTAAACAGTAGCTGGAAGGTAGAGAAAATTACTGCCTCAGACAAGCATATAAAGAAGATCCAAATACTTATTTCTTGGGCTGCCAGTCAGACCATCATATGGACTGAGAACCCAGACCCCCACAGCTCCTCGTGCGTAGATGGGGGGTGGAAACACAGCCATCAACTGATAAAGTCCTCAGGACTAACACAGGGTCACAAAGCCTGTGCTAAAGCTCCAGTAATAACCAGGAGCAAGCCTTGCTACAAGGGAAATGGTCCCCGAGCCTTCCAAAAGTGTCAATGCAGGCCAGCTAGGTAGGTGCTTGGTAAAAGGGTTTCCCTCCTAGTTACAGACTTCCAACAGGAGAGTCTGTGTCTTCTCCCGGGCAGAGCTATCTCAGTAAAACTGGGAACCTCTGAAGCACCAAAAAGCCTCAAATTCAGGATAAAAAGAATAATAACAAATTGAAATCAGAGCAGATGAGACAGACATCTTCAACTCACCTCTTGTAAAGGTTCATATGGGGCCTGAGGGTATGGAAAACAATGTTAAGATTCCACAAGAGAAACGGCTGTTGTACTGAAAAATGCAGCTGCAACACTGGCTACATCAGGATGAGAGGCCAAAGAAATTTCCTCAACTTGAGCCCTAAAGCACCTGCATTTTAAGGTGCCAGACCCTTCTTGATACCGTCCTCAAGAAACACCAGAACCACTGACATCAGAGTCTTAAAGGGATTCACATTGCTTAGCACACCAGCACTGAAACAATTTCTAAGCCTTAGCAAAGGCTGCGACAGTCGCTGATTTCTTGAATCTTAGGAGGGTAGCTATGACCACCTCCAAGCAACCCTTCCACGCTAAGGCAATGTGCTCAAGAGCCATGGGTAAGCCCAAAGCATTCTGGATTCTCCAAGGCAATTAGACCCTGTAAGAGAAGAGGCAGATTAAGCACCAATTTGAGACATTTGTCTCTCTGTAGCCAAACTAGATCCGTGTACCACAGCTAACATGGCTTGAGAAACGAAAGGGGGGAACTGGAAGCACTAGCAAGACGAGAAGAACTGGATATCATTGGAATAACAGAAACATGGTGGAACAAGGAAAATGAATGGGACACAGTACTGCAGGGATACAAACTATACAGAAGAGATAGAATAGGGCAAAAAGGGGGAGGTATTGCCCTATGTGTCCAAGAAGGAGTAGAGTCTATCAGAGAAAGGAAGATGGAAGGAAAACAAAAACTGGAGTCCCTTTGGATAAAGATTCCTAGACAAAACGAAGCAGACACAAAAATAGGCCTCTATTATCGACCCCCAGGACAGACGAAAGAAACAGACACAGAAATGATAGAGGAAATCAACCATGGATGTAGAACAGGAAACGTAACGATCATGGGAGACTTCAACTTTCCGGGGATAAACTGGAACCTAGGAACCTCAAACTGCGGCAGGGAAACAAAGTTCCTGGAAATGATAGGGGACTGCTTCCTAGAACAAATGTTGGGAGAACCGACAAGAGGGACCGCAACCTTGGACTTGGTCCTAAATGGCATAACTGGAAGGACAACAGATGTAGAAGTCACAGTCCCGCTGGGGATGAGCGATCACAGCATGATCAATTTTAAAATCGACATCGGGAAGGGGAAACAAACCAAGACACTAACCACAACCTTTAACTTAAGAAAAGGAAAATATGACAGCATGAGAGCCATGGTTAAAAAACGGCTCAAGAATAGGACAGCCAAAATCAAAACGGTCGACCAAGCATGGTCCCTACTAAAAAATGTCATCACCGAAGCACAGAATCTCTACATTCCACAGATATCCAAAGAAGGGAAAAATAAGAACAAAGGAGAACCAGCTTGGCTAACTAAAGAGGTGAAGGATGCAGTAAGGGAAAAGAGGAACTCATTTAAAAAATGGAAACGTGAAAAAACAACGGAGGCCTGGAACATGCACAAGGCGGTAAGAGACGTCAAAAAGGTCTATGAGGAAAAGATAGCGCAAGAAGCCAAAAACTTCAAGCCCTTTTTTACATTCATAAAAGGGAAAAAAACAGCAAAGGAGGTATAGGCCCTCTTGACGACAAAGGAAGAAAAGGGTGCATCAAGGAAGACAAACAGATTGCAGATAGGCTAAATTCATTCTTTGCGTCTGTCTTTACCAAGGAGAACACTGCATCAATGCCCGAAACAGGGAGACTATTCAAGGGAGAAATTGAGGAAAGCCTCACCACAGTGAATGTGGATTTGGACAAGATATACTATCAGATTGACAAACTAAGAAGTGATAAATCCCCTGGACCAGATGGAATTCACCCGAGAGTGTTAAAGGAGCTTAAGGTAGAAATCGGAGAACTATTACAATCCCTAGCTAACATGTCAATTAGAACCGGGCGAATACCAGACAACTGGAAGATAGCGAATGTCATCCCAATCTTCAAAAAAGGATCAAGAGGAGAACCAGGCAACTATAGACCTGTGAGTCTTAAGTCAGTTCCTGGGAAGATGGTTGAAGCACTAATTAAGGATAGCATAGTGCAACACCTGGATAATCACGACCTGATGAGAGCTAGTCAACATGGCTTCAGGAAGGGGAAGTCATGTTTGACGAATTTACTTCAATTTTTTGAGAAGGTGAACAAACAAATCGATAGCGGAGAACCGGTGGATATAATATACTTGGACTTCCAGAAAGCATTCAACAAGGCTCCACACGCAAGGCTTCTGAGGAAACTACAAAGCCATGGAATAGAAGGGGATATACTAAGATGGATAGGCAAATGACTGGAAAACAGAATGCAGAGGGTGGGCATAAATGGGAAGTTCTCGGACTGGGAGGAGGTAACAAGTGGTGTGCCCCAGGGCTCAGTTCTTGGGCCCATCTTATTCAATATCTTCATAAATGACAGAAACAACAAGTAATATAATCAAGTTTTGCAGATGACACAAAACTATTTCGGGCAGTTGGGTCACAAAAGGACAGCGAAGAACTCCAGAGAGATTTGAACCAGCTAGAGAAATGGGCGGAAAAGTGGCAGATGAAATTTAATATAGAAAAGTGCAAAGTGATGCACCTAGGCAGAAAAAACAAGGAACATGAATATAAAATGTTAGGTGTAACATTGGACAAGAGCGAACAAGAAAAGAACCTGGGGGTACTGATAGACAGGACCCTGAGGCCACCGGCTCAATGCGCAGCGGCGGCAAAGAAAGCAAACAGGATGTTGGGCATGATAAAGAAGGGAATCACAAGTAGATTGGCGGACGTCATAATGCCGCTTTACAGTGCAATGGACAGACCACACTTGGAATATTGTATCCAACACTGATCTCCCTACCTAAAGAAGGACATAACACTGCTGGAGAGGGTGCAGAGGCGAGCCACGAAGCTAGTAAAAGGTATGAAGAATTTGAGCTACAAAGAACGCCTTGGAAAACTGGGATTGTTCACCCTCGAGAAGAGAAGACTGCGAGGGGATATGATAGAGACTTTTAAAATACTAAAAGAATGACAAAATAGAGCAAAAAACATCATTATTCACATTGTCAAATGTGACTTGGACAAGAGGTCATGGACTGAAACTGAGGGTCAACAGGCCCAGGACAAATGTCAGGAAGTTCTGTTTCACACAGTGAGTGGTGGATGCTTGGAATGCTCTCCCGGAGGAGATTGTGACGGAGACCACCATTCTAGGATTCACAGGCAAGTTGGATGCACATTGCACACCTTCTTGCAAATCACATTGAAGGATACGGGTAAACAAGGTCATCATCAGGGAACACCTAGCTTAGCCTCCGCGTGTGCGGGTCACCGGACTAGATGGACCTAAGGTCTGATCTGGTGAAGGCATTTCTTATATAATCTGGAGCATCTGTTTGTTCAAACTTTTTTAAGCTAATATCCTGCTTCTTAAGTTAATACTTATCTTCTGAATATCATCTTTTTTACAGATTATCAGATTTGTGCTGCTTTAGTGAAGTAATGTAGTAGATGAGCGGTTGAGAAGTAATATATAGGCTGAGATAGTATAATCTTATGATTTTTGTTGATGTATGTGATTTTTAAGATGTTCAAACCCTGAAATGTGTATGTAATACTGTGAGCCGCCTTGGATAAAGGCAGATTAAAAATATCTTAAGTATTAGGCAGTATACAATTTGAATAGGAGGGCAATTACCAGGTTTATTTCTCTCTTGCTTAGATTATCTTTAACAGCTACCTCACATGGACTATCAATTCTTTGTATTTTATATATATTACTAGTCATTAAGCCCGTTACATTAACGGGTGCTAGAATACTGTTCACCCTCTATGTTGCCCCTTCCATTCACTGCCCTCTCTTCTCTTTCCATCCAGTGTCCGCCCTCTCTCTCTCTGTCCCATATGGCCTCTCTCCAGCTCCTCCTCTTGGCCTGGCATACCTTCCTCCTTCCCTCCAAGCCATTCTCTCCCCTTCTGCTCCCTTTCCTCATTTAACTACTTGATTGGTCAGCAGCAGCATTCACAATTCATTGCTGTTGCTGGCTTCAGGTCTTTCTCTCTGGCCCGTCCTGTCTTCATGAAAACAGGAAGTAGGCAGGACCGGCCAGAGAGGAAGGCCTGAAGCCAGCAACAGCAGCGAATTGTAAACGCTGCTGCTGCCTGAAGCACCCGAGGCAGACGCTTCTCTCCCCTCCCAGCCCAACCCCCGCTGACTCTGCGACCCTCCCAGCAAGATGACTTTAATACCAAACCTCCCTCCAGCATTGGCAGCCGCAGCACGCTAAACAGGCTGTTTCGGCTTTCTTCTGCCGTTGAGTCTCTCTGTTGCGTCATTGATGACGTCATCGGTGATGCGGCAGAGGGGCTCAACTGCAGGAGAAAGCCCGAAGCAGCCTGTTAACGTGCAGCGACTGCCAACGCTGGAGGGATGGTTGTACCGGTGCAGAAGCGATATGTCTCTCCCCCTCCAGTACCTGTGCAGCACTTTGCTGCGGCGCATCCTCCCATCGTGAGTCAGCCAACCATCGAACGTTTGTGCTATTACCCGGATGGGGAGGTGTTATAAGAATGTTGCTTGCGTTGTGATTGGCTCAACTCAGCTTGGTAATGCTGCTGCTCTGAAGAAGAATCCTGTGTTTGGAGCAGGTTATGTGAGTAGGAATTTCCCTTCAAGGCAGTGGCAGAGTCATGGGGGGGGGGGGGCTCAAGGGATAAAGTTCCCCTCCAAAATTGGGTGACGGGTCAAAAGCGCGCGAGACAAAGGCGCGCCCGCGCTGGTTTTTCGGTGCACTTTTGTCTCGTGTGCTTTTGACCCCGTCACCCAATTTTGGAGGGAAACTTCATTCCTTGAGCCCCCGTCCCCCAAGTGGCTTGCAGAGTGTTTCTTCTAAAGTTACAAGCGGCAGTGGAGGCTTATCTCTCGCTCCCCGGCTGCATGGGTTGTAGCATAGCCATAGACTCGAGAGAGGAGCCACCGCCGCCGCTGTAAGGGAGCTGGGTGAACATACAAATAATCCGTGAAGGGAAAGGGAGCCAGAGCCGTAAAGAGCACACATCATGTTAGCCACGGACCTACAGTGTAAGGGAGCTGGGTGAACATAGAAATAACCCGTGAAGGGAAAGGGAGCCAGAGCCGGCAAGACCGCACATCACCTTAGCCACGGACCTACGGATCACGGATTACAGATCACGCAAGTCTGATTGCGCATGCGCAGCTAGCGTTTTATTATATAGGATATATAAAAATGCAAAATAAAAAAAGGATTGAAAAATAAAAAAAGGATTGTTGCTTACAGGGTGGATTTGATTTAAATTAAACTGATTTATATCACTAGTCAAAGAGACTTGATTTAAATCATGCCAGTGGCATTCTGAATGGATTAATGAAAGTCTCAACGGCCAATTTTATTGTGGAGGAACAATGGGCAGGAGCAAGTGGGAATCGCTCCTGCCCCAACATGCAGCTAGACCACCAGAAAATCACGGTAGGTTTGGGGAGATGTCAGTATCACTTGTTAGGGAGAAGGAGCACTAGCTGACCTTCCAGTGGGGCGCAGGTGGGGTTGCAAGCACGGGTGTTTCTCTTGCTTGGGAGGAAGGGAGCACTAGCTGAGGTTCCAGTGGGGGTTGGGGCACAGGTGGGTTTGCAGCCATTATTCTTGTTTGGGAAAGGAGTACTAGCTGACATTCCAGTAAGGATTGGGGCATGGGCGGGAGTGCGGCTGTTACTCATGCTTGCGGAGGGTGGGAAGGAGCACTAGCTGATGTTCTAGTGGGGCACAGGCGGGGTTGCGTGCACGAGTGATTCTCTCACTTGGGAGGGATAGAGCACTAGTTGATGCTCCACTAGGGTTGGGGCATGGGCAGGGGTGTAGGCATACACCAATTCCAGCAGCAAAAGCCTGCTGGTTCGGGGAAGGCATGCAGTGGCAGCGGAGAGATAAGACTACTGGAAAGGAGGGTATAGGGCATCACAAGAGAGGAATGATAGAATAAAAACCCTCAGTTTATATTCGAGTTACCATTTTTCTCCTACAAGGGGGGCAAAAATTGTACCTTGGCTTATATTCAAGTATATAGGGTAAGTAGTAGGCCATTTTTCTTCTAAATTCTATGACAACATCTGAGATAAGTATACCTACTGAATAATATTAATGAGAAGATAAAACAGCCTGTATTAGTAAAGTTCTAGAAAAACACATGGAAGTTTAAAAAACTAAAATCAAAAGAAAACCCCCAAAATAAAATTCACCTCGCTTGTTTGTTACCTACCATTTTCCCATGACTCTCTTGGCCAAGACTCTGGGAACATATTTGCATATTTGAACTCATTTGACGTTCCTACAAGAGAAATATAAAGATTTTCTTTCAAACTTGCTATTTTATATGTTTTAAAGACTTTTTGCCAGAGAAAGTAAAGAAAAATGGAACAGACCTACATACACCACTTCACAAAAGCTATGGTAAAATCTGTTCTAACCTTTTTTCTTTTCTTTCCTTAAATAATACTAAAGCACCCCAATCCCATGGGTTATGTCCCCCTATTAGCAGATATAGGCAGAGACTTGAATATGTAGGTGACATCAGTATAGCTAGTGGTGCTGTCAGGAATATTCCAAAAAGCACAGTTACTTACCGTAACAGGTGTTATCCAGGGACAGCAGGAAGATATTCTTGACTGATGGGTGACGGCACCGACGGAGCCCCGGTACGGACAATTTTAGAGTGATTGCACTCTAAGAACTTGGAAAGTTCTGGCAGGCTGCACCGCGCACGCGCGAGTGCCTTCCCGCCCGACAGAGGCACGCGGTCCCCAGTTAGGATAAGCCAGCTAAGAAGCCAACCCGGGGAGGTGGGAGGGACGCAAGAATATCTGCCTGCTGTCCCTGGATAACACCTGTTACGGTAAGTAACTGTGCTTTATCCCAGGACAAGCAGGCAGCATATTCTTGACTGATGGGTGACCTCCAAGCTAACAAGAAGAGGGATGGAGGGAAGGTTGGCCATTAGGAAAACAAATTTTGCAAAACAGATTGGCCGAAGTGTCCATCCCGTCTGGAGAATGCATCCAGACAATAATGAGATGTAAAAGTATGAACTGAGGACCAAGTAGCAGCCTTGCAGATTTCCTCAATAGGAGTGGAACGGAGGAAAGCTACAGAAGCTGCCATCGCTCGGACTCTATGGGCCGTGACAGAACCTTCCAGAGTCAGTCTGGTCTGAGCATAACAGAATGAAATGCACACTGCCAGCCAATTAGACAACGTACGTTTAGAAACAGGACGTCCCAAATTATTCGGATCAAAGGACAGAAAGAGTTGGGGAACTGATCTGTGGGGTTTTGTACGCTCTAGATAGTAAGCTAGAGCCCTCTTACAATCCAAAGTATGCAGAGCCTGTTCCCCAGAATGAGAGTGAGGTTTCGGAAAGAAGACAGGCAGAATAATGGATTGGTTGAGATGGAATTCAGAGACAACCTTAAGGAGAAACTTTGGATGTGTACGCAGAACCACTTTGTCATGATGAAAGACCGTAAAAGGTGGATCTTCAACTAGTGCATGTAGCTCACTGACCCTCCTGGCAGAGGTAAGAGCAATAAGGAAAAGTACCTTCCAAGTGAGAAACTTGAAAGGAGTGGTAGCCAAAGGTTCAAATGGAGGCTTCATTAAGGCGGAAAGAACCACATTGAGATCCCAGATAACCGGAGGGGCTTTAAGAGGTGGTTTCACATTGAAAAGACCCCGCATGAACCTGGACACCAGGGGATGAGCTGAGAGAAGTTTTCCATGAACCAGCTCATGAAAAGCAGCAATGGCACTGAGGTGGACTCTGATGGAAGAAGACTTAAGGCCAGAGTCAGACAAAGAAAGCAAATAATCCAACAATGTCTCCACTGCCAGGGAAGTGGGATCAAGATGATGAAGAAGACACCAGGAAGAAAATCGTGTCCACTTCTGATGGTAACATTGCAGAGTGGCTGGTTTCCTGGAGGCATCTAGAATGGAACGAACGGGCTGAGACAAAAGAGTATCATGAGAAGTCAGCCCGAGAGATACCAAGCTGTCAGGTGCAGAGACTGGAGGTTGGGATGCAGAAGGGTCTCCTGATGCTGTGTAAGCAGAGAAGGAAACAGTGGAAGAAGAAAAGGTTCCCTGGAACTGAGTTGAAGTAGAAGGGAGAACCAATGTTGCCTGGGCCACCTCGGAGCAATCAGAATCATGGTGGCTCGTTCCCTCGTGAGCTTGAACAAGGTTCTCAACATGAGAGGCAGAGGAGGGAAAGCGTACAGGAACAGATTGGACCAGTCGAGGAGAAATGCATCCGCTGCCAGACGGAGAGGAGAGTAGAGACTGGAGCAGAATAGGGGCAGCTGATGATTGTGAGGAGCTGCAAAGAGGTCTATCTGAGGAGTGCCCCATTGAGCGAAGATGGACTGTAGAGTGAAAGGATCGAGTGTCCACTCGTGAGGCTGGAGAATTCTGCTGAGCTTGTCCGCTAAGGAATTCTTTTCTCCCTGAATGTAGATAGCTTTCAGGAATAGATGGTGATTTATGGCCCAAGTCCAGATCTTCTGGGCTTCCTGGCACAAGAGGCGAGAGCCCGTCCCACCCTGCTTGTTGATGTAGTACATCGCAACTTGATTGTCTGTGCACAGCAGGAGAACTTGAGGAAAGAGAAGATGTTGGAAGGTCTTGAGGGCATAAAACATCACTCTGAGTTCCAGGAAATTGATGTGATGCTTCTTTTCCTGGGCCATCCAAAGGCCTTGAGTTTGGAACTCGTTCAAATGAGCTCCCCAGGCATAAGGGGAGGCGTCGGTGGTGATGACTAGTTGATGAGGAGGTAGATGGAGCAGAAGACCTCTGGAGAGATTTGAGGATATCAACCACCATTGTAGAGACTGACGAAGAGATGATGTGACAGATATGTGACGTGAGCAAGGATCCATCGCTTGGGACCACTGGGTAGCTAGGGTCCATTGAGGAGTGCGTAGGTGAAGACGTGCGAAGGGTGTGACATGAACTGTGGAGGCCATGTGACCCAAGAGTATCATCATTTGCTTGGCAGAGATGGAAAGTTGTAGAAGCACCTGCTGACACAGATATTGAAGCGTTTGAAGACGGTTGGATGGCAGGAACGCTCTCATGAGGACTGTGTCCAAGACAGCTCCGTTGAATTGAAGTCTCTGAGTGGGGATGAGATGAGATTTGGGTAGATTGATCTCGAACCCCAGAAGTTGAAGAAACATGATGGTTTGGTTGGTGGCCAGGAGAACAGTCTGAGATGAATTGGCCTTGATTAACCAGTCGTCCAGGTAAGGAAAGGCCTGAAGGTGGTGAGATCGTAGAAAGGCAGCCACCACAATCAGACATTTGGTGAACACTCTTGGAGAGGAGGCAAGACCGAAGGGAAGCACCTTGTATTGGTAATGACAACGATTGATCATGAAGCGTAGGTACTGTCTGGAGGCCAGATTGACCGGTATATGAGTGTATGCTTCTTTGAGATCGAGGGAACATAGCCAGTCGCCTTGATTGAGAAGAGGGTAAAGAATGGCCAGAGAAAGCATTTTGAATTTCTCTTTTACCAAGCATTTGTTGAGATCGCAAAGATCTAGAATGGGTCTTAGATCTCCTGTCTTTTTGGGGACTAGAAAATAACGGGAGTAGAATCCCTGCCCTCTCTGATCTAGAGGAACTTCCTCTATAGCGTTCAGAAGGAGGAGGGATTGAACCTCTTGAAGAAGGAGGGAAGACCGAGGAGTGTTGAAAGCAGACTCTCTTGGCAGACTTTGGGCAGGAGGTGTCTGAAAGTTGAGAGAGTAGCCGTGGCGGATGATGTTGAGGACCCACTGGTCCGAGGTGATGATTTCCCAACGGCTTATGAAATGTATAAGGCGTCCTCCTATGGGCTGTGGAAGATGAGTAGAAGGAGGAAAATTGGCTATGTCCAGGAGAATCAAGTCAAAAGGGTTGAGTAGGTTTTTGTGAAGGGGGAGGTTTCACCTGCTGCTGTTGCTGAGCCTGTCTAGCAGGTGGTCTTTGTTGTCTCTGACGTCTAGGCTGTTGTGAAGTCTGTGGCAGAGGACGGGCCACAAATCTTCGTTGGTAGGCCGAGTGCTGACGAAAAGGCCTGGTAGGTGGAGTTGCTTTCTTAGTTTTAAGAAGAGTGTCCCACCGAGTTTCATGAGCCGAGAGCTTTTGAGTAGTGGAATCCATGGAATCTCCAAACAGCTCATCCCCCAAACAAGGTGCGTTGGCTAGCCGGTCCTGATGATTGACATCGAGTTCGGAAACTCGAAGCCAGGCCAGCCGTCGCATGGCTACAGACATAGCTGTGGCTCTGGAGGTCAGTTCAAAAGTGTCATAAATTGATCTGACCATGAATTTACGAAGCTGCAAAAGGGAGGAACAAGTTTGGTGAAAAACAGATTTCTTCCGGTCGGGGAAGATATTTCTCGAAAACAGTCAGATTTTGTATAAGCTGTTTTAGATAGAATGAGAAATGGAATGCGTAATTTCCTGACCGGTTGGCCAACATCGCATTCTGGTACAGCCTTTTTCCAAATTTGTCCATGGATTTACCCTCTCTGCCAGGAGGGACTGAAGCATACACACTAGCCCCCTTAGACTTTTTGAGTGTGGATTCAACTAAAAGGGACTCATGAGGTAGTTGGGGCTTGTCAAACCCAGGAATGGGAATGACTTTATATAAAGAGTCCAACTTGCGGGAAGTTCCAGGTACAGTTAAAGGAGATTCTAAATTTTTATAAAAGGTCTCTCTCAAGATGTCATGGAGAGGTAACTTAAGATATTCCTTTGGAGGCTGGTCAAAATCCAGTGCATCTAGAAAAGCTTTGGATTTCTTTGACTCAGCCTCCAAGGGGATGGAGAGAGAATCACACATTTCCTTCAAAAAGGAAGAAAAAGAGGACACATCTGGTCTAGAGGAAGGTCCCAAAGCAGAAGGGTCCTCGTCACCAGAAGAGCATTCCCCTTCAGAAAGAAGAGGATCCTCTGAATCACCCCACAAATCAGGATCTCGAACTTGAAAACTCCGGTCCCGAGATTCTGGTGTGGAGGGTTCTAGGTGACGAGATTTGCGAAGCGATTTCCCTGACCTGATCGACTCGGTACCGGGAGATGTCACTGGATGCACCGGAGCCGAAGTCTGTACAGCCTGATGGTGAGCTCTTGGCTCCGGTGCAAGAACCGGCATGGAGACCGAGGAAGCAGATTGTACCGGTACCGACAAAGTGGAAGCGGATAAAATAGGGCGTTCCACTGTCAGTAC
Organism: Geotrypetes seraphini; assembly: GCF_902459505.1. NCBI lineage: Eukaryota > Metazoa > Chordata > Amphibia > Gymnophiona > Dermophiidae > Geotrypetes > Geotrypetes seraphini. The sequence continues at coordinate 89,968,526 of NC_047085.1, forward strand.
CGGTGGCTCAGACCAGACCGGGACCAGAAGGCTCGGTGCCAAGAGTGAAGGAAGAAGGTGTTGCAACTGTTCTTTAAGCTGCACTTGCAGAACAGCAGCTATACGCTCTTCGAGTGAGGGCACCGGTACCGCCTTTTTCTTCTGCGGTACCTGTGGTGCTGCTCTACGCCCCGAGGATGAGGAACCCGATGTCGAGGGGCTCACCTCTATTGGGGCGGAGCGCTTCCGTGGGCGCCTCGAGGTCGGCAGGATTGGGCTCGCTGCCACCGAGACCGGAGGACGCTCCAACGGGGAAGGCTTCTTAGCCGGCTTACCTGAAGGAGTCGACGCCGACGCGGTATCGCGTGGCGTCGATGAGGTGGGTGCCGACTGTGCCGGAGCCGATGTCGGTGCCGGTGTAGTAGAGTCAGACATTTCGGCACCAAAAAGCAATCTCTGCTGGATTTGACGATTTTTCAGAGTTCGCTTTTTTAAAGTTGTACAGCGGGTGCAGGTAGACGCTCGATGGTCGGGACCAAGACACTGTAGACACCAATTATGTGGGTCAGTGAGTGAAATTGGTCGTGCACACCGCTGGCACTTCTTGAACCCGGGTTGAAGGGGCATGAATGTAAAAACGGCTTCAGCCAAATCGAAGGCCGAGGCCTCGATGGTGGCAAAAGGCCCCGCCGGGGCGAAATCAATAAAAGAAGAAAAAAACAAATGTTGTTTTTTTTTTAAAGAAAAGAAAATAAAGGTAAAAAGGAAGGAAACAATATTTCCTTCACGAGTTTACGCGAGCGGGAAGAATCAAAAAGATTTTCTCACAACGGCCGTTGAGAGAAACGCGTCTTCTTAGCTCCGCGGAAACTAAGAAACTGGGGACCGCGCGCCTCTGTCGGGCGGGAAGGCACTCGTGCGTGCGCGGTGCGGCCTGCCAGAACTTTCCAAGTTCTTAGAGTGCAATCACTCTAAAATTGTCCGTACCGGGGCTCCGTCGGTGCCGTCACCCATCAGTCAAGAATATGCTGCCTGCTTGTCCTGGGATAATGCTAATACCAAAGCTACTCAAGATACCAAAACAATTAAGAGGAAACAAGCAGAGAGCCTAACTGTACCTAAACTGAAGACTCCATAGACTTTGCAGAACTGACTACATACTAACAGTTGACACACCCAGGACACAGAAAATCCCTCTGTCTTCTTAGGTGGGTCCTGGATGAGTCCATTAAAAATCAATGGAAAAATCAGTCAAATACACACAATTATCACGCTGGAGTACACTTGTGACCATAACTCTTACACAGTAATATAGTAACATAGTAAATGACAGCAGATAAAGGCCTGTGTGGTCCACCCAGTCTGCCCAACGGTTGCATTCCTTCTCAAAGCAACAAACCAGTAATTATTTGTTTCAGTATATCTCCCCCCTCCCCCAAGATAGGTAAGACCTGTACTCAATGTGGTATGAAATGCATATAAATTGCTCTTGATCCTTCTTGCCGCATATGAAATGGAGACCGTAGAAGTCTGTTTAGCACTGGCTACACATTCCACAATGCCCCACTGCTGGAGTTGCCTTCAAAGCTAAATCCCAGTCCCAGCCCCACCCCTGATCCATCTTGCCATATACTGGACGCAGACCATAGAAGTCCATTTGGAATCATCTTCACTTTCCCGTCGCTGGGCTTCCATTTAAGAACCATTCATGCACATCATAAATGAAGTTCTAGTTTTTGATCTGTTGAGTTGTGTCTCAATACTATCCTCTTTCTATTTAGGGATCCTTAGTATCTGATCCCACGCATTTTTGAAAACCGTTTTTGCCTCCACCACCTACCTCTATAGCAGGGATCTCAAAATCCCTCCTTGAGGGCCACAATCCAGTCGGGTTTTCAGGATTTCCCCAATGAATATGCATTGAAAGCAGTGCATGCACATAGATCTCATGCATATTCATTGGGGAAATCCTGAAAACCCAACTGGATTGCGGCCCTCAAGGAGGGACTTTGAGATCCCTGCTCTATAGGGAGGGCATTCCAGGCATAAACCACCCTCTCCATGAAACACAAACATAGAAACATGATGGCAGATAAAAGGCCCATCCACAGTAACTATTATCTCTCTCTCTAAGAGATCCCACGTTCCTATCCCAGTGTATTCAGACACAGTCTCTGTCTCCTCCACTACCTCTTCCGGGAGACCCTTCCATGCATATACCACTCTTTCTGTAAAAAAGTATTTCCTTAGATTACTCCGGAGACTATCACCTCAATTTCAACCTATGCCCTCTCATTGCATTTTCCTTTCAAATGAAAGAGACTCGACTCATTCGCATTTACATTACATAGGTATTTAAACATCTCTCAAGAATCAAAATCGCAACAGCAAAAATATAAATGCAATATACAAAAAATTGTTATTAGCCTAGTGGTGGAGATACCCCATGAAAGTACATTTATAATAGGTGGAGAAAAAGCCTCAACTTATCAACAATATACGGACGGCAACCCAATGAGTTCTTAAGCCAGTCCTGCTCTGTATCATAGGCAAAAAACTGCACACATTTCAAAATGTAATTTTTTAAAATGGGACCAAAGCCACCACTGTGCACAGGGAGCCAGAAAAAGAACAAAACAGTTCACTTATCTTCTGACGATGGCAACAGCAGCGAGTAGGTCTTCCTGCTATAGCATTTCTCACGTTGACAAAAAACAAGGAACTGGATGTCACTAACAAGGCTCTTGTTTCGCCAAACAACGGCTGCATCCCCCCAAGAAACCGGAAGTATAAAATCCAGTGCCATTCTGAGTCGTGTGTGGACGGAGCAGGAGAGAATGCGATTGCCCTGATGCAGCCATTGTTCGGCGAAACAAGAGCCTTGTTGGTGACATCCAGTTCCTTGTCTTTTGTCAGCGTGATAAGCTATAGCAGGATAAGCTATAGCAGGAAGACCTACTCGCTGCTGTTGTTGCCGCCATCGTCAGAAGATAAATGAACTGTTTTGCTCTTTTTCTGGCTCCCTGTGCACAGTGGTGGCTTTGGTCCCATTTTGAAAAATTACATTTTGAAATGTGTGCAGTTTTTTGCCTATGATACAGAGCAGGACTGGCTTAAGAACTCATTGGGTTGCCATCTGTATATTGTTGATAAGTTGAGGCTTTTTCTCCACCTATTATAAATGTACTTTCATGGGGTATCACTACCACTAGGCTAATAACAATTTTTTGTATTTTGCATTTAAACATCTCTATCATATCTCCCCTCTCCCACCTTTCCAAAGTATACAGATTGAGATCTTTAAGTCTGTCCCCATATCTTATGATGAAGACCACATATCATTTTAGTGGCCTTCCTCTGGACCGACTCCATCCTTTTTATATCTTTTTGAAGGTGCGGCCTCCAGAATTGTACACAATATTCTAAATGAGGTCTGTCTTATACAGGGGCATCAATACCTCCTTTTTCTTACTGGACATACCCCTTCCTATGCAACCTAGCATCCTTCTAGCTTTCACCGTCACCTTTTCAACCTGTTTGGACACCTTAAGATCATCACATACAATCACAGCCAAGTCCTGCTCTTCTGTCATGCACATAAAGTTCTTCACCCCCTAAACTGTACCGTTCCTTCAGGTTTTTGCAGCCCAAATGCATGACCTTGCATTTCTTAGCATTAAATTTTAGCTGTCAAATTTCAAACCATTCTTCAAGCTTCGTTAGGTCTTTCTTCATGTTATTCACACCATCCGGAGTGTCTATTCTATTGCAGATTTTGATATCATCCACAAAGAGGCAAATCTTACCCAACAACCCTTCAGTAATATCATTTATAAAAATGTTAAGAACAGGTCCAAAAATAGAACCTTGGGGCACACCACTGGTAACATCCCTCTGTCGCCTTCCACTCAACCAATTCTTGACCCAGCCCGTCACTTTGGGACCCATCTTGAGGGCACTCAGTTTATTTATTGGACGTCTGTTACTCCTAAGTCTACCACCCCGCAACTTCATATTATGTCCTCTAGTTTTACTACTTCTCCATTTCTGAAATACATATGTTTGTAGATTAATACCTTTCAAGTATTTAAATGTCTGTATCATATTTCCTCTATCCGTTCTTTCCTCAAGGGTATACATATTCAGGTATTCCAAGCCTCTTCTCATATGCATCTCGGCACAATCCTGATATCATCTTTATCGCATTCTTCTGGACTGCTCAAGCCTTTTTACATCTTTAGCAAAATATGGCCTCCAGAACGGAACATAATATTTTAAGTGGGGCCTCATCAATGACTTATACAGGGATATCAACACTGCTCCGTTTCTGCTGGCAATTCCTCTCTCTATGCAGCCCAGCGTCCTTAGGCTACAGCCACCTCGTGTCACAATTTTTTGCAGCCTTGAGATCTTATCACGCCAAGGTCCCTCTCTCGAGCCCAATTCTTCTGACGGCACTGAATCTATGGTCTAATTTATATAAGTCTCTGTATTGTTGCTAAGACTCTGCATGACTTTTCTGGGCACTCCATTGGGGAGTCTACAAACCAGTCTGTTAGGGGATGGGTGAAATCGAGTTTGTACCCTTCCTGAATGATCTCCAGCATCTAGCAGTCTGACAAGATCTGCTCCCAGACCTCGCATAAGCCAACAGCCGTCCTCCTATCCTTAGTAGGAAAAATTTGGCCCTGGCTTCACTGCACCTTCTTGGAGGTTGAAGAGGAATGAGGATAGGAGGCTTGGCTTCGCCTAGGTCCTATGAATCTGTCTTGATCCCTGAGAGGATCTAATCCAAACTACCTCAACCAGACATAGGAGAACTCACAAACCACAAACCATTCACGCATCCCCCAATCAGAGGCGTCAAACAAAAAAAACTGTACGATGGCCTTCTAGCCACTCAAGCAGCAAAACTAGACTACCAACTCTCCAATTTACTGATAACGACTCTATACTACAAATCGTTTATAAAAGAAATAAAAACCATCCTATTCAAGAAATTCTTGAAGACAAACTAACACTGCAAGACTCATCCCAATCCTCTAAAGCAGTGGTCTCAAACTCAAACCCTTTGCAGGGCCACATTTTGGATTTGTAGGTATTTGGAAGGCCTCAGAAAAAAATAGTTAATGTTTTATTAAAGAAATGACAATTTTGCATGAGGTAAAACTCTTTATAGTTTATAAACCTTTCTTTTTGGTTAAGTCTTAATAATAATATTTTAATTTATAGCTAAAGAGACATATGATCAAGAAATGGTTTTATTTTACTTTTGTGATTATGATAAACATACAGAGGGCCTCAAAATAGTACCTGGCGGGCCGCATGTGGCCCCCGGGCCGCGAGTTTGAGACCACTGCTCTAAAGCAACTCGCTCTACTCTTCAATTCCTCTGGAAATGGCCAGATAACTTCTTTTGTAATCCACCTTGAACTGCAAGGTATTGGCGGAATAGAAATCACTAATGTAATATTTCTAACAAAGGAAACATCACATTGTAAACTGGGAATATGGTAGGCCTGCCCTGGCTGCTATGCTCCTGCCCACCTAAATGTGGCTTGGTGCACCCTAGACTATCATGGTGACTTAGCACTACTTTTGATACTGCTAATTTTTTTTCAAAGTCTTTTTAGAAATCAGTCTCAGACCCCACTGGTCCCTTGCTAGTAGGAGTACGGGTCTCTATTCACTTCCTCAGGGTGCCATGCAACTTTGTTCCCGCCTGTTCTTCTACACCAGGGCCTGCACCCTGCCCCCCGCCCGAAGGCCTGCATGTTTTCCTCCAGCTTCCCAGTCTCACCTTCAAAGCAGCCTGCATAGGATCGCCGGTCAGCTGTAGTGTTCCTAGCAGACTGCCGTCAGCCTCCACAGCACATTCCCTCTGCCATGGTCCCGCCCATCCTCTAACGTACGGGACTGCGGCAGAGGAAATGTGCTGTGGAGGTCGTCAGCAACTTATTAGGTTCACTACAGCCGTCCAACGATCCTCTGCAGGCTGCTTTGAAGAGGAGACCGGGAAGCCAGGTGGAGGGAGGGAAGGAACTGCAGGCCAAATTTAATTATCCTGCAGGCCAAATTTGGCCTGTAGGTTTGAGTTTGACACCCCTGGCTTATAGTGTTAGTAGAAAAATTATATTACAATGAAATTAAGTTTATATATTAGAAAATAATTTGAGAAATGTATTTATTGCTCAATTCTCGGATTGTAATTTTTCAGAGAACAGAGTTCTTCCATTAACAGTAATGTGCTCTTTTGTTCTGGACTGTAGATCAGGCTCATATGATGTCTGCAGTGTAGACCAATGTCTGGACTCCTTTACCCTATTTTAATAAGAATCTATATCATGTGTGTCCTTAAATCAGTTTTATAACTAAATACAAAATGGGAATCATCTCAATGCTACTTTTAAATATTACTGTGCATAGTTTGGAAAAGTATAAAAAAACTGGTTATCTTGACTCCCTTCCCCCCCCCACCCCCACACACGGTCTCATAAATTTCCAGTTTCCAAGAATATTTAACTACATTTGCGTTGAGTTGGAAATCTAAACATGCCAGACTTGAGAAGTCCTTGTTAAAATGTTGTTAGCCTGTGCTTGCAATTCCTGGGACTGGAGGATAATCTTTGGGTTTAGCAGAGGGCTGCCGATTGTAAGCTTTGACAATCCCCAGGCATCCTCACTGGTTCACACCAACCAAATACATGAAGGTTTCGGTTTCAGCCAAAAGTGGTCAGAGAGTTTCAGTAGCAGTTTGTCAGCCTTTACTAGCAGTTAAAAAAGAAAAATTAAAAAAGCAAGCATCAAAGTACAGAGCTTGTCAAGCTCCTACTTTATATTTGGTATATTGGAAACCATCCCCACAACAAAAACATAACACAGTAACAAATTCACAGTTAAAACTTTTATGTCACAAATCCCCGGATTCTGTAACCGGAGCCCATGTCAGCGGCCACCTTAAAAGCGGCCGCCGATCACGTCTCAACCACACGACAGCGCCAGTTACAGAATCATGACTAAACAGCTAAGATAGGCGGCTGAAATGTAGGCCTGGAAAACCCTGGCCTATATTTCAGCTGCCTATCTATGCCATGGGATCCTAAAGCCAGCCCGCAAATGCTATAAGCTGATCGTGGCAGGGGAATTTATCACCGATCAGCTGAGCCGGCAGGATGAACTGGAAAGGGACCTAAGTTCCTGATTGGTCCAGGTGCCTAAGGCCCTTCTCACCTGGCCCATCTGGACCAGTCAGAACCTCAGGCTCCTCCCCGTTGCATCCCAGGTACAGGGTTGAGGGGGTTGGGGCAGGGTTTTGGGATGCGTGTTCTCAGGCAAGAGAGAGTGGGCATCCCTCCTGCTGTGGATTTTTTTTTGGGGGGTGTCAGGCAAGAGGGAGTAGGCATCCTTCATGCTGACTGTGGGGGATCCTCTGTAGTCGCAGCTAGCTCAGCTGATTCCGGCAGGGGAATTTCCCTCCCCCCCAATCAGCTCAATCGGCAGGACTCCCCGAAGTCATAGCTTTGGGGAGTCCTGCCAGCTCAGCTGATCGGGGATAAATTCCTCTGCCACAATCAGTTTATAGCAGCTGCGGGCGAGCAGGCTGGCTGGCTTTAGGATTCCGCAGCATAGCTAGGTGGCCAAGGTTTTCCAGGCCTACATTTCAGGTGCCTATCTTCACATGAATCACAACTAGGTAACCGCTTTAGCCCACCTAACATCACTTCGGCATTGGCCACACCTACTTTGGCATTCTGAGGCCTAAAGTGGCTACCTAGTCGCGATTCCAGTGCTTTTTATTTAGGCATCAGTAGGCATTCAAACCTTGCCATTTTTAAAGGTGTTTTTCAATGCCACCAACATCTAAGTTTAGGTATGGTTTTAGAATTTCCCACAAAATGCACCATTATACAGGTTTTCTTTGTTAGCAGAATCCATTAACTACTGGATTATAAATTCACACATTTAATTTAATAAAATTTGATATACTGTATTTCAAACTAAAGTATATCAAGGTGATTTACAGTTATTAAAAACAAATGTTATTAGTGTGCTACAAGACCAAAGCACTATTCTGTATGGGAAATTTTTTCAAAGTATTTCAATGTACTTTTGAAATAAACAGCTTACCTGCTCCATCCTGAAAACACTGTAAATCTTCTTCTAAGAATGACATAGATGGCTGCACCATTGAGCCACTTTCTAAATGTACTTCATTATTTGGTGGTATATTATAAATAAATCTTTTTGTAGTCTGGTTTTTCCTCCTGGGTTTGCCAGGTTCTTGTAATGACAGTGTATGTGAGCCCACATCATTCCATACAAAAACTTTTCCTTGACCCTGAGGTTCAATTTCAGTCACTTCAGGAGAGCTATCCTGAATCCAACTAGAGTCATTGGTTTGGTAGTTTTCTATTTGGCCCTCATCCAGACTATAACCATCATTCTCATTCTTTAAGCTACTTGCTAAATTAGTAAGATTGCGCGTTGCCCAAAAACTGCCAGTTTTCTGTTCCACCGATACCACACCTTCCCTGTTTATGGTGTTTCTTTTGTTATAGTTCACTACCACAGTCTCTGGAGCTTCCAATTTCTTGCTTATGTTTAAGGCATCCTTGATAAAATTGCGACAGGCTTGAACAACTTCTGTCATCTGAAGGTAGCTGGCCACTGACATCACTTCAATGGCATTTTGACTTGTAAGCACCAGATTACCAGAATACATGAAGTCCAAGATAACAGAGAAACCTTGCACAGCAGCAACATCTAAATAGGTAACAGTGGTTTGGTCACGGCTTTCCTTATTTGTAAAGCAATACAAAGTTTTGAAGAAACGGCTGCCAGCAACCAGGATGTTCTTATGAGCTCTGAAAACCTTCCCGCTCACCACAATGTTAACGTCACAAAGAATGCCTTTCTTCCTCTGTTCATTTAATTCTTGCAAAAGCTGATAGCAGTATGAATTTTCATTTGGTTTAGCATTATAATCATTGAAAACTTCAGTCAGCTCTTCCTTAATTTCCGGTTCCTGCATTTGAATAAATCAAATTATAAATATGTTTAGAAAACAAATTACAACAACTGATCAAACACAAACTAGCTCATAAAAAAAGAATTGAAAGAAAAAAAAAATCCTCTGAAAAAATGTCCACTGCAGCATACTCAAGCAACAATGATCACAAGCTATCCCAATGGCTCAGACACATTGTACAAGATATAAATTCTCCTGTTCAACATAGCTCTACTAACTTATAAATATCATAAGCCACTCTGTTTTTATAGAAAAGAGGTAGATGGAAAGATTAGGTTTTTACCTTGGTAATCTTCTTTTTTGTAAATCCACACTCAATTCCTGAACAAGTGGGTAGTCAATCCCACCTTGTAGGAAGCCTCATTAGCACAGCTTTTTGCTCCACCTCTTGTCTCTAGACTGTCCTCCAACTTCCAGTGTGTGACAAAGCAGACAACCATTCTTGTAGAAGACACAGAAAAGAGAGTGGTAAGGGGAAACTCCCCGAGAAATGAGTCTAATCTGCTCGTATTTAAAAAACATCATAACAACCACCAACCATTCTTTGTAACTTGAATAACCAAACATTGAAAACAAGGAGACTCGACCCGCACTGTCAGTACAGGACCCATCAAGGAGAGACCCTCCCAGAGTAAAATGTACAATAGTTGTGGATGTTAATCTTGGAAAGGCTGGTCAAAGAAACAAAAGTCCAACTTACCAGTACTTATTGAGGCAGACAACGATGAATCAGCGACTCCCAGGGCGGACTTCAGGAACTGAATGTAGATTTATAAGAAAAATGCTTACCAAGGTAGGAACCTAATTTTTCATTCTTGTACAATCCCACTCAATTCCTGAACATGTGAGATGTAACACAGCAATCCCTCAAATTCAGGGAGGGACTGATGAGCCGGCTGCAAGAGCCAAAGATCCAAATGCGGAATCCCCCTTGGCCACATCTATCCTGTAAAACTTTGTAAAGGTCTGCATACCATGGGTGCCTTGGCCAATCGGGTGTCATAAGAATCATTCGATGCTAGTGTGTCTTGATTATTCACAGAAGACAGCCTATCATAGGCCATGCAGGAAAGATATAGAGAAGACCCTCCTATGGACACGGCTGCACCATGGCATCCAATCCTTCGCTTCCTGGATTGCGATGGTGGCCAAAGAACCAAGCCGCCTTCTCGCTGGATGCCGATGCCATCAGGCTGAACATTGGACAATCCCATCTCTCTACTATACATGTGAAGGCTCTCTGGGACAGAGAGCATTCCCCAGGATCCAGAGTTTGACACATTGGAAAGAATAACCCAAACCACAGTTACCGGATGCTAGGTTCCACCGTTGGGGTTAGTTCCCAAGAAAAGGACCTGGATGTCATCAGACACAATACAATGAAACATTCCACCCAATGTATTGTGGCGGCCAAAAAAGCAAACTGGATGCCAGAAATTATTTAAAAAGGGATGGTTATCAATACTTTTATAATGCCCCTGTATCGCTCCATGGTGCGACCTCATCTGGAGGATTGCGTTCAATTCTGGTCTCTATCTCAAGATATAGTGGCACTAGAAAAGGATCAAAGAAGAGCGACCAAGATGATAAAGGGGATGAACACCTTGTATGAGGAAAGACTAAAAAGGTTAAGGCTCTTCAGCTTGGAAAAAAGACAGCTGAGGGGAGATATGATGAAGTCTACAAAATCCTGAATGCAGCAGAACAGGTACAAAGACTAAGGGACACTCGAAGTTACAAGGAAATACTTTTAAAACCAACAGGAAGAAATATTTTTTTCAGTCAGAGAATAGTTAAGCTCTGGAATGCATTTGCCAGAGGTTGTGGTAAAAGCAGATGGCATAGCTGGTTTTAAGAAAGGTTTGGACAATTTCCAGGAGGAAAAGTCCATAGTCTGTTATTGAGAAAGACATAGGGGAAGTCACTGCTTCTCCTGGATCGGTAGCACTGCTTCTCCTTGAAATTTGGCCACCATGAGAATGGGCTACTGGGCTTGATGGACATTGGTCTGACCCAGGATGGCTATTCTTATGAGATAATCTACTTGCAGGTTGCCTACTCCTGCTACATGCGCCGTCAAAGATGCCAGAAGATTGTTTCCTGCCCAGCAAAAGAGCATTTGAGCCTTCCGCTGTAGAGGAGCACTTCTGGTGCTCTCTTGAGGATCGACATAGGCTTCTACTGTAGCATTGTCCGAAAAGACTTGAACCGCTCCATTCTGGCATGCACTCTCAACGAGCAGTAGAGCCCCAACTGGATCACCTGAAACTCCAAGCACTTATCGACCACTTCCTCTTGAAAGGAGACCACCATCCCTGAACCTGGCATACTCTCCCCACCCCCCACTCACAAAGGCTAGCGTCCATCATCAAGATCACCCAAGTGGAAATCCGAAGGGGAATGCCCCTGAAGAGAAAGAAAAAATTCAACTAACAGGCAACACCGTGAGAAACCTCCATAAACCAAAGGGGTCGTAGATGCAGCAGATCTCTATGCGGACTCCAACAGGAGATCAACATTCCCTGAAGAGGGCGCAAGACAGCTCAATCAGCAACACACTTCATCAGCAGCATCCAGCAGCAACCAGTGCAGAGACGGGCTAGGGCACGTGCAGCGACTCACACGCTGCACGCAGCCAGCTACAAGCCTTCCTCCTTCCTCCTGATGTCACAGAGAAGGTTCTGGGCCAGTCAATTGCTTCCTGGGTGGCCTGCAACCTTTTCTCCGATGTCAGAATTGATGTCAGGGGAGGGGAGAAGGCTTGTGGGCCGGCTATATGCAAATCGCTGCACATGCCCTGGTCTGTCCCTATGCGGAGTTGCTGATGGAGCGTGTCAGCTCTGGCAAGGTGGCAGGGTCAGTTTCGAGGGCGGGGGTGGTGCAAAGGGCGGGGAGGCAGGGAGGGATCTCTGCTGGCAGCGGCTTCTGCGGAGGGCAGGCAGGGATCCCCAGCGGGAGGCAGGCCGCGCACCCCCAACAGGCGGCCCGCGTATCACACGTTGAGAAACACTGACTTAAAAGGATCTGGTAAAATCACTGATCTTTTATAACACATCCATCTAAATAGTAAAGTATCTCTTTTGTGCAGCAACCATATATTTTCTTAACATACAAGCCTTTTAAGGACAACTGTTGTTAGCTTGTAAAGTAACAGTTTGCATCTTATCTGATAATGTTTGTTCCCTTAGTCACAGCAGATGAATCCAGATGACTGGGTTAAGTCCACCTACTAGCAAGCGGAGATAGAGAGCACAAAGTTGAGCTCTGGTATATATGCGATGGTATGCTCACTGGCAATTCAGTATTCCTCCCAACAGGCCAAGCAGCACAAAACTCCCTCTTTACATCTGTGGGATCCACCTCGAGTCTGTCCATAGGGCTAAATCCTATGGAGTAAAGGCAAAAGAAAAACAAACAAAGCAACTAAGGGCGGAGCTCTGGATGCATCTGCTGTGACTAAAGGAATGAACATTATCAGGTAAGATGCATAATGTTACTTTCCTTGTCATCAGCAGCAGATGAATCCAGATGAATGGGATGTAACAAAGCAATGCATAAGAGGGTGGGCCATAGAGCAGAATGCAGCCAGAAAGTCCATCAAGACTGGAGGATCCCCATGACCCAGAAAAGGAAGGATTAGCCAGTTGAGATGTGGTCCAAGACAAGCCAAAGATCAAAACAGGCCACCTCCAAGGCCATGGAGAAAGCAGACGCCAGATGAAGAGAGAGCCCAAAGGATGCCAGAAAAGGCTGTATAGACTGTCAATGTGCTGTTAAGTGATAAGCCCCCCTGGGCAGTCCAGTGTTTGCTCAACATGTAGCAAGAGATTGCATCAAGCAGGTCAGTCAACAGAGCACTGTGCCTGGAAAGAGGAGAACATGTCAGCTAGAGATGCAGAGCACTGCTCTACATCCAGAGGAAAGGAACACAACGGAGCACCATGTCTAGAAAGAAGAGAACACATCAGCTAGATAAGCAGAGCAGTGCTCTACATCCAGAGGGGAGGAGCAGCAAGCAGGCATCCAGACCCGCTAGAGATGGGATAAGCTGGCACCCAGACACATGAAACAGGCACCCAGACCAGCTAGAGATATGAGACGCCAGCATTCAGACACGCGAAGCAAGCATCTCAAGCAGCATTCTGGCAGGCGGTCTTACGTATGCGCTCGATGCGGAGAACTGAAGAGCCTGAAGAAACAAGTCAGACTCCTGGAGGGTAGAATACTGGAACTGAAGACACTTCTAGCAGCGGAGGAAGGAGACAGAGATACAGAGAACATCAAGACAGAGGACACCATCGAGGAAGAAGTCATAGAGGAGGCATACAGGGAGGGTGTGGAAAATCACCAGCAACAGTGGAACTGCCGAAATACACCTATGGAGAGTGTGGACCACCCAACGGACAACCACCACGAAGAAATGGGTGGCACTGCAGCGGGAATGAAGGATACGGACCTGCGACTGGAGAGATGGACATACACCAGAGAATCAAGAGAAGATAGAGAGGACAGCAATCGTTGTGGGGGACTCCATCATCAGACGAGTCGACAGCCACATAGCAGGAGGAAGACTGGATCGGCTGGTGACCTGCCTACCGGAAGCCAAGGTAGAAGACATAGTGAGCCGCATCGACAGGATTGTTGACAGTGTGGAAGGAGAAGATACGGCGGTGGTGATCCATGTAGGGATGAACAACATGAGCAATAGGAACTACAACAGGGAAGGACTGAAGGACCAGTTCCGGATGCTAGGAAGGAAGCTGAAGACCAGAATGCAGATGATAGCATGCTTGCAGATCCTGCCGGTACCCAGGGCTGATGAAAAGAGGCAGATGGAGCTGCAAGCAGTCAACACATGGATGTGGCGCTGGTGTGAGGAAGGATTCCACTTTGTGTGCAACTGGACAGCGTTCTGGGAGAAGAGCAAGCTATACAGGAAGAACGGACTCCACCTCAGCAGAGATGGAACGAGGTTACTTGCAAGCAACATCAAGAGAGAAGTTGAGAAGTTTTTAACCAAAGAGGGGGAAAGCCAACAGTCGACCGACAGAGAGAGTCGATGGTTCGGGAACCGGTATACCCGGAGGATACCGTACAAGAAGATAAAGGGAAAGACTCACCGGATCACAGGCAAGACAGATCGAAATGGACACACGAGGGAAGGAAATGCAAGAAAAGAACAGGCCGCAAACTCAAGTGTATGTACACAAACGCAAAGAGCCTTAGGAATAAGATGGGTGAATTAAAAGCTATAGAAAACTAAAAAAAACTCTGTGGAGTGACAATGTTCCTAAATAGACTTCATTTGAAAGTGTCAAAGTTCCAAAGGTACACTGAAATCATCCACATAAAATTATTTCATCCACATAAAAATAAATCATCCACATAAAAGCCTTAAAGGACATAGTCCACTAGGGATACAGGACTCATAATTAGAAGCTATGGCACAAAAAGATAACATTGACATCATAGGCATCACAGAAACATGGTGGACTGAGAAAAACGTCTGGGATACTGTGCTACCGGGATACAAACTATACCGCAGAGACAGAGTGGTCCAAAAAGGTGGGGGCATTGCCATATACGTCAAAGAGGAAATTGAATCTACCGGAGAGAACATGCCACAACTGTCAGATAAGTTAGAGTATCAATGGATCAAAATTCCGGGAACAAAGGGCCTGGAAACGAAGATCGGCATCTACTACCGACCCCCAGGGCAGTCCAAAGAAATTGACGGAGAAATGACAGACAAGATTAAACGCAACTGCAAGGGAGGCAACCCAGTTATCATGGGTTACTTCAACTATCCAGGGATAGACTGGAGCCTAGGCACCTCTGGCTGCGTTAGGGAGACCAAGTTCTTGGATGCTGTAGGCGATTGCTTTCTGGAACAACTTGTCAAGGAAAATACTAGAGGAAATGCAATTCTGGACTTAATTCTAAATGACCTACGAGGACCAGCACAAGATGTAGAAGTAGAAGGGACTCTGGGAAACAGCGATCACAATATGATCCGCTTCGATCTGGATACAGGAGAAAAACATCAGTCCAAAACAGCCATGGCACTGAACTTCCGAAAAGGGAATTACGAAGGGATGAGACTCATGGTAGGGAAGAATATTAAGAAGAGGATAAGCACCGTAAAAACACTAGAGCAAGCTTGGTCACTTTTTAGGACACAGTCATCGAGGTGCAAAATCTATATATACTGTGTATCAACAAGGGATCCAAGAGGAAAAAGAACAAAGAACCGCGTGGCTCACTGTAGAGGTGAAGGAAGCGATCAGAGACAAAAAACTTTGTTCAAGGAATGGAAAAGGTCAAAAACGGACAAAAACTGGAACAAGCACAAACAACATCAACGCAGGTCCCATAAGGCGGTAAAAGGGGCCAAAAGGGACTACAAGGAAAAAATAGCCAAGGAGGCAAAGAACTTCAAGCCGTTCTTTCAATATATTAAAGGGAAACGACCTGCGAAGGAAGCAGTGGGACCGTTGGATGACCATGGAATAAAGGGAGCGCTAAAAAAGGCAAAGCAATTGCTGACAAACTGAACACATTTTTTGTGTCTGTATTTACCAAAGAAGATTTACACAGCATACCGGAACCTATCAGGCTATATGCTGGAAACAAAGACGGAAAGCTCAGAGGATTGACAGTCAGCCTAGAGGAGATGTATAGACAGATTGAAAGGCTTAAGAGCGATAAATCCCTGGGACCGGATGGCATCCATCTGAGGGTCATCAAGGAACTGAAAGGGACCATAGCTGAACTGCTTCAACTAATAGCCAATCTATCGATCAAATCGGGAAAGATTCCGGAAGACTGGAAGGTGGCAAATGTTACGCCGATCTTCAAGAAAGGTTTGAAAGGAGATCCGGGAAATTACAGATCGCAGAGTCTGACCTCGGCACCGGGTAAGATGGTACAGGGGCTGATAAAGGGCCACATCATTGATCACCTTAACAGACATGGGCTGATGAGGACCAGTCAGCACGGTTTTAGCAAAAGGCAGATCGTGTTTGATGAACTTGCTGCACTTCTTTGAAGGAATAAACAGGCAGATAGACAAAGGTATATCTAGATTTTCAGGTGTTTGACAAGATTCTTCGGAAAATTACGAGCCATGGAATTGAGGGTGAAATACTCACTTGGATTAAAAACTGGCTGGATCATAGGAAACAGAGAGTGAGGGTAAATGGACAATACTCAGACTGGAGGAGTGTCACCAGTGGGGTGCCGCAGTGCTCGGTGCTTGGACCCATGCTCCTCAACATCTTTATAAACGATCTGGACATTGATACGACGAGTGAGGTGATTAAATTTGCGGACGATACGAAGTTATTCCGAGTGGTGAAGATGCAGAGAGATTGCAAAGATCTGCAACGTGACATAATCAGGTTAGAGGAATGGGCATCAACATGGCATCAATGTGGGTAAGTGTAAAGCGATGCATGTAGGTAACAAAAATCTCATGCACTAATACAGGATGTCCGGGGCAGTACTTGGAGAGACCTCCCAGGAAAGAGACTTGGGAGTTCTGATCGACAAGTCAATGAAGCCCTCCATGCAATGTGTGGCTGTGGCGGCGAAAAGGGCAAACAGAATGCTAGGAATGAAAAGAAGGGAATCATGAGCAGATCAGAGAGGGTTATCATGTGCTGTACCGGGCCATGGTGCGCCCTCACCTGGAATACTGCATCCAGCACTGGTCGCCATCAATGAAGGACACGGTACTACTCAAAAGGGTCCAGAGAAGAGCGACTAAGATGGTTAAGGGGCTGAAGAGTTGCTGTACAAAGCAAGATTAGAGAAACTGGGCCTCTTCTCCCTCGAACAGAGGAGATTGAGAGGGGACATGATCAAAACATTCAAGGTACTGAAGGGAATAGACTTGGTAGATAACGGCAGGTTGTTCACCCTCTCCAAGGTAGGGAGAACGAGAGGGAACTATCTAAAATTGAAAGGGGATAGATTCCGTACGAACATAAGGAAGTTCTTCTTCACCTAGAGAGTGGTGGAAAACTGGAACGCTCTGCCGGAGTCTGTCATAGGGGAAAACACCCTCCAGGGATTCAAGACAAAGTTAGACAAGTTCCTGCTGAGCCAGAACGTACGCAGGTAGGGCCAGAACATACACAGGAAGGGCTAGTCTCAGTTAGGGTGCTGGTCTTTGACCAGAGGGCCACCGCGTGAGCGGACTGCTGGGCACGATGGTCTGACCCAGCAGCGGCAATTCTTATGTTCTACAGCAGAAGATGGAATCGCACCACACCAGAAAACACTGTGGCATTCAACAGCCAAAGACAGAGACATGCCAAGCAGGCACTGTGGCAGCCTACATCTGAAGATGGAGATGCACGAAGGAGTTATCACCCTACAGACAGAGAAGGGGCCAAGCTACACCGGAAAACAAGAGCGCTGTCCAGATTTAGAGATGGAGAAGAATGAACGATTCAGAACAGCAAGTGGTAAAAATGACCGGAGTCGAGAGCTGTGCACATCCTGACCCCACGCTACGGACGACAGTTCAAAAGGGCTGTGCTCCAACCTAAAGTCATCCCTGGATACTATGGAGTGAGGAGTGTGCTATAAAGGGGCAATACTTCCAGAGATGGACACATGGCCAGGTAGCGTCCATAACTGCGGCCTGCCAGAAAGGAGGAGAGGCACCCAGAGACACATCCGACAGACATGCCAAGCGACTGTCTACATCCCAAGAAGAAGACACGAGAAGAGTACGACTAACGAGGTTGTCCACATCCTAAGATGTAGGTACATGAAGCAGGCATCCAGAGGGGTGTTATACATTCTAAGGAGACGCATTAAGCAAACATCCACAATGGTATCCAACATCTGAAGAGGGGGCAGCACCCAGTAAGCATCCAAAGCAGCCACACCAAATAGTCATGTAAAGCAGTGTTCAACATCCAAAGATGGAACCGTACCAAGTAGGCATCCAAGTCGGCAGTTCATCTCTGAAAGTGGACTCGGCCCACATTGGTATCCAAAGCGGTGTTCTGCATCGAAGATGGAGACATGCTAGGGAAGCATACAAGTTGGCAAGCAACATCTAAAGAAGGGGATGCGTGAGGCAGGCATCCAAAGTGGCAATCTACATTCAAAGATGGACCAGTGCCAAGCAGGAAAGGGGAGCCAACCTATGCATGCAGAGAGGGAGCTGCACCAAACCTACAAGTCTAACCACGCCCTACATCTGAAGGCGGAGCTGAGCCATGCCAAACGATAGAACCATGCCAAACCAGGAAGAGAAGCCGCTGGGGACACCAAAGAAAGCACTGCATCATGGAGGCAAACAGGCCACTAGAATTGTGCTTTACAGCCAAACATGGAACCATACTATGCCAGGCAGGAGAATCCACCTTGAAGGAATTATGCCTGATAGTGAAATGGAGCCCCATGCATCAACCAAAGATGGAGCTCTACAGCCAATGAAGGAATTATGCCTGATAGTGAAATGGAACCCCATGCATCAACCAAAGATGGAGCTGTGCCAAACAGTCAAAGAGTCGTCGTGGTTGACAGCTAAGAAAGAGCCGAACCCTACATCCAAAGATGAGGCTGCTCCAGGAGGCAAACGGAGCTGGGCTCAATAACTAGAGATAGGGCCGTGGCCAGACTAGGAGAAGGCCACCTGGCAGATGAAGCTGTGCTCGGAACTCAAAGACGGAGCCTTAGTGTAGTATTTATTTATTCAATTTTCTATACCATTATCCCAGGAGAGCTCAGAACGGTTTACATGAATTTACTCAGATATGCAAGCATTTTTCTCTATCTGTCCCGACAGGCTCACAATATATCTAATGTATCTGGGGCAATGAAGGGGGGGGTCAAGTGACTTGCCCGCGCTCACAAGGAGCAGAGTGCTGAGGCTGTAGCTTTAACCACTGCATCACACTCAGCTGGAGCTGCGTGCCGGAGCTCTAAATCCAAAGGGTAAGCCTGGCCGAAGGAGACCCATACCACGTTCAGAAATGGAGTCGCAGAGATAGGGAAGGCCCAAGAAAAGGACTTCAACCAGGAGAAAGGTGGCAACGTCAAACAAGTGAAGCTTTGGAAACGCGGAAACAGGCAGAAAGCCAACTGGACCCTCAGGAGATCAGAGGCCAGGATTAGTAGCAGGCAGAACCCGCTGCAACAGCCTGCAGGGGAGAGCTCTTCACGGATTACCTTCCGCTCCGCAAGGAAGTGAAGGAGCCTAGGTCACAGCCGCCGAGTGGTGAAATAGACTTTCAGACTATGCAGAATTGGAAGGCTAAGAACTTATTTCACACCAGCGAACAAAGAAGTGAACCTTCTGTGCCAGAAGCACATCAGAAAACCCAACAAGGCCAAGAAGGTATGTCCAGAAAAAGCAGTGGTCCCAGACCACATAGAGAAACAATAAAACCCCAAGGCCATAGGGAGCTCCACACAGTAGGGTTGGGCCAGAGATGAGAGAGAAAGGCCAAAGAATGTCAATTGCAGAGGAAAGGACCAGTTCTTGCACTACTGAGTAAGCCAGACAGCCTAAGCTGTACTGGAGCTACAAGGTCTCCCTTGGTGCCTGTGGTACTAGTAAAAAGGACTTGCCACAGCCTGACCATCATGTTGATGCCAGACACCATAGCCTGACCAGAATGGAAATGGCAAATGACAGATACCTCCAGCAAAGCAGCCACCACGCTGACTCCCCGGCCGGCTAACTGCTCCCCAAGGCCAGAGGCTGTGATCTCTAGCGCCAGCCCAAGGCAAGGTCCAATGGTGTACAGCCTTGTCTATCCAAGTTAGGCTATAAGCTCTTCTGAGTAAGGACTGTCTTTTGAAACGTCAAATGTACAGTGCTGCATATGCCTATCAGCGCTACAGATGTTTTATAGTTGTGGTAGTACTGCCCAGAAACAGACAGCGAAAGGTCTGAAGCAAAACAGAACTGACAGACGTTCAGCATGGAAAGAATACACTTTCTTTGGAATGGGGGGTTGTTTTTTTAAACAAAGGGGAGATAAATAAAAACGGCCCTCCAGATGTGGCCATGCGTGTCAGATAGTGCACCTCTTTATGGCACTGAATATACTTGGGTCCAAAGGTCGAGGCCCAAGTATATTCAGTGCCATTACAAAAGTGCACCAACTGACATGCATGGCTATATCTGCCTACAACAGGGCCAGGAGACTAGGCCAGGACCACCCAAAAAGAAAAAAAAGGGGGGAAGAACTACTGCCAGGCCTGCCAATGGCAGGCCCACCAGAAAACTAAAGAGTGCTTTGGTGTGTTTTGTGAGGAAAAAGCAGAGCACGGATTCTGATAACTGCTCACGCAGCAAGCCCAAAACAACCCACGACAAACTGTGAAGTGGGAAGCAGAGCTTTGACGAACGGCTAAAGCTGCATGTACAGCTAAAAGTGCCCCAAACTTGGATGCGCAGGTCAAAAATAGCTGGGGACAGGCGAGAACCGAGCAGTACAGCTGTGCTTAGGTTCCATCCTAAGACAGCAGCTTACTCACACGCCACCCAAAATAGATAAGCATGCAGAAGAAGGCAGCCATGGAAACCCGACAGCAGGAATAAACTGCGTCTGCAGTGACATAGAAATTAGTTATTTTCTTCCCCACTTTGGGTTCTCTTATTTTTGTTTTGTTTTGAATGCCCTGAAACATCACGTCCTGCCGGACACAGCCTGCCAAAAACCACCGCAGAGACCCAATTCAAGCACCCATTCACTGAGCCTGGTTCTGTTTCCAAAACCAACTGCAAACTAATAAAAGGGCACCAGAAAGCAACTGAAGGAGGATCAAAGGAAACAGTGGTGTCAGTAATGAGAAGGGTCCAGAGTGTGAATCCTTCCTGTCGCCAAGATAGAGAAACGATGTCCTCTAGCCAAAATAGAGAAAAGGGATCAGGTGTGGAACATGCTGGCGGTTAAGAGGAAGAGGTCCAGGTGCTAACACATGCATACACCCACCTGGGCGGGCAGATACCCCGCAGCCAGAGAACCCAAAGGCATACTCACGGGATAGAAGAGCAGGGCTCCAGGCTGAACACTAGAACTGGCCCCACTCTACTACATTCCCTCTGGATTTAAAAGCCAAGGTGTTCTGGTTTGATTTTCTTTTTAAGGAGGGTCAGGAGTGCAGGCCACAGTCAGAAAGGGCTAGAAGTGATGGGTAGGGAACTAGCACCACCAGCTATATCCAGATCAGGCACCCAGGAAGCCTATCCCCATGCTCACAGAGTCAGCAGAGCCAAAACAGGAGCGAAGCTGCACCCTTAGCTGGACCAAGCCATGTAAGAAGTCATGTTGAGCAGCAGATAAGACCAGGAGCAGGTTAGAGACCATCCATCTGCCTGCACAGATAGAGAATACTGAATCACCAGGCAGCATATTGCACTTATGCCAGAGCTCAACTTTGTGCTCTCTATCTCCGTCTGCTGGTAGGTGGACTTAACCCATTCGTCTGGATTCATCTGCTGCTGATGACAAGAACCGATGTCAAGAATACCTTATTTGCCCCTTAACATGAATTATATATTACTACTAGTCTTTAAGCCCGTTACATTAACGGGTGCTAGAATAGATGTGTGTGTCTGTCTTTCTTTCTTTCTCTCTCTCCCCTTGACAGCTGTCTGTCTGTCTATGTTTATTTGTTTTTCTCTCCTTGGACACTGGCTGTCTCTCTGGCCCCGTGTGTGTCATTCTTTGTGTCTGTGTCCTTGTGTCATTCCCCCGCCCCCCAGAGCAAAGCTGTCTGCCCCTCGCATACCCCTTTCCCTCTCCCTAACCCCCTTGTGTCTTCCCCCTCCCCCCGCGAGCAAAGCTGTCTACCCCCCAGCACACCTCTGCAACAAAAGCATCCCCCTGTACCTGCAGCATTGGCATGACACCCTTCAGCCAATTGTGAGTGCTCAGAGCGCGACAGGGAGCGGGGCCTGCAGCTTCTTCGGCGTCGGTGAGGAAGGAGAAGTTGGCCCAACTCTCCGCAGGGGCTTTGGGGACAGTCTTGTGCGGCTCGAAGCCCTCCTCCCAGCAGCACTCCATACTGCCTTCCTCCCGCCGCCCAGAATAGATGTCTGTATGTCTGGGATTTTTTTATTTGTCTCTCTCTCCTTGGACGCTGTCTGTCTGTCATTATTTGTGTCTGTGTCTCTCCCTGGTCCCCTGTCTGTCCGTCTTTCTTTCTGTCTGTCTCCCTGGCCCCCCTGCTTGCCAAAGCAGCCCCCTTTCCATCTCCCCCTGTTCTGCAATGCCTAACTGCTCCGTGGCCCCCAGCACACCCCTCCCCCAAAGCAGCCTCCTTTCCCTCTCCCCCTGTTCTGCAATGCCTGCTCCATGGCCCCTTTCTGTTCGCCCCCCCCCCCCCATGATTGCTATCTGCACAACCCTCCCACCAAAACAGCCCCCTTTCTTGCCTGCTCCATGGCCCTTCTTTTTCCTCTTCCCCTCCCTCCAGTCACCGCTGCCATTCCTATTTAAAACGGCCTGCTGAGGTTCGCGGCCGGCTGTAGCGAACCTCGCAGGCCGCTGTTCACCTCAATAGCATGTTCCCTCTGACGCGATCGCGTCAGAGGGAACGTGCTACCACGTGGAGAGCGGCCTGCGAGGTTCGCTACAGCCGGCCGCGAACCTCAGCAGGCCGTTTTAAATAGGAATGGCAGCGGTGACTGGAGGGAGGGGAAGAACAGGAGCGGTAGTGGTTGTTGTGGGGGGGGGGAGGCGGCGACGTGCAGGCCGCTGTAAACAGGAGCGGCAGTGGCGGCAGGACCATGAGCCCTCCTCCCGCCATCCACTGCCAGAGTCGCTCCTGTCGCGCGATGCAGCTAACTGGCGCATACGCCGTTTGGCTGTGAGTTCGGGCGTGCAATGTAAGTCTGCATGTGGTTCAAGTTGTGTGCATCGTCGGTCTGGAGGAGTGGATCGAGCTGGGGCTCCCGTGCGATATTGCAAGTTCGGCTGCGTGGGAGTTTTGGTTTTGTGAGGAGCCAGCATAGTGTTTCGGGTGGGGAAGAGTCGCGGTTCCTTTTTTGTTTTGGGCCCGTGCAGGAGGAGCTGAAAACAGGGCTGGGGGCTCGGTAGGTGGTGGAAGAAGGCTGGGGAGCCGCTCGATGGATCGCAAAAAAAGGAGGAGGGGGTGGGCACTCGGAGAAGGGAGCCGTTTTCAAAGGCGCCCCCGCGGCTACTCTCATGAGCTGCAGTTGCGTCGGAAGATGAGAGAGGAGTCGCGGTGGTGGCTTTGTGGGTCCGTAGTCAGAGAGAAGTAAAGCTGGGGACTGGCGCATGCGCAGTCCTGCGGCCACAGACCTACAGCGCACGGAACACGCAAATAGGACTGCGCATGCGCGGCTAGCTCTTTATTATATTAGATAATGCATATTAAAGTAAAGTTACACAGAATGAAATACAAAGCGTATAAAATACCATAATTAAGAAAATTAAGAGCTTAATTATTTTATTCCTGGAAAAATAACACCAGAAAAAAACCTGACAGTTTTCTTGACCCAGGAGAGGCACTTCTTATGTTCTTAGGTGCATTGGCAGCCAATCTAATTTAAAGGTCCCCCTTCCTGACAATACCCCCTTCATCATACTCATTCCTCCTGATTTTCACCACCAAATACCTGGGTCTACCTTGAAATATCCATGGGATTCAGTGGGTACTAGAGTGCTGCCTGATTCAGGAGGAAAAATTTCAATTTTTCAATTAGATTTTCCTACCCAATTGGGTGTTTTTTTCAAACATCCTCGTGGGTTTATTTTGTAGCCTTTTCACCCACCCTTTGCACTCTCCAACACCACACCGACGCTGTGGTGTAAACAAAATAAACAAACAAAAATTATTTTTCCTCTCTCTGTTAGTTCCTAGTTCACGCTCGCTAACACCAGCTCTGGTAGGAAAACATTTCAAATCTGAGAATTTTATTTTCTATTTTGCGATTACAATATTTTTCTACCTTTTGTGGTCTGGTCATTTTATTATTCAAATCATGTTGGTCCCAGGCTCTCATTTCTGTTTGTCTTCTATTAACTCGCTCACCAGGATCTCCTGCTCATTTGACATTTCCTTCTTTCTTTATGCTCATCATCCATCTTTCATCTCTGTACCTTTCCTTACACTGCCATATCCAAAATTTCTTTCCCACTGTCTACCATCTCTCTCTCTCTCTCTCCGGGTCAAACCTCTCTATTCCCCTCCATGCAGTATCTCTCCCTTCCTTCCCTCCATTATCATGTGAAATATTTCATTCTCTCTCTGCTCTCCACCCTATGTCCAACATTTCTCCCTCTCTCTTCTCCATGCATGTCTCCCCTCCACCATATGAAGAATTTCTCCTCCTTAGCTCTTTCGACCTCTTTGTTGCACTCTCTTCCTCCCCTCCACTGACAGCAGCCATTCACGGAGCAGCACAGGACAAGGCAGGCATGCAAAAAGCGCCCGCCTACCTTTTGTGCTGCTCTGACAGGAGTCAGCTGGAAGGAATAAGTGCCGCTCTGTCGGAAGTCAGCTGTAGGGAAGGGCAGGACCGCCGGAGAAACTAAAATAAGGTACGGTGGGGTTCGGGGGACCTGCTGCCTGCCTCAGGGTGGGGGCCCTACCTGCCTGTCACTAGGCCTGCCTGTCCTGTGCCCTGTCCTCCAATAGACCACCAGAGGGGGGGGGGAACAGAGTACAGAGGCAAGTACGGAGGGAAGCCTGGCAAGGAGTGTGGGGTTGGGTGCAGAGCCTCGAAAGGAGAATTTGGTTCAGAATGGGGGTTTTTTCTTCTTTTCCTCCTCTAAATCTAGGGTGCGTCTTATGGTCAGGTGCATCTTATGGAGCAAAAAATGGATGGGAGAAATTATATTACAATTAGTACTATTATTATGGGGTGTGGTCATGGACGAAGCCTGGGCGTGGGTACTCGGTTGATATTTGTTAGACTTAGGGGGTACTTGGCTTGAAGCATTTGAAAAACATTGGTTTAGTTCAGTGGTATTCAACCCAGTCCTCAGGCACCACCTGGCCAGTCGGGTTTTCAGGATATCCACAATGAATATAGATGACAGAGATTTTGAAAACCCGACTGGCCAGGTGGTGCCTGAGGACTGGGTTGAATACCACTGAACTAAACCAATGTTTTTCAAATGCTTCAAGCCAAGTACCCCCTAAGTGCCTGAGGACTGGGTTGAATACCACTGGTCTAGTTGACCCCTCAGTCTCTCACCTCCTAACCTCACAAAGGAGGTCATTTGCTTTCCCCCCTGACAATATCCAAAACATTCCTTGTAGTATTAAGAACCCCAACCTCAAAATTGATCCCCTACCCCCTTCAACACCACCTTTAACAACCACAATAAAGTTCCTGGTAGAGAATGTCAGTGACATAGTAAATTACAGCAGATAAGACCTGGATGGTCCATACAGTCTGCCCATTAGCTATATCCATGAAAAATGCAAGATTAAATTAACTTGTCTCTTCTTTGGTATTTCTGGATTATAGACTGTAAAGTCCACCTGGTATTGTCCTAGGTTCCAAATGCTGAAGTTGCCGTTCAAACTCACTCCAGCCTATTCAACCATCCTGTTTACAGGATATCTACCTGTCCAGTAACATCCTCATGTTCCAAATTAGTGGAGTTCAAATTGATGCCCTCCCCAGCCCATCTGAAACCAATTCACCACATATGGGACACAGACTGCAGGTCTGTCCAGTACCGGCCTTACCTTTTTAATTTACATTCTTCGTTTTCTAATTAGAAATCCTCTATGTTTGTCCCACGCTTTTTTTAATTCCATCACTGTTTTCCTCTCCACCACTTCCCTCAGGAGGGCATTCCAGGCATCTACCGCCCTCTCCGTGAAAAAGAATTTCTTAACATTGCTCCCGAGTCTTCCTTTTTGCAACCTTAAATTATGCCTTCTAGTTTTACCATTTTCTATTCTCTGAAAAAGATTTGGTTCTATATTAATATCTTTCAAGTATTTAAACATCTGTATCATATCTCCCCTGTCCCTCCCCTCCACCAGAGTTTACATAAGAACATAAGAATAGCCTTAATGGGTAAGAATAATTGTCCATCAAGTCCAGTAGCCCATTCTCACGGTGGCCAATCCAAGTCACTAGTACCTGGCTAAACCCCAAGGTGTAGCAATATTAAATGCTACCAATACAGGGCAAGCAGTGACTTCCCCCGTGTCTCTCTCAATAACAGACTATGGACTTTTCCTCCAGGAACTTGTCCAAACCTTTCTTAAAACCAGTTACACTATCCGCTCTTACCACATCCTCTGGCAACGTGTTCCAGAGCTTAACTATTCTCCAAGTGAAAAAAAATTTCCTCCAATTAGTTTTAAAAGTATTTAACTTCGAGTGTCCACTAGTCTTTGTAATTTTTGACGGAGTGAAAAGATCCACTTGTACCCGTTCTACTCCACTCAGGATTTTGTAGACTTCAATCATATCTCCCTTCAGTCGTCTCTTTTCCAAACTGAAGAGCCCTAACCATTTTAGTCTTTCCTCATAAGAGAGGAGTTCCATCCCCTTTATCATCTTGGTCGCTCTTCTTTGAACCTTTTCCAGCACCACTATATCTTTCTTGAGATAAGGAGACCAGAATTGAATGCAATACTCCAGATGAGGTCACACCATGGAGCGATACAGGGGCATTATAACATTCTTAGTCTTGTTAGCCATCCCTTTTTTAATAACTCCTAGCATCTTATTTGCTTTTTTGGCCGTCGCCACACATTGGGCAGAAGATTTCATCACATTGTCTACAATGACACCCAGATCCTTTTCTTGGGCGCTAATCTCCAAGTTGGATCCTAGCATCCGGTAACTGTGATTCAGATTATTCTTCCCAATGTGCATCACTTTGCATTTGTCAACATTAAATTTCATCTGCCATTTGGACACCTAGTCTTCCAGTTTCCTAAGGTCCACCTGAAATTTTTCACAATCCGCATGCGTTTTAACAGCTTTTGAACAGTTTATTGTCATCTGCAAATTTAATCACCTCACTCGTCGTTCCAATTTCCAGATCATTTATAAGTTAAATAGCACCGGTCCCAGTACAGACCCCTGCGACACTCCACTGTTTACTCTCCTCCACTGAGAAAAATTACCATTTAACCCTATCCTCTGTTTTCTATCCAATAACCAATTCCTAATCCACAACTCTTCTCATACTTCTTTTGGTTCATACCTCTTACCATTTTTGTCGCCTTCCTCTTAACCACTTCAATTTTTATATCCTTTTTATATCCTTCACCAGATAAGGCCTCCAAGTGTGGCCTCACCAATGACCTATATAGGTGGGATCAACACCTCCCTTCTTTTGCTGGTTATTCCTCTTTCTATAAAACCTAGCATCCTTCTGGCTACACCTTATTACACTGTTTAGATGCCTTTAGATCCTCAGACACAATCGCCCTCTCTCTGTCAGTGCTCATCAGCCGCACACCCCCCAGCACATAAGCTCCCTTGGATTTCTACCCTCCAAATGCATCACTCTATACTTCTTTGCATTGAATTTTAGTTGCCAGATGTTAAGATCATTCTTCTAACTTATGCAAATCTTTTTTCATGTTTCCACTCCCTCTGGGGTGTCCACTCTGTTACAAATCTTGGTATCATCCACAAAAAGGCTAACCTTACCTTCTAACCCTTCAGCAATGTCGCTCACAAACATATTGAACAGAAGTCACTGCTTGCCCTGAATCAGTAGCATAGAATATTGCTACTCCTTGGGTTTTGGCCAGGTACTAGTGAGTTGGATTGGCCACCGTGATAAAGTGCTACTGGGCTTGATGGACCATTGGTCTGACCCGGTGAGGCTACTCTTATGTTCTTATCAGTCCCAGCACTGATCCCTGATGCACTCTTTCAAGCAAATTCCATTAACCACCACCCTCTGGTTTCTGTCCATCAACCAGCTTCTAATCCAGTTCACCACTGTGAGCCCTAACTTCAGCCCATGTAGTTTAAGAGCCTTATACAAGGAATCGTGTCAAAGGCTTTGCTGAAATCTACGTAAATTACATCTAGCGCACATCCTTGATCCAATTCTCTGGTCACCCGGTCAAAGAATTCAAATCAGATTAGTTTGGCACGATTTACCTTTAATAAATCCATGTTACCTGAGATCTTATAATCCATTAGATTCTAAGAATTTAGATCGATAAAAAAGCTGACTTTTCTTGATTATGACCCGAATAGCTGTCCAGATGATTACACATAACTGGAAGTGTTACGACAGACTTAATTACACATTTTGGTGGGCAAATATATGCTCTACCTATAAGTATGAGAGAATGAATGCAGAATGTTTTGGGTTTAATAATATATTTAGTAAAGTGTGAAGCCCATTGACCACATATATAGGGTCACATTAGTTGATATGTACTTGTTCTCATTAGATTAACTCCTTGCACATCAAGGGTGGGGGGAGGGAGGGTGGGGGTTAGTAATATTATATAGAAATTATAGTTATAAGTATATTTTTTAATCATTAATAGTGAAGGGAAAAGAGGGAAGAAATGAGTTGTTCTAAATTATTATGTGTGTAAAGTGCTTTTTCTGTTTTGTTCTTGATAATTCATTGAAGTGCTCTTATTATTTAAAAATCAATAAAGAATTAAAAAAAAAAAAAAAAAAAAAGATTCTAAGAATTTCACTATCCTTTCCCTTCAGCAAAGTTTCCATTATTTTTTCAATAACCGAAGTGAGGCTTACCAATCTGTAATTTCCATCTCTGCAACCACTTTTGTGAAGAGGGATCACATCTGTTCTTCTCCAGTCCTACTGAACTTCTCCCGTATCTAAAGATTTACTGAACAAATATTTAAGAGGATCCGCTAGAACTTCTCAGAGTTCCCTCAATATCCTGGGATGGATTCCATCCAGTCCCATAGCTTTGTCCACCTTCAGTTTTTCAAGTTGTTCAGAAAAGTACAGTTACTTACCTAACAGTTGTTATCCAGGGACAGCAGGCTGATATTCTCAACATGTGGGCAACGTCATTCACGGAGCCTAGTAGCAGACAGCCTCGCAAGCACTTGCTTGTAGAACTTTAAAGAGTTTGCGAGTGCTGCACTGCGCATGTGCGAGTTCCTTCCCGCCAAATGTAGATCGTGCGTCTCCTCTGAGGTACCTCAGGTCAGATAGCTAGCTAAGAAGCCAACCAGGGCAGGTGGGTGGGTTGTGAGAATATCTGCCTGCTGTCCCTGGATAACAACTGTTACGGTAAGAAACTGCTTTATCCCAGGACAAGCAGGTAGCATATTCTCAACATGTGGGTGACCTCCAAGCTAACCAGAATGGGATGGTGGGAGAGTTGGCAATTTAGGAGAATAAATGTATGAACCTAGGACCAAGTGGCAGCCTTGCAGATTTCCTCAATAGGAGTTGATCTGAGGAAAGCTACAGACGCCACCATAGCTCTAACTTTATGGCCCGTGACTTGACCCTGCAGAGGGAGACCAGCCTGAGCGTAACAAAAAGAGATGCAAGCAGCCATCCAGTTCGAGATGGTTCGCTTAGAAACAGGATACCCCAATTTATTTGGATCGAAGGAGATGAAAAGTTGAGGAGCAGTTCAGTGAGGTTGAGTGCGTTGCAGGTAGAAAGCTAAAGCAAGTTTACTGTCAAGAGTATGAAGCCCTATTTCTCCAGGATGAGAATGAGGCTTTGGAAAAAAATACTGGAAGAACAATGGATTGAGTGAGATGAGATTCTGAAACCACTTTAGGTAAGAATTTAGGATGAGTACGGAGGACCACCTTGTCATGATGGAATACTAGCAGAGGTGAGCGCAATGAGAAAAACCACTTTCCAAGTAAGATATTTCAAATGAGCCGTATCTATTGGTTCGAATGGAGGCTTCATCAAATGGGTAAGAACAAGATTGAGATCCCAAACTACTGGAGGTGGTTAGATATTGAAAAGTCCTTTCATAAATCTGGAAACCACAGGATGAGCAGAAAGGGGTTTCCCTTCGATAGGTTTATGAAAAGCAGCAATTGCACTCAGATGGACTCTAATAGATGTGGATTTGAGGCCAGAGTCAGATAAGTGCAACAGGTAATCTAAAACAGAAGACAAGGAGGTAGATTGCGGCTCCTTGTGATGAGTAATACACCAAGTAGAAAATCTAGTCCATTTCTGGGTGTAACACTGTCTAGTGGACGGCTTCCTGGAAGCATCTAGAATGTCCCGTACATATTGAGAGAACTGTAGAGTGGTAGTTAGGTTAAGAGATACCAAGCTGTTAAGTGCAGAGACTGCAGGTTGGGATGGAGCAGAGACCCTTGACTCTGTGAAAGCAAAGAAGGAAATACTGGTAGAAGTAGAGGCTCCCTGGTGCTGAGTTGGAAGTAGAAAGGAGTACCATGGTTGTCTGGGTCACTTGAAACTTAAGACTGTGGGTGTTTGTGATCACTGCTTTCCAGCTACTATTCTTCAACAATCTCATTTTTTGTATAGTTTTTAATTTCAGCTCGTTTCCAGTTGCATTACTAGGAAGTGAATTGCTAATATTGTTGTTTTCATTGCTTTCTTTATCATCAAATCTTGTCTTTTGCTCGTGGTGGCCACCGGACGTAGCCTCCATACATACACCCCCCCCCCCCCCCCCCCCCCCCACCTTCTAGTTTAAATGCCTAGAAACATATTGCCTGAATTTCTCAGCTAGGATTTTTTTTCCTGCCATGGTAAGGTACGGTATGGTCTTTATCTACCTCCTAGATTTCAGGCATTTTCACTGCTATATTAATTTTTGTTTACCATAATGTTCAGAGCCTAGAAAACTGACCCACTCATCTTCTTTCTCCTCCATAGTGATTCCTCTGTCCTATTAATCTCTTTCTCCTCAACAACGCATTTCCGGTCCTATTAACTCTCCTCTTCCCCCCTCTTAAATTCAATCAATTTGTACCTTGCTTAATCTATTGTAAACCGCATAGAACTTAGCGATATTGCGGTACATAAACTGTTTGTTATTATTATTATTACCTTGTTGAACAAGGGCATATTATCAAACTGTTGATATTCAATATCTCAGACCCATTTTTCTTTTTCTGAAATAACTGTTCTAATTAACATGATATTGCGTTTCATTCCTTCAGCAGGAATATCCATTTTTCAGTTCATGTTAATGCACAAGGAAAAACATGGACCAAGAACTTCTCTGTAGAGTAGATCGGCAGTATCATTCAAGTGATCATCTCTGAGGTAAAACAGTATTAAGCCATCAGCACACAGCAGGGAAGGCTCCTGTGGACCCCTATTTAGCCTTACAATCCTTTTCCTCCACTGAGGAGCCTCACGCTGTATTTTAATGCAAGCCTTAACCTTTTCCTATTGTGTGTCCCGGATGACGGGACATTCCAAAAATGTCATTGCCATCATATGTCATGGGACATACAGTACACGACAGGAACACAAAATATTTGAATTTACAGACTTATGACTTATTTACATTATGTTTACAATAGCCGTAAATGATAACAGTGAATAACACAAAACTTTGCTAAAATAATTGCAATTGGAACCAGCGTAACGTAAAATTTATTACGATAGGAAAAGGTTAAGGAAGCCATAACTCCTTCTACCTTCCCCTTAACCCCATGGGTCTTCTGTTCAAACCCTGGATCGCCACATTCTGCTTGTGTTCATACCCTGGATCACAACATTCTGCTTCTAATAGCACAATTGTCCCTTCTTATTCAAAACAACAAAGTAGAGAAGGTACCTGAATATAGAGGAAAATAAGACTTCTATTCAAATTTTTTTCTAATTTTAAAAAAACAACAAGAAAAAAAACCCCAACCTAAACTTCTATTATTGTCTAGTTTTATTTCATGCCATGCTTACCTCTGGAAACTCCGCACCATCAAACATTACTTCGACTTCCTCTCCTTCAGACTGCTGATCCAATCCCTAATCTTAAGCTCCCTGGATTACTGTAATATCATATATTTGGGCTCCTACAAGAAAACCATCAAATGTCTGAGACTCATTCAAAACACCGCCGTCCGCCTAATCTATGGCCTCAAAAAGTCAGACCATATCAGCCCTTACTACAGAAAACTTCATTGGTTGCCACTAGAAGCGAGAATCATCTTCAAATTCGCCTGCCTCTGCTTCAAAACCCTAACTGGCTTGTCCCCGATATATCTCTCTCACCACTTTGCGTTCCCAGGCACCACTCGCACATGCAATGCCTATCTGTTTACCTACCCATCCCCAAAGGGATGTACCTACAAAAGATTCCTTAATAGAACTCTATCATTCCAAGCTGGCAGATGGACAGATTGCCTGATCACCCTCATCTCATCTGCCCCATCTTACTCATCCTTCAGGAAATCTCTCAAATCTTACCTCTATGATAAATTTCTCGAACCCCTCTCCTCCAAATAACCAAACTCTACCACCTCTCCTCCCCCCGATCTCTCCTTTCCTCCCCCTCAATCCAATACTTCCATCCTTCTTACTTACCCCTCCCCTCTTGGCACCCTCCCGTAATTGATACTTGTCATTTACCACTCTTTATCCTCGCTATTTAGGTAACTATCTTTGCATAGTAAACCGCTAAAACCGCATAATACAGTCTCTTGCACTGTATCTTACTCTATTATAAGTCTTTCGCACCGTATTTTCACTGTATAAATAGCTCTGCTGTATATGTACAATCTTCTGCATTGTAAATCTGCTTTGTTTTCCGCTGTATTAACACCTATGTTGAATATGTACAGTCCCCTGCATTGTAAATTGCTCTCAACTGCATAGTACATTCCCTTACATTGTATCTTCGCTGTATATGTACAGTCTCTTACATTGTAAACCGCTCTGAACTGTTTGTGGTATTGCGGTATACAAAAATAAATTTATTATTATTACCTCAAGCATAGAACACTTCAGAATATTTCATTCCCTCCATCTTCCCCCTTCTGGAACCCAGTCTCAAAGATGCTTTCATCCAGATGCCCTTTCATCTCGCCTACAGGCAGCTCCTCAGTCACCACTTCCAGTACAAGGCGATATCCTTTGATTTTTCTTCAGTGTTACGTGTTTTTCCCGCACATCCTAGAGGTCTGCCATTGCATCTGCGCTGTAAACCACCACTTCTTTTTTTTTTCACCTTACCTGATTGATTGGCACCTGGTGGCATATTCCATGGAACACTTGTTTTTCACTCTACAGCAGTGGTCTCAACTCAAAACCATTGCAGGGCCACATTTTGGATTTGTAGGTACTTGGAAGGGCCTCAAAAAAAATAGTTAATATCTTAAAGAAATGACAATGTTGCATGAGGTAAAACTCTTTATAGTTTATAAATCTTTCCTTTTGGCCAAATCTTAATAATAATAATATTGTAATTTATAGCTAAAGAGACATATGATCAAGAAACTGTTTTATTTTACTTTTGTGATTATGATAAACATACCAAGGGCCTCAAAAATAGTACCTGGCGGGCCGCATGTGGCTCCCAGGCCGCAAGTTTGAGACAACTGCTCTACAGGAAACCTTATCCACCCACCAATCTCTAAGATTCTTTATCATCTTAGAACAGTCATCTCTTGCTCACATTCAGGAGCGCTCACATTATCACCACTGTAGCAATTGCCTCCCTGCCTGTAGAATGATACCTACTTGGCTATAGTCTCCTCACTGAGAGACCCTGTCTCATTCTCTATAGGAAGGTTGCCTGTTTCAACCTCTCCTGCCTCATCTTACCATTCCAACAAATGCCTCCAACACAAGTTGGGGAACACATTTCGGTCTCCTCAAGACCCAGGGTCATTAGAGGGCCCAGCAGAACTACGTCTACACATCAACTATGTGCTATATTCTCTGCCTTCTGAGTCTTCCATCCATACAAGTAGAACTACCATGTAGCAATATTCTTTAAGTCAATAAACAGGGAGGTTAACAACCCTCCTCTGTAGGGAAAACATTCCGCCTCTGGCGCCTTGCTCTGTTCCTTCAAGTGGATTTACGAACAGTTACATCCCAAGTCAATCAATTGTATTGGTGAACTCACTCAGGTACAAACTTAAACCTCATAAGTGCCCACTGCTCCCCAGACACTGCAGTTCTTTAAAGACCTTTCCAGTGATGGAAAACCCCAGTTGTAGAACTTTTTGCCTCAAAGGACTATTCGAAGTGCCCACAAAATGTTGTTTTCCTTCATCCAGCACAACAGGCCATCACATGAAATGCTGTCACCTTTCCTTGGCTTGGAGCCTCCTATATACCTTTCTGCTAGTTCCATTCCTCTCCACGGTCCTTCAGCAGATCATCCAAAACTCTGTGCATCTCATACTGCTTACTCCTTGATGAGCCATGCAAATCTGGTTCCTTCTTTTGAACCTTCTGAAAACTCCACCAATCCCCCTCAGAGGCCACATCATCCTCTTCAAACATCAAACCAACCAGATTCTTCAGAGAAACTTAGTGAGTCTTAACTCAAGGACATGAAAACTGACTGAAAATCCTGACTTCAATTTCAATCTAACCAGTCAGTAAAGAAGGCACTCCTTGCAGTCAAGTGACTTTCCATGAGAAAATATCAATCAGCAACAAGCCCCTTCCTCTGTACAACTGCGCATATACTGTCTTTACCTCCTCTCCTTATTGGATTCAGGTCTCAAGTCAAGGTCAGTAAACATTCACTTATTTGAATTTTTCTGCCTAGCATATTCCATTGAATGTATAACTAGTCCCTCAACAACCCCTAGTGGCACGCTTCAAGTTTTATTAAAATTTTGATGTATCACGATATCTCACCAATCTCAGACATCTGCTTTGTAATCCACCTTGAGACCTCAACGCTGTTTTAGACCAACTGATGCACAATACCTTTGAGCCACTATGCAATGCCTCTCTTACAATCCTCACATAAAACTCAGTTTTCTCATAGCCATTACATTGGTATATTGAGTCAGTAAACTCTAAGCACTGGTACTGTCCTGTCCCTTTACTCAATTCTGTCCTAATCTTTTCTGACTATGCACACACCCGGAATTCCTAACAAAAGTTGTTTCGGATTTCCATCTCATTCAGAAGATAATTCTACTGTCGTTTTGTCCACCTCACTAGCAGAACAATGTCTTCCTATGTTACACTGCAGAAGAGCATTTCTGTTTTCACCTCCATGAAACTGCAGCCATCAGTCTTACTAATCACTTTTTCATCACTTCAGCCCGACCAATCCAATTAACCAGCTTCTAGGCAAATCACCTCCATATGACTTTGCTATCACAACAGTTTCAGTTACAATAAAATAAATAAATAAATAAAATTAGAATATAAATCAAAGCTTTCTAACAGAATTAGCACCCACAGTTTGTGAGTTACAGCTTCTTCAGTGACAAACCTCCCATTAAGCCTGGTACAGGACGTTTGCAAAGCAGCATCCTGGTCTGCTGTTCCTGCATTCAATATGCTTTCTGTCTGGACTGGGGCACATCAAAAGACATTTGTTTTTGGACAATCTTATGAGCATTATTTAATCCTTGTTTTATCACCTCCATCCTAATATTGGCGCGTCCCTAGCTATAAGGTATAAGTGTGACTGTATAGCCCCCGTTTGTCTCCGGAGAAAGCAAAATTGCTTACCTGTAACAGAAGTTCTCCGTAGACAGCAGGAGAAAGCAACCATGCTTACCCTCCCCACCATCCCCTCTCTACGATATGCATATTTTTCAGCTAGAGACAAAACTGACAGACAAGAGGAGGAGCCTTGGAAGGTGGGAGTCCCTTCACATGCCCAGTAAGCTAAAAGCTTACTATTGCTAGGGGAGAGCACCGACACACAGAATCATTCTGAGGGCTTCACCAATAAGTGTGACTGCATTCCCCTACTGTCTACGGAGAACTCCTGTCACAGGTAAGCAACTTCGCTTTACACACATCATGTCTCCAAGGAATTTCTTATGTTATTGTTCTCCTTTGTCCTACAAAAGAACTACCGTATTTTTAGCCTATAAGACGCACCTGACCATAAGACGTACCTACGTGTAGAAGAGGAAAAACCAAGAAAAAAAATTTAGTACAGAATTTTTTTTTCTTGGTTTTTCTCCTCTACACATAGTTGTGTCTGGTGCTGAGAAGCCAGAAGCCTGCAGCAGCCGCCCCCCCCCCAGTACCTATTTTTAGCTGGCAGTGGTCCAGCGCAGTCTCCTGCTGGACGGCTGCCTTTCTCATTGCAAAGCGGGGCATAATGCAGGAGCACAACCTTTGCGCTTCCTGCCTGGTCCCGCACTGCTTCATGATTGGTTGCAGTCAGTTCTCACAACAGTCACCTTAAGTGCACCCTATGTTATGTTTACAACACTGTCACTTTCTTAGACACCAAAGTGATTAAAAATGGCGCCAGCCTACATACCATTGTTCACTGTAAGGATACGGCTCGCAACACTTACCTGCATTTTAGCAGTTGTCATCCCACTAGACTAAAACAAGCTTTACCTATTAGTCAATTTCTATGCATTCGTATCTGCTCTACTGATGCTTAGTTTTAGAAACAAGCAAGATTAATGTCTTTACAGTACCAGTAGAGGTTATCCAAAATGAGCAATCAAAACTGGCATACCTACATGAATGGTATGCTAATCTGGATTTGTTGTTACAACCTCAGGATAAGGAAACCTCTGGTAGACAAATTTGTGTGATTACATATTCAGATCATGCTAAGGCAGTAGCTAATATCAGGAAACACTGGTGTATATTGGCTATGCATGAGGTGTTCTCAGCAGGTCTATGTATGGCTTTTACCCGTCCCCAAGAATCTGGCTAATTTTCTTACTAATTCCAACAAATTCATGGGGGAATAAAGGGTTACGTCCCCCGGTCAACTCCATCCATGTGAATCTTGTTACATATGACCTAATTCTTTATATTGTTCCACATGGACTCACCCTGATACGCAAAGTTTATTCTTTATAACATTCTACTGCCTGTTTTTCACAATGGGTTGTATATGTTATTATCAGTCTATGCAACCTGTTATATGTGAGATGCACTTCTCGCCAAATTAAGACAAGGTTACAAGAACATAAGAGCAAGTTATGCACAGCCACCACTACAGCACCCATGGTATCCCACTGTTTGGAAAAACATCATACTTTTCTTCTTGATCTTAGCTGGTTTGTCATTGAACAAATTCCAACCATCTTTAAAGGTGACATAATGACTCGTCTACAATTGTGTGAGTAGTTTTGGATTTTTTAACTTAACATAGGAGCGACTGTAAAGGCAACAAACCTTTTTGTGAGGCAAGTAAGTAAAAGTAAGAGGAAAACAAGGCTGCTTTAGTTCTCAAAAATAGTAGCTGAAAAGGTAAGGAATAAGAGGTTAGCTTTCATAAACTATAAAAGATCGCAGAAAGAGGAAGACAGGCAAAAATATCTGGAAAATTTAAGAGAGGGTGATCTTGTAATCAGGAAAGCAATGATGCAAATGGAAGAAAAAATAGCTGACACGGTAAAACGGGAAGACAAGACATATTTTAGATATATTAGTGATAGGAAGAAGTGCAAAAGTGGCATTGTGAAACTCAAAAGGTGAAGGGGAGAAATATGTAGAAGCAGATAAAGAAAAGGCCAAATTGCATAACAAATATTTCTGTTCTGTGTTCATGGCTAAAGCGCCGGGAGCGGGACCGCAGAAGACAAACATGAATAAGGATGGAGGAGTAATAGACCCTGATTGATTTTCAGAGGGTTGTGTTCGTGAGGAGCTAGCTAAAATAAAGGTAGACAAAGTGATGGGGTCGGATGGTGTACATATGAGGGTTCTGAAGGAACTCAGGGAAGTTCTGGTAGCTCCGCTGACTGACCTTTTCAACGAGTCTCTAAAGTTAGGAGTGGTACCGAAGGACTCGAGCAAGGCGGATGTGGTCCCTCTAACAAAAGTGGAAGTAAAGAAGAAGTAGGGAATTACAAGCCAGTAAGTCCGACTTCTATGGTAAGCAAATTAATGGAAACACTTTTAAAACAAAGAATGGTGAAGTTTCTGGAATCCTGTGGATTAAAGGACCGGAGGTAAAATGGCTTCACTAGAGGTAGGTCTTGTCAGACAAATCTGATCAATTTCTTTGACTGAGTGACCAGAAAATTGGACAGAGGATGTGCGCTAGATGTGGTGTATTTAGATTTTATCAAAGCCTTTGACAGTGTTCCACATGGACGTCTAATAAATAAAC
The DNA here is from genome assembly GCF_902459505.1 of Geotrypetes seraphini. Classification (NCBI taxonomy): domain Eukaryota; kingdom Metazoa; phylum Chordata; class Amphibia; order Gymnophiona; family Dermophiidae; genus Geotrypetes; species Geotrypetes seraphini. The sequence goes on from NC_047085.1 coordinate 90,006,716, forward strand.
CGAGTGTCCTCGGGATGGATCCCAAAGTGATGGGCTGGGTCAAGAACTGGTTGAGTGGAAGGCGACAGAGGGTAGTGATCAATGGAGATCGCTCTGAGGAAAGGGTGTGCCTCAAGGTTCTGTTCTTGGGCCTGTTCTAACATTTTTATAAACGATATTGATGAAGGGTTGTCAGGTAAGATTTGCCTCTTTGCGGATGATACCAAAATCTGCAAGAGTAGCACGACGGATAGTGTAAATAATATGAAGAAAGACCTGACGAAGCTTGAAGAATGGTCTGAAATTTGGCAGCTAAAATTTAATGCTAAGAAATGCAAGGTCATGCATTTGGGCTGCAAAAATCCGAGGGAACGGTACAGTTTAGGGGATGAAGAACTTATGTGCATGACAGAAGAGAGGGACTTGGGTGTGATTGTATGTGATGATCTTAAGGTGGCCAAACAGGTTGAAAAGGTGACAGTGAAAGCTAGAAGGATGCTAGGTTGCATAGGGAGAGGCATGGCCAGTAGGAAAAAGGAGGTATTGATGCCCCTGTATAAGACTTTGGTGAGACCTCATTTAGAATATTGTGTACAATTCTGGTGGCGGCACCTTCAAAAAGATATAAAAAGGATGGAGTCAGTCCAGAGGAAGGCTACTAAAATGGTATGTGGTTTTCATCATAAGGCGTATGGGGAAAGACTTAAAGACCTCAATCTATATACTTTGGAGGAAAGGCGGGAGAGGGGAGATATGATAGAGATGTTTAAATACCTATGTAATGTAAATGCGCATGAGTCGAGTCTCTTTCATTTGAAAGGAAACTCTACAATGAGAGGGCATAGGCTCCGGAGTTATTTAAGGAAATGCTTTTTTACAAAAAGGATGGTAGATGCATGGAACAATCTCCCAGAAGAGGTGGTGGAGACAGAGACTGTGTCTGAATTCAAAAGGGCCTGGGATAGGCCTCTTACTTTTACTTACTTGCCTCATAAAAAGGTTTGTTGCCCTTACAATCGCTCCTGTGGGATCTCTCGAAGAGAGAAAGAGATAATGGTTACTGCGGATGGGTAAACTGGATGGGCCATTTGGCCTTTATCCACCGTCATGTTTCTATACCTAACGGATTAAATGGTTTCATCAAATGGAACACCATTATTTAAGCTTTATTGTCATATGGGATCAAACAGTTTGTACATTACTACTACCACAGGTGGTCCATTGACTGTTAAATTGTCCATTACTCTCCTGAACACACATGAATCATTTGTGGGATCTTCAAATTCAAAATTTACCGTATTTTTCGCTTCATGAAATACACTTTTTTTCCACCCAAAATTGGGTGGAAATATCGGTGCATCTTATGCAGCGAAGATATTTTATTTTAAACACCCCACCCCGTCATAACTTTCTAAAGGCCCACGCCAAATATGGCTCTCCCTAGCGTCTGTGAGCACCTGGCTGTCTTCTTGGCTTCCCCCACAGTGTCCTCCAGATTCTCCCCTTTAAAGCTAATTAGGCTCGCAATGGGCAGGGGAGGGGGGCCCTTACTTCCAAGCTGCTTCCCGCACTCAGAGAGAGGTGTCTTCCACGCTGTGACCGCCACTGAGCTAATTAAGGCAGCCTGCAGAGTGAACTTAGCAGGCTGCCATTGGCCTCCAAAGCACATTGCCTCTGCTACAGTCCCACCCCTGACGTCAGAGAAGGGGCTGGACCGCAGTAGAGGAAATGTGCTGCGGAGGCCAACGGCAGTCTGCTAGGTTCACTCTGCAGGCTGCCATAATTAGCTCAGCAGCGGTCACAGCATTGGAAAACAACCTCTCAATAGAAAAGGAGAGCTGTCTCTCCTCCGATCTCCTGCCCCAGGTAGCGAGCAAGAAGAGCAACTGTTGGGGAGGTGATGAGAGCCTGCCAACTCCAGAGCATGTATTCGGACCTGGGCAGAAGCTGCAGCCCTGCACTCCGAGGGCTTCTGCCACCCATCCCAGCTCAACCCAGCACCGTCTGGGAGTCGGAGACAACGACCTCGCAGGAAGCAGTGAAGGTAAGGCCCCAACCATTGTGAGGGCCCCAGTGGGACGCTGAATCTGGACACCGGGGGAGGGGAAGAGACAGAAAGGGACCTTAAGGAGGGGTAGGAAACAGACTTGAAGACAGGGCAGATGCTGGACTAGAGGGGGTAGAGAGGGGAGGACTCAAAATGTTAGCAGAAGGAAGAGAGAGAGAGAGAGAGAGAGAGAGGGAGAAACCTGAAACAAAGGGGAGGTAGAAGAGAGAGAAGCAGATGTTGGACTTGGGGGTGTAAAGAGGAAAGAGAGAAAGAGACTGCAGAGAGGTGGAAACATTCTGGACCAAGAAAGGAGGAAGGAAGGAGAAAAAGACCTGAAAGAAAGAAGAACAAATGTTGGGCATTGGGAGGGGGGGAGGTTGGTAAACAGAATAAAGACAGAGAGAGATAGAGACCTGAATCCAAAGGGGATGGGGATGGATTGTGAAAGAAATGTTGGCTGCAGTCATAAGGAAGTCCAACCATAAACTAATTAAATCACCAGACAACAAAGGTAGGAAAAATTATTTTATTTTCGATTTAGTGATCGAAATGTGTCAGTTTTGTGAATTTATATCTGCTGTGTGTATATGAATAATGAAAGGAAAAAATTGCATTACAATTAGTACAGGATGGGGGACAGGGTGCAGAGCCTGGCAAGGAGTGTGGGATTGGGTGCAGAGCCTGGTATATGTTAGTACATAATTTGGTTTAGAATGTTTTTATTCTTGTTTTATTACTCTAAATCTAGGGTGCGTCTTATGGTCAGGTGTGTCTTATGGAGCGAAAAATACGATACATTCAATTAATATACACGAACTATATGGGGACTTTTGCAATCTTTAATATTTATATTCAACTAGTTCACACATTTTCAGCATGTTATGGGGTCTCCTAATGTCAGCGAGTTACTAATCTCAATTACTTTTTGCATCTCTGTTCATAATTTACATATCTTAGTGGCATTTATATGTCTCATTTCTTAACATGTTCCGTTCCCTCTGACACTTCCCCCTCTTCAGCCGGAAATGAGAGTTTATGTACAGAGCGGCGGCATTTGTATTTACTGCATGTCCATTCCCAGACCAACTAATATATTTCAAGGTTCCTGAAGGGGTCTTTGTCCCTGAAATCAAGCTGGGTCAAACCAGATCTGTTTCATACTTCAAAGGAGACACTTAGAATAACGTGAAACACTGGTCTTTGTGGAACTGTGAACGTGCCTTTTATTTTTACTGTTTAGCTCTCACTATTGATATTTTTCTCATTTTTCCCACTATTTTTGGCTGATATTTCTAGGGTTTTTTCCTCAGGAATCAAATATATTGTGGCTCTCTTTTTCATTTAATCTGATTCACTCATTTTATAGTTTAATTATACATTTTGCACATACCCACAAGTGAAATCCTATATGATTGTGTGTGATCAGAACAGTGAAAAAGATATTCACACAGGCTAATTTTGGGTCTAGTAAAGCACTGGAGCTTTCTCCTTGGTGGGATTGCTGCTCCTCAGAGCTTATTACCACACACTGAGGATTCACTTTATATTAAAAAAAAAAAGAAGTTGCATTTGTATTAAATTGTATACGCATTCAGTGAGGATAGCCCTCTGGTGATTTTTTTTTTTGTATCTTTTCAATTACCGTTTTGATTATTAATGTGGGTTTTATTGTAAAGTGGGTACATGGGACAAATGGATCAGGCTGAAGTTAAGGAATAATGAGGGGATATTTTAATGAAAAAAGTAACTTGTTTGCAGGGAGAACAGAAGTAGGGCTTGAAAGTCTCAGACAAATAAATTTTATTTTTTAGGTGTTCAGGTACTCCCGTGCCTGTTGTGATCTCACTGTCCTCACCTGGGAATGAAAGTATCCAGCAGAAATCTCTCTTGATGAGAAAAGTAAGCAGTGAGCATTTTATTTATTTTGGATTTAATTTATTAGAGACCGTCTCCATTCAGGGGAATGAATATACATGTCTATTTTGCTGTGACGTATGTAATATTGGGTGTGTTACGCTGACACTACTGTTTACATAAATTATTAGGAAAAATATTCCAAGCAATGAGCCTATTGTTCTCTTAACAAAAGTTCAGAGTCCTCACTGCTACAATGGTCAAAAGAAAAAGCTGATAGACTGCATATTAGTGTTTTACCCCATTTTTTACTAAGCTGCAGAGCAGTGTTGGAGCATTTGGCACTCCGGGCCACGGTAAAATCCTCTACCGCAGCTTAATAAAAGGTGGGGTTAGTGAAATGATTCAAATACTGTTTACATAAATGCAAACCATAATAAGTTTTTAGATACAGAATCAATTTAGAAACAGCACGTGTTATACACTCAGTTTGATATTAAGGTTCCACAGATATGTGCAGTTAAATGAACTTATAGTAAGTCACAGATCTTAAGCCTAGTAGTATTTTAGAACATCTAAGCACAGTTTATGAATCTACTAGAGTCATTTGTGTAATTTGGTTATTTGAATGAGCCCTCCTAGCTTTCAACCAAAAAAAAAAACAAAAACCTGTGCTCTTTAATTATGTCCAGATAAATGTATCCGCATTCTCCATTAAGTCAAGGATAGTGGTATTATGTGTGCCTTACAGGTTCCTTGAGAGCATGTTTAACTTTGAAGAATATGAATTGTTGCTTGGTTGAAAATTGGTGCAAGGAAATTTGACAATTTTCTTTTAGTTAAATTCTTAGCTTTTTTAGATGTTGGATTAAGAGCATGACCTCAAGCTTAAAAAAAATTAAAGACCGATAAAGAGTAGGCTATCAAATATTTTAAGACACTTTTCTATTCAAACAACTTCAGTTATTCCTGGCATTAGAACAACCTTCAGTAATTCCAACAAAAACTTGCCCCCCCACTTTTTACAAGACCATAGCACGGTTTTTAGCACCGGCTACAATGATAACAGCTCCAACGCTCATGAGAATTGGAGCTGTCACTGCTGTGGCTGGTGCTAAAAAATGTGCTAAGGTTTTGGAAAAAAAAAAAGGGGGGGGGGGTTAGCCACTTAAGCTTTACTTTCATGAAGATGATGGGCTTCTGTGCAATAGCACTCCCTCCTCCCCTGTTAACTCAAAAAGCACATGCTACTCCAGGAAAAATCTGAAGTTTTATGTAGCACAGTTAGGAAAGAAAATGCATCAGGCCCCCAAATTTTGATTGCCAAATTTTTCTGCAAGATACAATTTAAACATATTTAGAAGGAATGAGAGTGTGTGTATGTGTTGGGAGAGGAAGAATTTAACACACAGAATAAAAGTGAGGAGTGTGTTTACTCAATCAAATGAAATCTGAGTCACAGAGAAAAGTACAAGCCAATGAGCAATGAATAGGAGGCATGTATGGCCTCCTTAGGCTTCCATAAAGACTAGGGGGACCATACATGAGGCAAGGGATGGGATTTGATATATACCTTACTATAATTACAACCTGGGGCAAGGGATGTTACAACCAAAGCAGTTTGCATATTATATACAAATACTGATTTTATAAATGAGGAAATGGAGAATTAGGTAACTTGTTCAGAGTTGCAAGGAGGTGCAGTGGAACTTGAACCCAGATCCCCTAGTTCTCAGCCCACTGCACTAAATCAAAGCTATCCTCAGTCGACAGCCATGGCTACAACTACTAACTTCCTCAAACATGTCACCCTATAGAGACAGGATAAAAAAGATCTAGGTAAAGGCAGGATTTGGTTTAAATATGTGAATTTATGTTTATTATCCGAGTTGTGAAGGACCGCTGGTCTAGCTGAAAATGTGCCAATGTTATTGTATGTTTGATCTGGATTTAAGATAACTGACCTTTTTCAGTTGCGCTCGAGACAAGTTATTTTCAAATGCAGCTGATTATTTCCTGTCCTTTAAGAATTCCATCTACAGTAGTTCCTACCTGAGGCAATGGAAGATTAAGCCACTCACTCATTATCACATCTAAAAATAAGTTGTTTTTACATGTATACAGCCCAATCATTTTAGCACTTTTTGCTTTACAACACTCAGCAGATAAGACATTGTCAAGGGATTAAAACAAAGAAAGCCTGAACACTTCTACTCCTGCACTAGGAACTGAAGGACATCCCGACACCCGTCTGTTCATGGAGGAGCGGGGATGGGGCTTACCTGAGCGGCTGGGTCATTGAGCCGATGCTCTGCCGAGAGATGATGCCTCAGTAGGAGCGGCCTCTTATAGTTGCGGGTGCCCTTGGTTAGCTCGTCGTGGCCAGAGGGTGCTACGTTACCGTTGTTGCTGCCACCGCTGCCAGACGCCTGACACCAGGCACAGGACATGAGGCCGGTCTCCTGGCAGAACCGAAGCCATGGGAATTCCTGAAGCCAGGAGCCCTGGAAAGAGGAGCAGTGTAGGTTCTGCAGCAAGGACTGCGGCCTGGCCAGCCCAAAGCGCTTCATGTTCTCCCCACTGCCATCCGCCTCCTCGGCGGCATCCCCCAAGCGCCGGCCGCTGGGGCCACTACAGCTGCCGCCCTGACTCGCCCCTTCGCCACCACCCTCTTCCTCCTCCTCCTCGTCCCCACTGCTGTCGCCACTCAGCGAGGCGCCGTCCTGCAGTTCTTTCCTATCCGAGCCGCAGGCCTCGACCTCGGCCTCGTCTTCCAGCTCCACTTCCACTTCCTCCTCCGCCCTTTGGCCGTTCGGCTGCTTCAGAGCCCAGGCCGAGGCCTCCAGGTTGCCGCCACCGCCTACGCTGTTACCGTTACCGCCTCCACCACCCCGGAACGCCAGCGTCCTGCGATTCCGCTCCGCGGACATTTTCAACCGCTTCTTTCCTTCTGACCCGGGCCCCGGCGCGCACCCTCCTGCTAACTGTTTGCGTTCTGGAACGTCAGAATGACCCGTGGGGAGGGAAGGGTGAGGGGGGAATGGAGCCCCCCCAGTGTTCCGCGAGGGGAGGGCGGAATGCTGCGGGTCCAAAGCACAGCCAACCCCCCGGCACCAGCGGCTCCCCTCACTGTTCCCCTGATTTTCACGCTTCTCCTTTTGCGTTCCCTGGTTTGAAGTATGAAGGTGACGGTTCCACCGAGTAATAAGAGAAGCGCCGAAAAGGCGCAGCGCCGAGTCAGAAAAACAACCAGGTTACAGTCCGTACAAGACCCCTCCGAGGTCGGGTGGCAAGTGAACAACGGACTATGCCCATAATGCAACGGGGCAGCGAACATTAGGAGGGGGACGAGAGAAGGGGAGGGCAGAGCAGCTGGCGAGTGTAAGGTGGTTGTAGGTTTCTGTGTTTCAGTTTGTATACATCTGGTCTTTGTAAACTCAAGTCTAGACCCTAGTTCTCCTCCCTCTTCTGATGAAGGCAGAGTGACACTTGCAGTCTAATCTCAATTTCAGGTGTTCATGGAGCCCAAATAAATTGATTTAGCGCTTTACAAAGAAAAGAAAACACTTAATTGTCGTTTATTATTTAATAAGTACTACAATATCAAACTTTACAGATCTATTAACATACAAAAATCATCCTAAATATTTTTGAAAATATGTTTTTAAATACTTACAAACACGAGAATGTACTTTGTTTAGCAGATAAAGGTAAATAATTCTAAATTTTCATTTGCTCCACTATAAGGTGCTCAACCTGAGGACGAGTAATTTTTCTTCATGAAAGAAAACTCATACATAAAAAGGATAACATTTTGAGAGGCAGTGCAAATATGATATTCTGCATGGACAACAGTTGTCACCTCAATATAACCAAGTAGTGAGCCTCATTGTATGAAAGCTGCAGTCAGAGAGCCAGAGGAGCCAACTTTTGAGAATGATTGGGGGTACTAAACCCATCCTTAGGCCGAGTGACTGCATCTGCTTAATAATAGGATTTTCTCAACAGCTACAGAATTAACACCTACAGTCAGAGGTTAATTAATACTAACTTGGGCCCAAAGCAAACATACATTTCTGGGGGCCCCTACTATAGAGCCCCATTTCCTCACCCCCCATCTAACAAAATCACACTCACTTTCCCTACCCCCAATCATCAGGATCTTCATTCATGGTTTCCCCCATTTATGTTACTTCTCTAAAAGTAGCAGTGCTTACTGTTGCTGTGGGCATGGCAGCTATATTAGTCTGCACATGAGCACTGGAATTAGGCAATCTGTGCTCCTGTGGCTTAATAATTAAGAGCTTCCAAGTGAGCAAGTTCCAGTACCATCATGCATTATGAGAAGGGTAGTGTTAATTTTAGGAGAATCAGGGACTACTAACAGCACACTAAATTGACATGTAAAGTTCAAAAACAGGACTGGCCAAAAAGTTTGCTTCCTGAAGCTGGGTAATTTGGCTGATCTGGAGCAGTGATTCACCTTAGCAGAGCTTCCAAGGGGGATTTAGGACATGGCCCCAGTACAATGAAGCCCTACCCAAAGCTCCGCCCCTGGCATATTGCAATCACAGTAATGCCACCAGAAATCATTTCTCCTTCCAGCGACAGCAGGCTGCCACTGCAGGACCAGTTCCACAGCTCTCACTGCGAGACTGGTCCCACGGTAGCAGGAGATTATTTTTTATTAAGGTGTCTCTTGCTGCTCATCAAGAGAGTGGGAGATCACCAGCAAAAGTGGGAGTCTCCAGTTGGAGACAGAAGTACAGAAACATGACAGCAGATAAAGGCCAAATGGCCCATTCAGTCTGCCCATCCACAGGTCTGCCTTAGTTCAACTGACACCTATCATCACCAGAAAGAAGGTAAATAAATATTTGTTCAACCATTAGTTTGCTTTATGGTGGGCATAGGTACCAGCTCTGGGGATACTAGGGCACCTCTAATATTTTTTCCAGCATTTTGAAAGCTTCTGGATACAGAGTTGCAGGAAAAAGTAGGGAGGAAGACTGTTTCTCCTGTTCCCGCCTCCCCCAAAGCCTTTTGGCCAGCCAAGGGACTAACAGCAGGAACAGTGAACAGCGATATAGGCCAGATAGGTTTCCTACTTTTGATCTACCAAAGAGAGGGGGAGAAGTGCTGATAAAAATAACTGGAAATGTAATAGCATAGAGGCAGGGGAAAGAAAGGAAAGTCTAAGAAAGGGGCAGAGGACCTATGAGGAATGCCGAAAGAGGAGCTGATAAAGGGGCTGGAGGAGAGTAGAAACTGTAAAAAAAGGGGACTGGCTAGGAGATATACTGCTGTGAGCTGAGCCAGATTAAAAGGTACGCCCAGTAGGCATGTGCCTCGGGCCCAAGATGGTCAGGGGGGCCCGATTCACTGCTCCAATGACATCACATCATCTACTGCAGTGCTGAGCAGCTCTTCCATCTCCCCCTCCCCTGAGCCACCACCATCTCTCTCATCCCCCCCTCCCCCACCGGGACTAGCAGCCACCCTTTCTGATCCAGCAGCACCCATCCCTCCTCTATTCCAAGGGCCAATAAAACCCCTTGCTATCCCCAAACTGACCCTCCTTCCTTCTGCCCCTGAGTTGGCACCACCGCTTCCATTCAGTTCTCTCACTGTTTGGATTGCTGCAGATAGTGGAAGCCCACTTATTCCTACATGTAGACTCGCAACCTTTGGCTAGGCCGCTTCCCGCCTCCGAGGAAATAGAAAGCTGCATAGATAAGGTAGGGCGCGACCTAGCCATAGATTGTAAGTTTGCATATAGGAATAGCTGGGCTTCCACTATCTGTAATGATCCATGATGGTGAGAAAACTGAATGGGATTAGTGGTGCCAGCTTGGGGGCAGAAGGAAGAAGGGTCAGTTGGGGGATAGAAAGGGGTGTTGCTGGCCCTGGATATAGAAGAAGAATGGATGCTAGTCCCGGTGATGGAGGAGATGAGACAGAAGGGTGCTTTTGAATTGGGAGAGATGCTGGCCCTGAGGATAGGAGAGGGAGGGGTACTACTGTGTCTGTGAGCAGGATGAAAGGGAGATATGGTGCTGGAACTGTGAGGGGAGGTAAGGTTATAGGGAAAGGTACTGTTGGCCCTGGGGCCAGGAGAGGGAAGAATGCTGCTGGTCATGGGGGGGAGGCAAGAGGGAGGGAGTGCTGCTAGAACTGGAGAGAAGAGTGAGGGGTGCTGCTGGACCTGGGAGGGAAGGTGAGCAGGAGAATGTGCTTCTGAATGTGAGAAATTGAGTGCTGCTGGACCTGGGGAGCATAATGAGAGGTGCTGCAGAAGTGGGAGAGGGAAAGGTTCTACTGGATCTGGGTGGGGGGAACTGAAACGGAAAGGTGCAGCTGGGCTGAGGGAAGGAGAGGGAGAGATGCTGCTAGATCTGGGGAATGGAGAAGGAAAGCTGCTGCTGAACTGTAGGGAGAGGGAGAGATAGACTAGATCGAGGGGCAATGGAGAAGGAAAGAAAGACTGGATTACGGTAAGAAAAGGGGAGAAACACTGAATTGCAGGGGAGAGCAAGGAGCAGAGAGGGAAAGATATTAGCCCTTGGGTGGGGAGGGGAGACAGAAGGGAAGAGAGAGAGAAGAAAGGGCACAGAGAAAATTCTGGGCATGGAGGGAGCATAAAGACAATATTTACTGATCACAGAGAGGGAGACATGGCATAGTAAGGAGGGGCAGACCACCCTGGGTGCTCTCTTGGTGGGGTACCAGCACCCATCCTTTCCACCCCATGCTCCTTCCCTGCTCCCCCACTACCGCGTGCATGTGCCCTTCCTTTTCCCCCGTACCTCTTTAACATTCCTGGTGTGAGCAGCAACTTCAACTTGCTGCTTACGCCAGCTTTGGCTCTTCCTCTGACATCGCTTCCTGGACATGCACCTAGGAAGTGACATCAGAGGAAGAGCCGATGCTGGCGCGATCAGCAGGTTGGGCTGCTCGTGACGGGAACATTAAATAAGTACGTGGAAGGGAAGGGGGGTGCCACCACCCCAGGTACCTCTCATCCTCGCTATGCTACTGGAGGAAGAGATAGAGACTGAAGGCAGATTCTGAATATGGGGAAAAAAGGAACAAAGACAGAGGGGATATGCTAGACAGGACAGATAGGGACACAGAAGAAAGATGGAGGGTGAGCATGAAGAAAGAACACGTCAAATGGACAGAAGACCCTGCAATGACAGGGAAAAAAACAGAAAAGCTGAAGAAAGACACTAGAATGAAAAATAAAATGTTCAAAGGTAGAAAAAAAAATTTATTAAAGGGAATATGGCAGCTTTTAGAAATGGCAAAAAAAGACAGTGAGAAGAGACAATGAGCACTCCACAAAAAAATCAGTGATGTAAAAAAAGTCTCGTTTATTCCAATGTAGGACATATACAAACTGTGGACCCGACACAATACTGTGTTTCGGCAAATAAAAATGCCTGCATAAGGGGTCACTGTAGTGTTGTAATCCACAGATAACAAGTCCATTGTTAATACGAGGCTGAGTCGTCAAAGTACAAGAGAGTCAAGCACTGAAAAACTGTCAAAGTACACGTCTCCCGCTGGTCTAGGGAGACGCATAGGGCTGCCTAGGTTCGCCTAAGGCTACTGCCTAACCTTAGGCGGGCTAGCGGGCCTCCCTAGGCCCTCAGAGGCGCCTTTAATATAGTCGGCCTGCCTAGGGAGCATTTTTTTAAAAAACATGCGTCCCGATTGGCTGATTAGACAGCTGTAGGACACCTACAGCTGCCTACAATTGAGACACAGTTTGCAGAATCAGGGCCTTGGTGTTTGTCTAGCCTTTAGAAATGCCCATTTCTGATACCTTGTATTTCTATTTCTCTAGTATTGCTTTACATGAGTCTGATTTCTTGAGATTTCCAGCTCAGTTTCTTGCCTTTATATCACTATTGCTGTTCTGTGGTCCCTGGTTTCATATTTGTTGAGGGTCTATATTTTGCATGTGTTACCAGGATGTGGTATACTTCTAGCATGTAGTTTCTGTATAGAGATCTTGTGGCAGTCCCACGTGGGTTTCAACAATCCTCTTCATTGTAGCATCGATCACCAGCAAAACACCAATGTTCTTCATATCGAAGCTCTGCATCAAGGTATTGAAGGTCTTCATCAGGTCACCAAAAGCTTTTCATCAAAAATACAGCTTAAATTTGAACTTGCCCTTGGCCATGGCACAGCATTCCAGCTCTAGTTTCTTAATTTCCAATAGTCTTTGAACTTTATTTTCCTATGGACTTCACTGCACAGACTCGCATAAGAAGGGTATTTGATGTTTTTTCACAGATGGTGTTGCTGCTTATCTGGGAGCATCAGTCTGGGTCCAAAAGTCATCGATGTCTTGTTCCCATTGATAGTGATCTTCTTTCTAGGACTTTGATCATCTTTGAAGCATCGCCGCCCTTCTGCATTAAGATTTTGCATTGACATTAGAGAATGACACGGTGAAAAAAATCTGTCCCCGTCCCTGCCATCCCCTTCACCACCTCGTCCCCTTCACTGCCCCATCCCTGTAGCATCCACCCTTCCCTCTCGCCATTCACTGCCCTTCAGCACCCCTTGCACAGTCCGTGCATCTCCCTCCCTCACCCTTACCTTCGTGGCGCGTTTTAAGTTTTGAGTAGCTTGTTGAAAGCCACGGAGTGTTCATGTAGTCGCATGCATGTGTGGGTGGAAGCTTCTCCTCTGACGCAACCGGAAATTGCGTCAAAGGAGAAGCTTCTGCCCACACACACACACGACTGCACATATGCTCCAGCGGCTTTTAACAAGTCTCAAACTTTAAAACGCGCCACGAAGGTAAGGGGGAAGGAGATAGATTCGGGTCGGTAGGAAGGAGGGAGGGGCCCGTGCGGGATCAGTGACTGCGTGCGGTCCCTTCCTTAACTGCGGGGACAAGGCCATTCACCGCTCTACAGGGCGGTGGATGGCCTTGTCCCTGTACCTGTGGTGAGCACCTTTCCCCCCCTCCACCGTTTTGGCAGGTTACCTGCGGCTACTCGCAGCTAGCCACAGGTAACATCCACTGTGTCATTCTCTAGTTGACATCAATGATTTTTCATTAGGATTCTGTGAGGCTTCATCTGTCTCAGAAACCAGCTCAGTCTTTTCAACCTGCTTCTAGAGGCTGTTTTCTTCAATACTGGGCCTATCTAAGCATAGCATTTTGGGGCTATAAGGTACCAAGTCCAGTTTTCTATCAAGGCATCAATCTACATTGCATCTGCCTTTCCATATTATTTCAGGGTGTAGAGCCTGTAAGGTGGTTTTTCCTGTTGGCTGGATGCTTGAATGTGAAAAACATGGATCTTTTCTACGTTATAAGGACTAGTGGGGGAATCTAACAAGGGTGTAGAGCCTGTTAAGTTAGATTCCCTTCCAAGTTAAAAAAAAAAAAAAGTAAGAAGAGAAGGAGTGTTTGTGCTTCTACACTCTTAAGTGGATTACTTTCTTTCTGGAAGTTCCCTTTCTCCATATTAACCAATGAAGTGGAAAGTTAAAAAATGCTATGAATGGTTCACTGCTTTATCCTCTAAGCAGGATCAACCAGTTTATTTTTTTACTGAAGCATGTCTCCCACTGTACCATCAATGTTCATACAGTACTTTTCAGGATGCTCATACAATTACCTTGAGTATCGTTCCCTACACTTGTTTTCCCTTTACTCCATCTCCTTTTTTTATTCTAAAGTTTGGGAGTTTTGGGGAGTTGCTGTAGGGGAGGAGGAGGCCACTACATCCTTTTTAGCATGTTTTTTATTTTATTCCATTACTCCAGTTTTATCAAACAGAGTCCCTGGACTGAAGTTTCACGGTCTAAAGTCAGAGGGTTGTACGTTTGAACATCAGTGCACACTACCCAAATTCCAATAGATTAAGAGGTACATAATCAAAACAGAAATACGTCTAAAAACCCACTTAAACTGGCACTTGGACGATCTAAAACACAGGTTGTCCAAGGGTCGATAATCAAAATGGATCTTAGACATATCTAGAGGCAACTTAGGCCTTTTGACTGCCACTCTGCGAAAAGATGGTATTTTTGGAGGAGTGGTTAAGGCGGAAGGTGGGCGGCTTGTAGCCGACCAAACTTAGACGTCCTGCAGCGATAATCGAAAGTTTGACGAGACTGCCTAGACGGAACTTATACGTTGTGATTTAGGCAATCTAAAAACAGGTATAAGTGCCCAGAGATCAGAAAACTACTGTAGACACAAAGTACAGACCCCCCACACTCCCACAGTGATCACTGACTCCCCACACCGCCATAAAAATTGGAATAAAAACATACATACTTGCCTCTAGAACATCAGCACCTGGCATAGGAAAGCCTAGTAGAACTGCACAGATGTGGCTTAAGTAGGCTGGGGGGTGGGCTAGAGAACCATAGAGAGGAGGACCCATACACCACTCTAACCACTGCATTCATGGTGAAAAATGTGAGGCCACCAAAATCCCCCAAAACACTAATGTACTGCCATATAGGTAACACCTGCAGCCATAAGGACTATTGGGGTGGTAGACAGGTGGGTATAGTAGGTTTTGGGGGGGGCTCACCATGAACTGCAAGGGAGTTGTGATGAGATGTTTATGTGGCACCCTTTTTGTGACGTTCACAGCAGTGCCCTGTAAGGTGCCTCACTACTCTGTTGCTATGTCTGGGTGGCCAGTCCATCACTTTGCTGACCCCTCCCACAAGACGCTGATGACTTTTGGACCCAGACTGATGCTCCCAGATAAGCAGCGATGCCATCTGTGAAAAACATCAAATTCCTTTCTTATGCAAATCTGTGCAGTGGAGTCCATAGGGAAATAAAGTTCATAGACTATTGGAAATTAAGAAACTAGAGCTGGAATGCTGTGCCATGTGTAAGTTCAAATTTAAGCTGTATTTTTTTTTTTTTTTTTTAATAAATAGCTTTTGGTGCCCTGATGAAGACATTTGATATCTTGATGCAGAGCCTCGATATGAAGAAGAACATTGGTGTTTTGCTGGTGATCGATGCTCCAAAAGATCTTTTTCAAGGTGTTTTGGACTTAGATGATTTTTTTGGACGAGAATGCAGTATAAAGAAAGACAACTTGGCAGTCTGGACGATCAAATGGCTGGACGTATAATTAGATGATTCTCAAAAAAAATATTTTGGATGTATTTTTCGAGAATGGACTTTAGAGGCTGCCGACTTTGGGTGATTAGCGTTCTAGGCCCAAAACAGACTTAGTTTTTTTGGGGTTTTTTTATTATGCCGCTCCACAATTCTAAACCTGTTCCTGCTTTGCATTCTATACAGGTCACATTCCTCTTTCAGTTTTATTTTCCATCTCCAGATGGAGAAAATGAACATGCTCAGGTACACTTAGCTTATGCAGGTTTTATAGCATCGCATAGTTCCATTGGATATCATTCCAATACTGAATTCAAGCTGTATTTTGTCACAGGTCTTTATTCAGTGTGTTATTGTTTACCTTTTACACTTCTCTGCAGTATGCTGGGATCTTGTCTAACATGGCATCTCTTTGTAGGACTCATTCCTGTTTTTCAATTTTCTTTTCTTCCTCATGAGAAGACTCAGAACCCCTCCATGCTTGCACTGAAAGCCTGTAATCTTGATCCATCAAATAAATCATTCTAAGAGACCTGGAGGTCATTTTAAAAAAATTATTGGTTATATGACCTTGTGGGATCTCTTGCTACAACCATGGTCTCGTAGAGTTAATTTACTTATTCCTTTTGCCTAGAGAGGAAGAATTAGGGGCTACTGCGGAGGGGCTGAGTGGTTGGTCTGTTTGACTTTATTTCTGCCATAATATTTAAGTTCTCTCCTATTTGTTTTAAATTGATCTGGGGACTGACCCCTAACTACCTGTTACCTCATTTTGTGCTATTAAACCCTACCAGGATAACCAGGAACTGCAATTTATTTACCTACCCCAGGATCATTGGCTGTAAATACAAGTCTTTTTTGGACAGGATGCTAGCATTCCAAGCAAATAAACAACAATCCTGGTTGGACAATTATAACAACGGAACCATGCTGGGCTGTATAAAGAGAGGCGTAGTCAGTAGAAAGAAGAAGGTGTTGATGCCCCTGTACAGGTCATTGGTAAGGCCCCACTTGGAGTATTGTGTTCAGTTTTGGAGACCGTATCTGGCGAAAGACGTAAGAAGACTTGAGGCAGTCCAGAGGAGGGCGATGAAAATGATAGGAGGCTTGCGCCAGGAGAGACTGGAAGCCCTGAATATGTATACCCTAGAGGAAAGGAGAGACAGGGGAGATATGATTCAGACGTTCAAATACTTGAAGGGTATTAACGTAGAACTAAATCTTTTCCAGAGAAAGGAAAATGGTAAAACCAGAGGACATAATTTGAGGTTGAGGGGTGGTAGATTCAGGGGCAATGTTAGGAAATTCTACTTTACGGAGAGGGTAGTGGTTGCCTGGAATGCGCTCCCGAGAGAGGTGGTAGAGAGTAAAACTGTGACTGAGTTCAAAGAAGCGTGGGATGAACACAGAAGAATTAGAATCAGAAAATAATATTAAATATTGAACTAGGCCAGTACTGGGCAGACTTGCACGGTCTGTGTCTGTGTATGGCTGTTTGGTGGAGGATGGGCTGGGGAGGGCTTCAATGGCTGGGAGGGTGTAGATGGGCTGGAGTAAGTCTTAACAGAGATTTCGGCAGTTGGAACCCAAGCACAGTACCGGGTAAAGCTTTAGATTCTTGCCCAGAAATAGCTAAGAAGAAAAAATTTAAAAAAAAAAAAAAAAATTTAAATTGAATCAGGTTGGGCAGACTGGATGGACCATTCGGGTCTTTATCTGCCGTCATCTACTATGTTACTATGCAATCTTATAGTGCATTTCGAAAAGGGATTAAGACTGCACTATTTGATAAATTCATTTCTTAATTGAAGTCTCATTATAACAATACTAACACAGCACCTCTGCACCAATTTGCAAGCTGTTGTTTTATCTGTATTTTAACCTTGTCTTACTGTTTTATTTTACCAACTGTCTTATTTTAATTTCAGTTTTCCATTCTTACTGCTCCTCTGCCGCCGCAAAGCGGCGGCTCGCTGGACTCTGCCCCCTTCAAGGTCAGCGCATGCCCTATTTAGAGGGCCCCTCTGCGGCGCACGCCGAAGGAGCGCGCATAAGGAGCAGAACCTGCTCCTTTGTACGCTCCTTCGTACGCGTTCCAAATGCGCTTCCCCTCTAGGAGTACTTCTAACTTTTTTAATTTTTCTTAATCATACCTACAAACCGCTGTTTTTTAATCTCATTCGTCTGATTACCCTGTTCTTCTGCACCTTTTACCTACATAACCAGACTAACTTAGGCTCTCTTAATATGTCAACCACAAACAATAATATCCCAGTCTTCTGGGGGAATAGGCCCATTGGACCTATTGCTTCTAAACCTATCAAACGTTCTCCCCAATCTCTCTTAGTAGTCCCAACTTCTTCTGCATGTTCGAATAACCTCACATTAAAAACATCCACCTCTCACCAAAATCACTTTTCTTTTACTAATGAACCACTAAAACTTGGTCTTATTAATTCAAGATCTATCCGAAACAAACATCATTTACTAAAAGATGCTATTCTCCTCCAGGGCCTTCATATCCTTTGTATTACAGAGACATGGCTTACATCTGGTGACGAGGCTTTTCTGTCCTATTGCTGTCCTCCAAACTATGATTATTATTGGAATCATCGCCAAAACCGTAAGGGAGGTGGTGTAGCTATTATCTTTCAAAAAAACTTAGTATCAATACGTGATCAATCTATTAACAATTCCGCCCTTGAATTCTTACATGTCCAAATTAATAAGAACTCAAAAATTGATCTTCTCTTACTTTATATCCCTCCCCCTATAGATCACACCAAACTACTTTCTTTGCAAAACTTACTATTTGACTTCTGTTCTGCTTCTGTTTGTCCTATTATCTTAGGTGACTTCAATATCCAGTTTGATAACCCTAATAATCCTTATACAACTGACATGTTGAATTTCATCAAGACCTTAGATCTGGTTACACACATAAAGGAACCCACTCACTCCTCAAAACATACGCTTGACATGATATTTACAACTAAATCCCAATTAATATCTTACTCGGAACCTGTTATCTCCCCTGTACCATGGTCTGATCATTATTTAATTTCTTTTAATTGCTCTTACTCCTACTCGACTGAAACAATATCCTCTTCTGAACCCCTAAAAAAGATCACTTTCAGAGACCTTTCCAAATTAGAAACCTCTGATATTACTCCTTTTTTTAGTCCCTCCATAACTATTCCTAACTTCGACTCTGTTAATGATCAACTATTTTCTTGGAACTCTTTACTAGAATCATGTTTGAACGAAAAAGCACCTTTAATCTCTAAAACTATTCCTGTCCGCAAAGCTCGTAACCCATGGTACACCGAGGAACTATCACTTATCAAAACACAACTCCGCTCACTCGAAAGAAAATGGCGCTCATCAAAAACATCTGTGAACTTACAACGTTATAAAGAACAAGCACATTTTTATAAAAATAAAATCAACCAAGCAAAAAAACATTTCTACTCTAATAAAATTTATAAGGCTAAAAATAGCTCTGAATTATTTTTAATTCTTAAATCCATTACCCCTGAATCAAAAAATAATAACAAAAACTTAGAATACACTCCTAAAGCTCAAGATCTGGCTGATTATTTTTGTGAAAAAATCGCTCAAATACGAAAAGCCCTTGTAACAAATATAATAGATGACCCATTACACAATAACACTGATCTCACCTTACCAACATCCAAATGCATAAACTTTAAAATTCCATCTCTAAAAGAAATAGAAGGAGTCTTTCAAAGAATTAAACTAAAAAATTCTCGATCAGAACCAATTTCTCCGTTCTATCTGAAAAAATTTATCTCTTGCTTCGGTCCTTTTATTCATTCGCTTATTAAAAATAGTTTTCTCACAGCCACTGTTCCTTTCAACTGGAAAAAAGCGACCGTTACTCCAGTACTAAAAAAGCATAATGCTAACCGCAATGATGTATCCAACTATCGCCCAATTTCAAACTTACCTTTTCTAGCAAAAGTAGCTGAAAAACTGGTCTTCGAACAACTGTCAGACTTTATTGAGTCATCAAACGCACTGCACCCTAACCAAACGGGCTTCTGAAAACACCATAACACAGAATATTCAATGTTAGGCCTTGTAACCAATATCCATTACTACCTAGACCACCACAAATCGGTTGCTCTTTTTTCCTTAGATCTCTCAGCGGCCTTTGACACTATAGATCACGCTCTCCTACTCAATCATTTGGAATCTTTTGGTATTGGTGGACATGTACTAAAATGGTTTACATCTTTTCTCTCCAATCGATCTTCAACTGTTACAGTCAAAGACGATTACTCTACCTCTTACTCTTCACCTTTTGGTATACCCTAGGGCTCTATTCTGTCGCCTCTTTTATTCAATATCTTTCTCTCACCTTTACTTACTATCTGTCAATCACTGGGCTTTACCTCATTTTCCTATGCTGATGATATCCAACTCCTTCACCCGCTTGATCCCGAAAATATTGAAGAAATTAAAGCTATTAACACTAAATTGGACACAATAAAAAACTGGCTTTGCCACAATAAACTCTCATTAAATACACAGAAAACACAAACCATGCTATTTACATGGAGAAAAGATATTACACTAATTTCTCCATTTGTGCTTGACAATAACCCAATTGAATCAGTATCAACCGTGAAAATTTTAGGCGTAATCATTGATACGAACTTATCTTTTCACGACTACATAAGTCAAACTGTTAAATCCTGCTTCTATAAACTCCGTTTGATAAGATCTATTTCTTCTTACCTAGAACCAAAATCTGTTAATATCCTTGTTCATTCTATGATTATCACCAAATTAGATTACTGTAATTCTTTACTATATAATATATCCCAAAAAGAAAAGAAAAGACTCCAAATAATCCAAAATACTGCCATAAAACTTATACATAAAGCAAAAAAATACGACCACGTAACACCCCTATTCATCAAATCACACTGGCTACCTATTAACCACCGAATAACTTTCAAAATAGCTCTTTTAGTCTTCAAGGTATTGTTATTCAACACGCCTCAATTCATATCTAGAATGATTACTCCATATCATTCAACTCGACCCCTTCGATCTTCTCATCAAGATTTATTATCGGTCCCCTCTCTAAAAACTGTGGGAACAAGGAGAAATGATATGTTCTCTGTTTTAGCTCCCCAACTCTGGAACACTCTGCCTCTTTTTATTAGAAAAGACAAAGACCTTATCTCCTTTAAAAAACTATTAAAGACTTTTTTATTCAATGACGCCTTTACTGACTAATTAGTTAGTCCCTTGATATTTTTTCTCTCTCTTCTTTTCCCCCTCCTTCTGTTTTTTCCTATTACATGTTTTTCACTCCTATTATGAGAATTATTTGTAACTTTTCCCTCCTTTCCTCTTTGTCATGTTTGTCATTAATCTATATGTACAGAGAAATCACTTAATTTCTGTTTTTTTTTGCTTTATATTTGCTGTTAATGAGTTATGTGTTCTTTTTTAATTTGTTTTTTTGTTTTTTATAAGTTGTTAACAATTTTTGTTTTTTGTTTTTAACTATTTACCAATAAGATTGTTAGTCTCCCCATAATTTGTTTTTAATTGTACATCGCTTAGAATGTCTTATATAGGCGATTTATCAAATAAACGTGAACTTGAACTTGAACTTGATACTTTTAATCTGCCTGTACTTTAGATAACATGCTGTACTTCTATTCTCAATACTTTGTACTTCGCTGATTGTCCAGTTTCTCTTCTGTGTAAACCGCCTAGAAGTCAATTGATTGTTGGCGGTATAGAAGAATAAAGTTATTATTATTATTATGCTTCTATATTTCTGTAGGAGATTTCATGGTGTGCATTTCATCCTACTTGTAGTTCCTTCAATGATTTTGGGTGCGGGAAATGTTCTTGCACCTTTCTCTGGTTTCTGTTTCTAAAATTCACACAAGACCTTATTCTGAGTCTACATTGGTTTCTTGCTGGACTTCTGGTATTTCACTTCTGATCCAGCAATTCTAGTTCTCCTCATTTTATGTTTTCTCCATTGTGTACTTCTCTATGCAATACTGAGGTTTTCTCCTTCTGGTTGTCCATTTCCTCTCGTGTTTCTGCTGCTGGTGACCACTTTATTTAAATATATCTATTGCTTCCCAAGAAGTTTCTATTCAGTAACTCTGCAGGCAAATTGCCTCTTTTCATTTAGTTAGGTCATTCTCAACTCTAAGGTATCTCCTTAACTTCAATTGATGCCACTGGCTCAGGAGTAATTTCTTCAATTTTGGGGGGTACCACCTGACTAAGCTCTGGTTACCCATGATCCCCCCACAACAGACATGGGTTGGGCCCATGTGCTTAAGACCCCACCCACAGGAGGGGCCTAAGGCTACTAGGCCGATTCCAGTTGGCCTAGGCGCCTCAGGCCCTACCTATGGGCAGGGTTTGAGGCGCCTGAGCCAATCAGGCCCTAAGGCCTGCCATTCGATGGATGGCGGGCCTGCCGGATAGACGGGCTTGGGAACCGTCTGTCCGTCCAACTTTTTTACAGGTACAGGGGGTGTCGCGGGGTCGGCGGGGGATCTCATGGGTTGGGGGGTATTCAGCAGGCCGATAGGGGGTTCGGGGGTGGCAGTCATGGGGGGGCTGCGTCCCGTATCTTAGTGGGGGTGGGGGTAGGGCTGTCACCTGGGTAGGAGGGGTTGGGCTCCCTCCTGCCAGGATCGTTTCGGCGGGGTGGGGGTCACCTAGGCAGGAGGGGTTGGGCTTCCTCCTGCCCAGATCGTTTCGGCGGGATGGGGGGTCGCCTGGGCAGGAGGGCTTGGGCTCCCTCCTGCCCAGATCGTTGTCGGGTGGGGTAGGGGGTCGCTGGGGCAGGAGGGCTTGGGCTCCCTCCTGCCTGATCCGATTGGGGGAGGGGTGGTTCGCTGCAGGAGAGATGGCTCATCTCTCCTGCCGCGATAGCAATCCCAAGTGCCGCATTTGGGGGAGGGGGGTTAATTCCTCTATCTCCTCAATTACCGTGTTTCCCCGAAAATAAGCCCTACTCTAAAAATAAGCCCTAGCATGATTTTCGGGGTAGGTCTTAATATAAGTCCTACCCCCCAAATAAGCCCTAGTCATTGGATTTGCCGGCAACAGCGCTTCCCCCACCTCCTTCCCCTGTCTCTTCCCCCGCCGCGCAGCTGATCCCCCGCGGACTCTCCCATCTTTCCATCTCTCACTCCCCCCTGCCCCCTGCTGACCCTCTGACCATGAGACCTACTTACAGAGCAGCGTCGGCAATACTCTAAACAGGCTGCTTCGTGACCTTCTCCCGCCGGGGCATTCCCTCTGCTGCATCACTGATGATGTCATCAGCAACACGACACACAGAAGGCCCCGGCGGGAGAAGGCCGTGAAGCAGCCTGTTTAGAGTGCTGCTAACACTGCTCTGTAGAGGGAGGTACGTAGGTCTCGAGGTCAGCAGGGTTTGGATGGGAGGGAGAGATGGAAGAATGGGATAGTCAGCGGGGGTTCAGCTGTGTGGTGGGGGTGGGGGTGGATGCTCAAGGGTTCTGCTGCAGCTGCACGGAAGGGAGGGATAGAAGCAGGGCAATGGTTCTGCTGCATGAGGAATGGGAGGAAGGGATAGAAAGCTGCTGCATATTAAGGCTTTCTGACTTTTGGTAACATCAGAAATAACTCAGTGGATATAGGACCCAGTTCAGCTCTTACCCCAAGCCTGATTGTTGGGCACACAAAATCAGAGAACATGACCATGGCAGACTAAATTGGTGCGCTTGGGTCTAGCGAGTGCTAAATGTCTTATTGCCCTGTATTGGAAACGCTCCGTTGCTCCTTTTAAGGAGGAATGGTTACTTAAGTGTAATAAGTTGGCCCAGATGGAACGCCTGGCAGCTAAACATTTAGGATTTTTTGATCAACAAGAACACACTTGGAATAAAGTATTTTGGTGCCTTTGATAATTCCGGGGCGGGGGGGGGGGGGGGTTTGGGAAGTAGGGATTAGAGAATGACACGGTGACAAAATTCATCACCGTTCCCGTCCCCGCGGATAACCGCGGGAAACCATCTTCATGTCATTCTTTAAGGAAAGAGGGAAGAATCAGAGTATGAATGGCCACAACCACTGACCCTCAAGCTTTGCTTTGAAGAATGCTGGTGTAGAAGGACAGAGGATGAAATAGACACTAGACAATGACATGGGATTATTTCCCGCAGTTATCCGCGGGGACGGGAACGGTGATGAATTTTGTCACCATGTCATTCTCTAGTAGGGATATTTGGTGGGTCCTCTGAAGAAACCACAGAGGGTTCATCTCATGAGGTATACATGTGTGCAGGGCGGGGAGGTGGGTGGGGGTTTTGTTGATTGATTTGTGGGGCTGGTGAGGGGGGGTAGGGGTCGGTGTTTTATATAGCCGTTTTGTTTTGGTTTTCAGTTGTAATGTCAGGTGGGGTTCACCAGTTTCTACTTTGTAGGATGTTATCTTGTGCCTACTTAGAGGTATTTGTAGGCAGAGACTGTCCTTGTTATTTTTCTTGTGATGCTTTCTTAGTGCTTTGTATTGTAACTATGCTTGTTGTTATCTATAAAATGTCTAATAAACATTTAAAAAGAAAAAAAAAAAGAAAGATGCTGTAGAGGGAAGGCACAAGGGGATGGGTGAGGGGGAGGAAGAAGCTGCACATGTGGGGAAGAGAAAGGAAAGAGGAAGAATTGGGGTGGAGGAGTGGAAGGGAGAGATGATCATTGTACATGAAAAAAATAAGACCTACCCCAAAAATAAGACCTAGTGCCTTTTTTGGGCCCAAAATTAATATGACACTGTCTTATTTTCAGGGAAATACAGTAGTTACAGTGTGTATCACACCCCATTTTTGTTTTTGAAAAAAGGATATAGAGCTGTGTGATAGAGTGGGGCAGCTTGCTCGGGAGAAGGGTTGCATAGCCGAACAGACAAACCACACTGGGCATTCAAGAAAAAAACTCTTTTATTCAACAGTAGTGCAGAGCCTGTTTCTTCACAGGCTCCTATAAGTTTGTGTTCTTCAAATAAAAGTTAGGCTTTTCCCCAGTCTTTCTCAAACACAAGTCCCCTTCTCCATAGGGTGTGCCACAGTCTTTATTCCATTTGCAGGGAACAGTTAGACAGCATTATGTCCCAGGTCTTAGCATGCACTAGAACACAGGTGTCAAAGTCGGTCCTCGAGGGCCGGAATCCAGTCGGGTTTTCAGGATTTCCCCAATGAATATGCATGAGATCTATGTGCATGCACTGCTTTCAATGCATATTCATTGGGGAAATCCTGAAAACCCGACTGGATTACGGCCCTCGAGGAGGGACTTTGACACCCCTGCACTAGAACAAAGGCAGCTTGGTAAATGCAGCAGAGTCTTACCTCCTACAAACTGTCAGTGCCAGGCCCTTCAACCAGCTTCTCCAGTTCCTAGGTTCCCTCTAGTACACACCCCTCCTCCTGGTTCTGGCTCGACCTTTTAAGTTCCCCTGAGTCACTTCCTGGTTCCTACTTTTCTCCCCTCCCACCTCCCTGGGAGAAACTCTTTCTCTGTGCTGCTGTGGTTGTGAGACAATTTAGCTAGGAGGGGGAGTGCCGGGTTTTCCTGAGGTTTATTCTGCGTCCGAGCAGCAGCGTCAAGCAGGAGAAGTGGCAGGGTTTCATACACTCTACCAGAAGCTGAAAGTGAAGGAGAGAAAAACAGCAAATGGATAAGGCAGCTCTAGAAACACAGTTTAGAGCACTGTTCTTCATCCGCCGGTCCGTGGACCAGTGCCGGTCCGTAGAAAATTTCTGCCGGTCCGCACAGGGCTGGCGAAATTGATGGTCTTTACAGGTGTGGTGCAGAAAATCTGTTGCTTATACATTGGTGCCGAGTTAAATTCAGCTGGTGGCAGCAGAGCAGACCCCTTTCTAACCCTCACCCCAGCCTTATAGAGTGGGGTTGGAGTGGATCAATAAGACACAGATCCTGGTTTGTTTGGTTTTTTTTTTTGGGGGGGGGAGTGGGGAAATCAAGGGGCCTATAGTAGTTTTCTGGATAACACCACACATTGCACCGCCGATCACAGCAACGGCAGAAGGAATCACTTACACAGAGTGCGGGTTGATGAAGAGTCTGCCATTGTATCGCCTCCTGACCCCTCGGCTAGACCCGGCGCTGGGAGGCTGCGATCTACTAGACGGGACTGGAGAGATGGACAGCAATTAAAAAAAGACACATAGCGTGAATACGAGAAGCAGGTCATGGCTGGCTTGGAAGGCAGCTTTAGTTATTTTTGGTGCAGAGAGGAAGGATCTGGATGACCATATAATTGAAAGAGGAAGGCTGGGGAGAGGGTGTTGCCCTTCTGCCTCCCCCTAGGGGGATGCTCCCAGCAGTGCCCCGGGAAGATGACCTGGCTTTTAGGATGTTGCTAAACGAGCGTAGGGCTCTCTCTGGGCTTCAGAAAGAGAAACCTCGCAGCTTGCACAAGACCAGGGGGAGGGGGGGCGCCTCTCTACCCCACCCCCAGCAATAGGAGGGATTTCTGAAGAACACCCCAACCCCTCTTCGAATCCTCGCGAGCAGGCTAATCTGCGCACCGGCCTCATCCCTCCTTCTGATGCCACTTCTTTTTCGCTGGACCAAGAAGTGATATTAGAAGGAAGGCGCAGCCAATGCGAGCTGAGGCTAGGATAATCTGCACGTTGGTGGCGAAGGGGTTCAGGTACAGGGCATTGCCTGGTATCTGCATTAACCTATGGTGCTTTTCAAAGACTATTTAATTACTGTCTCAGTTTTGGAAACTGGGCCTGATGAAAAGTTTTTTGGCGTGGTTTCCTGAGCTCGACTTTGATGTGGCCAAATTAGAAGGGAAGGGAAGAGAGTTACTCTGGACAGGAGGAGGAGGGAAGGAAACGGCTGGCAGGGAGATTAGAGGAGGGGAAGGGGAGAGACATGCATGAGAAAGTAGAGAGATTGATGATGGGAAGGGGGGTCAGCAGAGAGGGACAAAGATGCCAGATCTGGTGTAGGAGAGATAAAAATGAAGAGAGCAGTGAAGCTGGAATGAATCATGTAAAAATGAGAGAGGGGCATAGAAAGAAGACAGATACCATATGGAAGGGGGAGAGGGCAGACAGTGGATGGAAGGGGCAGATGCTTGATTGAAGAGACAGAGAGGGCAGATGCTGGAAGGAAGAGAGTGATAAGAAGATGAAAGCAGAAACCAGAGACGACAAAAGGTAGAAAAAAATAATTTTATTTCTATTTTGTGATTAGAATATATCGGATTTGAAATATATATCCTGCTAGAGCTGGTGTTTGACATAACTGGGGACTGCAAAGCCCAGGCAGTGGCTTAGGGTTCTCTCTGACCAGGGGGCAGTTTCCCTAGCTGCACTCCTCTAACACTATTCCTGTCATGTGTGACTGCGGTATTCTGTTAGCATGATATTTCTGTGTAGCATTCTGTAATAATTTGGCTTATTCAGTTACAGGGGTTTTGTTGATCCTTGCGCTGTATTATTTGTATTTATAAAATGACAATTGTACTGAATATTGTTTCTTTTTATACTTTAATAAAATACATTCAATATAAAATCATAACTGAGGCTTGTGCAGATGGGATCAGATAGTTTGCGGGGACCGAGTTTGCGGAGACGGGGTGGAAACGGGGTTTTTAAATTTCAGTCCTAGTAATTTGCCGGTCCACAAAATAATTATTTTATTTCCGCCGGTCCATAGGTGTAAAAAGGTTGAAGAACACTGGTTTAGAGCACAGACAGAAAGAAGTGCAACCAGAGACTGGGAAAAGATGAGTAGAAAAATAAAATCACCAGACAACAAACGTAGGAAAAGTGATTTTATTTTCAATTTAGTGACTGAAATGTGTTAGTTTTCAGAATTTACATCTGCTGTCTATATTTTGTACTGTTAAGGAAGAAATATATTTCTTTGTTGTACTTCATGCAGAGTCTGGCATCTTAGGGTTTCGTTTGTGTATATTAGGACTTTTTATTTGTGGTCCTGTATTTGCATAGGATTTATCTGTGTTTTGCATGTATGACCAAGGCCAGGTGTTCTAGTAGGAATGAGGGAGACAGGAAGGGAGTGGTGAAGGAGGAAGAGGAGGTGGCAAACAGACTAAACACGTTCTTCTCTCAGTCTTCACAAAAGAGGACACATCCAACGTGCCGGAACCGGAAAAAATCTTCAAGGGGAATCAAGGGTGAAAATTATCATGCATGGAGGTAAGCCTCAAAGACGTACTCAAACAGATAGATTAAAAGCTGACAAATCTCCGGGCCTTGACGGAATCCACCCGAGAGTACTGAAAGAGCTCAGAGACGAAACAGTGGAGTTACTGCAGCGGATTTGCAACCTAACCTTGAAAACAGGGGTAATCCCGGAGGACTGGAGGATAGCGAATGTTACACCTATCTTCAAAAAAGAATCGAGAGGCGACCCAGGGAACTACAGACCTGTGAGCTTAACCTCAGTTCCGGGGAAGATGGCCGGATCAAGGACAGTATCAATGAGCACATAGAAAAAAAAACAAATTGATGAGAACAAGTCAACATGGGTTCTGTAAAGGAATATCATGCCAAACGAACCTACTGCACTTCTTAAGCGAACAATTGGACAAAGGCGACCCCATAGATATCGTATATCTGGACTTCCAAAAAGCCTTCGACAAGGTACCCCATGAGTGCCTACTAAGGAAACTGTGGAACCACGGGGTGGAAGGGGACGTGCATAGATGGATCAAAAATTGGCTGGCGGACAGGAAACAGAGGGTGGGAGTAAAGGGACACTACTCTGACTGGAAAGGGGTCACGAGTGGCGTCCCGCAGGGGTCAGTGCTGGGACCGCTGCTGTTCAATAAATTCATAAATGACCTGGAAGTAGGGACGAAGTGCGAAGTCATAAAATTCGCGGACGACACAAAACTCTCCAGTAGGGTCAGAACTGTTGAGGAATGCAAAGAACTACAAAGAGACCTGAACAAACTGAGTGAGTGGGCAAATAGATGGCAGATGAGCTTCAATGTAGAGAAATGCAAAGTTTTGCACATAAGGAAAGGAAACCCGATGTATAACTACACGATGGGGGGGATGGTACTGGGGGAGGCAACCTAGAAAAGGACTTGGGGGTTTTGGTGGATAAAACACTGAAGCCGGTGGCACAATGCGCAGCAGCCTCGAAGAAGGTGAACAGAATGTTGGGCATTATCATAAAAGGTATCACGACCAGAACGAAGGAAGTTATCCTGCCACTATATCGGGCGATGGTGCACCCACGACTGGAGTACAGCGTTCAATACTGGTCGCTGTACCTTAAGAAGGATATGGTGATACTCGAGAGGGTCCTGAGAAGAGCAACAAGGATGATAAAGGGTATGGAAAACCTTCCATATGCAGAAAGGCTAGAGAAGCTGGGGCTCTTTTCCCTGGAAAAGCGAAGACTTAGAGGGGACATGATAGAAACTTATAAGATCTTGAAGGGGATAGAGAAGGTGGAGAGGGACAGATTCTTCAGACTAGTGGGGGCAACAAAAACAAGAGGGCATTCAAAAAAACTGAAAGGTGACAGTTTCAGAACAAACGCTAGGAAGTTCTTCTTCACTCAAAGAGTGGTGGATGCCTGGAATGCGCTTCCAGAGGAGATGGTAGGACAGAGTACGATTTTGGGTTTCAGAAAGGGATTGGGTGATTTCCTGAAGGAAAAGGGGATTGCATGCATATATATTGACATGACGACATCACACATGAGCATGATGTCATCATGTCAACGTTCACGCATGTGTGGAGGCCCTCTAGTGTAAATCCATGTTTTATAGATGTACAATCAGCAAATACACAATACAAAACAGGAGTGCAACACAGTCGAGAGCACAAAAAGTACAACAAAACAATTTTTCAAATAAGCCCCTATTCCAACCCCCACCCACTCCCAAGTACAAACACACCCTCCACCCTGGAAGCCCCTTCCCTAACCCCTACCCATACCCCCCAAACTTAGCAGAGAAGACAGGAAAACGGCTGAGCAAGCTGTGTTTTTATACCGCCCAGCCAACACCAAACAAGACAACTTCGCACCAACCTCCCCCCCCCCTCAGAATCAACCCCCACCCTACCCAACCAACAAACCACACTCACCAGGCCAGCCATACCCACCATCCACACTCAGCCAAACAGCATACCATCCAACCCGGGGAAGCAGCCGAAGGCATAAGGTATCATAATCTAAAAGGAGTTTAAGACCAGACCTCTGGCCCTAAGGGAGAGCGATTGAATATAGGAGTCCCAGGTCTGCAGATAAACTTTTTTCCGCTTGAAGGATAAGCAGGCATGGTGTTGCTCCAAGAGCATCAAATTATGAAAGCGATTCCTCCAAGCCCAGTAAGCAGGTGCAGTCGCTTGCATCCAGACACTAAGTATGATCTTCTTTTCTATAACAACAGCCTTCCGAATCAACAACTGATGTCCCCGAGCAGACACTCTCATAGATTCATATTAGAGAATGACACGGGGAAAAAATCTGTCCCCGTCACTGCACCGTCCCCGGCCCACCATCCTCTGCACCGCCCCGTCACCGCCGTTCCCTTCACCGCCCCGTCACCGTCACCGCCATCCCTTTCACTGCCCCATCACCGCCACTGCCATCCCATTCACCGCCCCGTCACCGTCCCCGCAGCATCCATATAAGCCTCAGTACTGCGAAACACCATGAAGACAGAAGAGAATCCTGCCACCACTACTACTACTACTGCACTGAGAATCTGTTTCAGTGCCTCTGCCCTGTAGTAAAAACAGAACATAAAATAAATCAATTGACTTGTCCTCCCTTGCAATGACGTGTCCCCCATGTTCACCTATAGCTCGAATCATGTCAATTGTGCACACTACAAATGCAGGTGGATCTGGAACATGAGCGCAGGCAGGCAGTGATACAAAAACAGCAGACACCCGACTGACTGCAGTGTTCCGCCATCTCCCTCCCTCCATCTCACCTTAGATGTAGAGTATGCCGGCTTTCTTTTTCGCCCAGCCGCACATGCGGGTGCTCATTTGTTCAATATTCTCCTCTGATGCAACTGGAAACAGGAAGTTGTAAGAGAGGAGAAGATTGATCAACTCGAGCAGCCGCGCAAGCGCGGCTTTTTGAATGCGTGCGGCTGGGCGAAAAAGAAAGCCGGCATACTCTACATCAGTGTTTTTCAACCTTTTTACACCCGTGAACCGGCAGAAATAAAAGAATTATTTTGTGGACCGGCAAACTACTAGGACTAAAATTTTAAAACCCTGTTTCCGCCCCATCTCCGCAAACTCGGTCACCTCATTAACTAGAAAAATAGACAAATATAGTGCAAAATATAGACAGCAGATATAACTTCTCAAAACTGACACATTTTGATCACTAAATTGAAAATAAAATCATTTTTCCTACCTTTGCTGTCTGGTGATTGATTTCATGAGTCTCTGGTTGCATTTCCTTCTGTCTGTGTATCCTTTCATTTCTTTCTTTCTGCACTCAGGCCCAAGAATTGTCCCTTTCTATTCCCTCCCTCTTTCCTTCCTATGTCCTTAGTGCCCCCGATGCCTCCTTCCCATGTCTTTAGTGCCCCCAGTGCCTCCTTCCCATGTCCTTAGTGCCCCTTCCTGTCTTTAGTGCCCCCAGTGCCTTATCCCCATGTCTTTAGTGCCCCAGTGCCTCCTTCCCATGTCCTTAGTGCCCCTTCCTGTCTTTAGTGCCCCCAGTGCCTCCTTCCCATGTTCTTAGTGCCCCTTCCTGTCTTTAGTGCCCCCAGTGCCTCCTTCCCATGTCTTTAGTTCCCCTAGTGCCTCCTTCCTATTTCCCTCTCACTGCCTTCTACACTTTGTCCCACCCCTACCCCCACCCCCGAATCCTGCCTGCCTACCTTTCTCCCTCCCTAGCCAAAGCCAGCCTGCTGCCTCCCTGCCGCTCAAAAAAAAAAAAAAAAGCCTCCTTCCTTTTCCCCTGCTCTTACCGCCATGCTCATGCTGCAGCTACTAAAGCCGACAGGAAGTCTTTCCGACTCAATTCTGAGGAAGTCTTTCCGACTCAATTCTGACGTCGGAGAGGACGTTCTGGGCCAGCCAGGCAGCGATTGGCTGGCCAGAACGTCCTCTCCGACGTCAGAATTGACGTCGGAAAGACTTCCTGTCGGCTTTAGTAGCTGCAGCATGAGCATGGCGGTAAGAGCAGGGGAAAAGGAAGGAGGCTTTTTTTTTTTGTGCGGACCGGCAGAAATTCAACCGGCGGTAAGAAGGAGGGAGGGAGATGGCGGGGACTGCGCGATCCTTGATTGCCTCACTGCGGGGACAAGTCCATTCACCGCTCCACGAGGCGGTGAATGGCCTTGTCCCCATCCCGCAGAGGCCACTATTTTTTCTTCCCCGTTTTGGCGGGCTACCCGCGGCTATACGCGGCTAGCCGCGGGTAACCCGCCACGTGTCATTCTCTAATTCATATCAATCCAAAAGCAAGCCTACCGGCGACATCGGAAGAGATTGGCCAAAAAGCCATTCCAGGAAGCGTAGTTCGGCCCTCCAAAATGCATGAAAAAAGGAATTGCAACCCTGTTGACATTTAGGGCAGGTCAGGGAAGAAATACCCCCAGCTTTGTGTACCCGCTCTTGGGAAAAATATGCTCGATAGACCACTCTAAATTGGCATCCCCTCAGTTCGGCGCTGATAGATATAGAAGAAATACGATTAATAAGGGAAGGGAAATTCAAAGACTCAACAGGTATGCCCAAATCCCTCCCCCAGCGATGTCCCAAAGCTTCATAAGACTTACGAGGGGCGAGACATCGTAAAGCACCATGCAACGCAGACACCATCAAGCTACTAGAATGAAACTGGGCAAAAAAGAGATGAAATTGGTGTCCCAAACGAAACCGTAGGCCCGGGCAAGCCAAGGACTCCACATAATGATGAATTTGTTTATAGGCAAAGAGACCCCCACCCCAAGGAATGGAGCATGGGAAGAGTTCCCCAAGATTTCAGAGCCCCCTCAGCGTCCAATAAATGTACGAGGAGCAAACCCTCTCCAGTCCATCTCACAAAAATGGGGTTATCATTGCCAGGAAGGAACTGCGGATTACCCCGGATAGACAACTGATCCGAAACCTGATGGTCCCCCCAGCAGCTCGACCAAGGCCCTCCAGCAAAATCGCCAAGACCGAAGGAGAACACTGGATTGAAGTGCGCAGGGCAAAAGGTGGACGGGCATCTGGGTCAACGAAAACAGGTGCCAAGGATGAAAAAGAGCAGCTTTGAAGTCCCGAGAAAGATAATCATCGCTCCATAAGCACCAGTTACCCAAGAAACGAAGCAGGCAAGCCAAGTTAAACATGCCTGTATCCGGAAGTCCTAAACCGCCAAACCTCCCTGGTCCAAACAAGTAAGAGAGTGAGATTTGAGACTTCTTACCTTGCCAAAGGAAGTGAGTCAACTGCCTATGAAGCTGTTGAAGATCTCAGCACCGAAGACAAAGGGGTAGTAGCTGGACTATGTAGAGTCAGCAGGGAAAAACAACCATCTTATACAATTGAGCCCTACCATAAAAGGAAAGAGGGACATCCACTGCGCAAAACTACAAGACATTGTGGCCAACAAAGCATCTATATTAGCATGGTATAGCAATCCCACACTGCTCGTGAGCTGCACCCCCAAATACTTGAACGAACCATCCACCCAACGTAAAGTAAACCGACCCGGCCACTCCTGACGCGCAGAGTCTGCAGTAGCTAGCGCCAAAGATTTATCATAATTAAGCTGAAAGCCAGAAAAGTCACCATACTCCTCAAAAAGTGACATAAGAGTGGGGAAGGAAGCCCATGGGGAGGGCGTGGAGGCCCTCTAGACATGGCCCGAAGCTCAGAAAAGGAGACATGAGGTGCGTGGGTGGGTGGGGCTGGGGGCCCGAATAGGGCAGGGCTGGGGGCCGAACAGAGCAGGGCTGGGGATGGAACTGGGTGGGGAAATGTGTCCTCTCTTTTTAAAGAGGAAATCTGGTAACCCTAAACCACACAAACCCACCTTCCTCCCCTACGGGTGAATCTGCAGAATTCAGCAGAGAAAATGCCTGAATGGAGAGAGGGTGAGCAGAAGCCTATATGAAGCTATTCAAGCATGCTCAGACAGGGCTCTCCATAGTTTTACTCTGATCTCTAGGAGAGCAAATCCAATCTCAGGGGCTCGTTGGATGACATCTCCGATGTGTGGCTGACTTATCTTCCTGTCCACGGAGAGCCCCCGTTACAGGTAAGTAACTTTTCTTAAGCTGGGGTATTGTGTTGTATGAGCCTAAATAAATAGTCCAACAGCAGCAGAAGGAAGACATGACAGGAAATCACAAGCAGAGTTTGGGGGCGGGGGTGAAGCAGGGAGCATTTTACCTCACAGATACTATGTGTTTCTTGGTTTGATTTTCTGGCTTTCTTCCTTCTTAATTGCTGAATTCTTGCTTCTCTCTTTGCTTTTGGTAAAACTCTGCAGCCACCTCTCAGATCCTCCTGAGCTGAATACTTATTCTTTGGACACAGTGTCTTAGTATAAGTATGTGCTCCCATGCCCTAGGTCAGGCTAGGCAATTCTGGTCCTCGAGAGCCGGAGACAGGTCATTTTTTCAGGATATCCATAATAAATATGCATGAGATAGATTTGCTTCTCAAGGAGGCAGTGCATGCAAATCCATCTCATACATATTCATTGTGGATATCCTGAAAACCTGACCTGGCTCCGGCTCTCAAGGACCGGAATTGCCTACCCCTGCCCTAGGTTGCTGGAAGATGTTTATGTTTTCCCACTCTGCATGTAACCTCTGAGGTTGCAAACTGTGATTCCAGCATTTGACAGAGAATCTCATGTGGACTCTGTAAGCAGGGAGTTGCCACTGGCCAGGAATTTATGAGTACCAGAAATGCTCTAGTGCAGAGAATGAGGAACCAATCCCAGAAAACAGGAATGTGCAGAGCAGGGAAATTATCCAATCTTGTGAGAGACTGGAGGTAAGGAGGGGGGAGAGAGAAGGAAGAAGAAATTAGACAAAATTTAAAGAATTGGGGAGAGAGAGAGTTCTGTATATGGGCTGAGAGGAGAGAGAGACTGATAAGAACTACGGTAATTAGGGGGAGAGATCTGCTGTGTGGATGGACTAAAGCAGGGTCCCCAAAGTCCAGTCGGGTTTTCAGGATTTCCCCAATGAATATGCATTGAAAGCAGTGCATGCATAAGGTGACCATACGTCCTGTTTTGAACGGGACAGTCCCGTTTTCAGATCCCCTGTCCCGTTGTCCCCACACAAAGCTTCGGGATGCCAATGTCCTGTTTTCAGGGACAGCGTCCCGAAGCTGTGCGCGGGGACAACGGGACAGGCAATAGCTTCCTGTCCCTCCCCTGCCCGCACCAATAAAAAAAAGCCTCCCTCCAGGCCCAATTTAAACTTCTCCCCTGGTCCACCACCGCTGCTCCACTGCTGCCACTACTCGCACCCGGAAGCCGCCTTCCCGACGTCAATTCTGACTTCGGAGAGGACGTTCCGGGCCAGCCAATCGCTGTCTGGCTGGCCCAGAATGTCCTTTCCGACGTTAGAATTGATATAGGGAAGAAGGCTTCCAGGTGTGAGTAGTGGCAGCAGATGAGCAGTGGCGGTGGACTGGGGTGGAAGTTTAAATCGGGCCTGGAGGGAGGCTTTTGTTTTCCAGGGGGGGGGGAAAGGAGGTAGGCAGGCTGGCTGGCTCTGGGGGAGGGAGGTAGGCAGGCAGGCTTTGGGGGAGGCAGGCAGGCAGGCTGGCTGGCTGGCTGGCTCTGGGGGGGTAGGCAGGCAGACTGGCTGACTTTGGGGGAGACAGGCAGGCAGGCTCTGGGGGAGGTAGGCAGGCTGGCTGGCTCTGGGGGAGGTAGGCAGGCAGACTGGCTGACTTTGGGGGAGACAGGCAGGCTGGCTTGGAGGAGGTAGGCCGGCAGGCTTTTTGGGAGGGGGTGGGACAAAGGCTAGAAGGCAGTGAGGGGACATAGGATGGAGGGATGAAGGAAGGAGAGAAAACGGCAGAGAAGGGGGGGTTGTAAGTAGAAGAAAGACTAGAGAGATAAAGGCCTGGACCAAAGGGGAAAGACAGGAGGCAGAAGCAGGACTTTGGGAGGTGCAGACAAAGGGGGAAAGCCCCTGAGGAAGAGCAGAAAGAGGCAAGATCATAACATAGGAGGTAGAGAGGGAGACCTGGTACAAAGGAGAACTGACACTGGATCTGGGGGCACTAAGGACATAGGAAGGAGGCACTGGGGGCACTAAGGTCATAGGAAGGAGGCGCTGGGGACACTAAGAACATAAGAAGGAATGAGGGAGGGAATAGAAAGGGACAATTGTTGGGCCTGAGAAATGAAAGATAGGATGCACAGTCAGAAGGAAACGCAACCAGAGACTCATGAAATCACCAGATAGCAAAGGTAGGAAAAATGATTTTATTTTCAATTTAGTGATAAAAATGTGTCAATTTTGATAATTTATATCTGCTGTCTATATTTTGCACTATATTTGTCTATTTTTCTATAGTTACTGAGGTGACATAGTTGAAACCCCCCCAATATAAATGATAATTAACATTTTCTCTGCGTATAGGGTGCTTTGTGTTTTTTTAAATTTTATGGTTACCATTATGAAATATATAGTAGAGAACCAATGCAAATACTGCTATTACCCAGCACTACACTTCTACATATAAGCCCAAACAACTAGAAGGGCTTGGGTCTCAGAAACGGAGCCTACGCGCAGCAGTGACACTCACAAACTGGAAGAAATCAGCGTAGTACAATTGCTCCAACTCCAATCATTGACCCCCATACATATTTTTTTTTAAAGCATTTTCAAAAAGCACTTAAAACAGCTAACCCACAATCGGGTCGCAAAAAGGAAGTGTAAGCTAGACACTAAGAAAAACAGCAACCAAATTACTTAGCTTTTTAGTGGTTGACTTTGCTGATTTTGCTGATTTAACCTTATAAAGGAGTGCAGTCGCTAGTGTAAATTTGCCGACGCGGCCAGCGTTTCGCGGAATCATTAATCAAAAGTATCCGCTGCGTCAGGGCCACCAGGACATTCAAGAAGTCAAAGCTTCAACTCGGTCACAGAATTTCAAAGCTGACCGAGTGCTGGAATTGAAGCTTTGACTTCTTGAATGTCTTGGTGGCCCTGACGCAGCGGATACTTTTGATTAATGATTCCGCGAAACGCTGGCCGCGTCGGCAAATTTACACTAGCGACTGCACTCCTTTATAAGGTTAAATCAGCAAAATCAGCAAAGTCAACCACTAAAAAGCTAAGTAATTTGGTTGCTGTTTTTCTTAGTGTCTAGCTTACACTTCCTTTTTGCGACCCGATTGTGGGTTAGCTGTTTTAAGTGCTTTTTGAAAATGCTTTAAAAAAAAAAAAAAATATGTATGGGGGTCAATGATTGGAGTTGGAGCAATTGTACTACGCTGATTTCTTCCAGTTTGTGAGTGTCACTGCTGCGCGTAGGCTCCGTTTCTGAGACCCAAGCCCTTCTAGTTGTTTGGGCTTATATGTAGAAGTGTAGTGCTGGGTAATAGCAGTATTTGCATTGGTTCTCTACTATATATTTATATATACTGCTGGGGTATTGTGTTGTAGTTTATACCATTATGAAATAATAAGATATTGTGTGTACATGAAAAATGAATAGAAGAAATTTGGGGCGGGGCTAGGGCAGAATTGGGGCGGGGCTAGGGCGGGATTGGGGGCGGGACTGAATATTAATAGATGTCCCGTTTTGATGAAAAAAATAAATGGTCACGTTATGCATGCACATAGATCTCATGCATATTCATTGGGGAAATCCTGAAAATCCAACTGGATTCGGCCCTCAAGGAGGGACTTTGGGGACTCCTGGACTAAAGGGCTGGAGGGGGTGGAAAGATCAACAGAACTCTACCTTTGATTTGGACACATGCACAGACTACCTGCCCTGCTCTTGACATTTATATACAGGCTGGTGGTTCACAATCAGCAGTAAAATTTTTTTTTTTTTTTTTGCTGGCAGGGGGAAATTTGTATTGAGTTCAAGTTAAGCACCCCCAATCATTCTGGCTCTTATGATAGTGGGCTTGTTCTATTGGGGACGCCCGTTAAGTCTCCTGCAGTGTCATGGGACCTCAATGCCATTTAACACAGGTGATGAAAGCTCCTTTTGAGCCACTGGATACCTGCTACCTGTACCTGAACTGAAAAGTCCTGTTTTTGGTGGCAGTCACATAAGCACACAGGGTCAGTGAGCTCCAAGCCCCAGTAGCTGAACCATACAAAACTTTTCAACAATAGAGTGATCTTGCGCACTCATCCTAAGTTCCTTCCTAAGGTAGTATTGGAGATCCATTATAACCAGTCAATTGTTCTACTAAGGGCTAGATCAGGCATGGGCAACTCCGGTCCTCAAGGGCCGGAATCCAATCGGGTTTTCAGGATTTCCTCAATGAATATGCATAAGATCTATTTGCATGCACTTCTTTCAATGCATATTCATTGGGGAAATCCTGAAAACCCGATTGGATTCCAGCCCTCGAGGACTGGAGCTGCCCATGTCTGGGCTAGATTCACTAAACTCACCAATCATGTCCCGACCAGTTTGCAATCGTTTCCTGACCCCGACCTGATTCACTAACCTTCTGCCCGATCAATCTCCCACCCGATCTGATCCGCCCAAGCAAATGAGGGGAAATGGCATGCATAAATAGGAAGCCATCGATTCACTAAGCAGAAGCAGAAACACCGATTGGGTTTGCCGATCCGAAATGAAGCGACTGCTGAGGACCAGTCACTTACTGTCATTGCTGACTCTCCTGCTCTCTGCCGCCCTGAAATCCCAGTATCGAAGTTAGAAAACAACCATCAAAATAAAATAAAACTGTATATATGCATATGAACTCCCTTTGTATTCTGCAAAATGCGCAGTGCGAGCCCGTGGTTTTAACCGCAGGTTTAAAGCGTGTTTTATTCCATAATGCATGTTCTTGTTCCATAATCTGGCTGCACAAATTGAAATGATTCCTTTTTAAATGTCCACTCGTAGGGCCAGCAAGTAAATTGCAGCCACCCCAACCCCTATATTTTGAGTTCGCCTGTGTAAAGAGCAAGTGCATGCACAACTGACATCTACAACCAACAAGGATAATCTGCACATGCATCTCAATTGCTTGTGGGCATGTGTCCGATCAGATCATTTGCATGCTGAATCTGTAGTGAATCGGTCACTCAGCAAAACTCGGCCACGAATCGCTCAACAATGATCCAGATCAGTGAGTTTAGTGAATCTAGGTCTAACACTTTTCTCAAACTTTCATGCCCACAAAAGGAGAAAGCACATTGCATACTTTTTGAACTGTGTGAGAGAGTGAGTGGTAAAATGCAGGAACACTCCCTCACTGAAGCGGAACCAATTTAAGAATAGGTATGTTAACCTGTCTGTCCAGGAGGGTGGAGTTCAAGCAGAGAGCACAAAATTAAAAGTCCTCTGGCAGAACAGATCAGAGAGACCCCAAGTGAGGATCCTCCCAGGGTGTTTTGTCTTGGCTGGAGCACCTGAGGGGAGTTCTAGGGAAGAGGAGTAGCCCTAGCTCAGAAGCTTACACCCTTTATTGTATGAAGCCTGAAGTCTATGCCTCCGGGACAGTGTGATTGTGTGAGAGGTAACTGAAGACTGCCAAGGTAGGCTAATTATTCCTTGGCTATTGGAAACTTGATTATTCTAGAGAAAATCATTGCATATTGAAGTGTGTAGCTATGTCATGCAAGGCTACTGAAACTGGTATTGTGCTTGAAGAGACTTTGGGCTAGATTCATTAACCTGCCCGAATCGGAACAATCCGTTTCCGATTCGGGCAGGTCCGACTGATTCACAAATCAGTCATATTCGAAGGAGCGCCTCCATTTGCGAGCAGGGATCGCAAATGTGCGATCCTCACTCATGCACAGCCCCTGACAGTAGTGACAGGAGAAGCAGCCTCCTGTCACTGCTGTCAGGGCTTGTAATTTTTTTTAATCGGGCAGATATTTTAAACATGCAAAATATCTGCTCAGTTAAAAACCCCCCATAAATAACTGCTTCCTCCCTCCCCAAACTCCTACAAAATGCCCTCCCCCAAAGGCGGCCCCACCGTTGCCCCACAAAAGGCAGGAGGGATGCAACTCCCTCCTGCCACGTAAAACTCCATCCTGCTCTGGCCGGCCCACCTCCCTCCCTCCCAACCTGTAGCTCTATCTAGGCCGGCAGGCTGGATGGACGGATGGCCAGGCCCGGCCCATCCGCTCCCCCCTACCTTTAAGAATCATTGGGCGCAGGAGGGGGTGCTCATTCCCTCCTGCTCCAGGCCTCCTCCGAGGCTAGTAGGATGACCAGGCAAGGCCCACCCCCTCCCCGTACCTTAATATTGTTGGGAGCAGGAGGGGTGCTCAGTCCCTCCTGCTCCGCACTTCCTTCACCAACAAGTGCGGCCTTAGGCCATGCCCCGATGCATCATCTGATGCGCGGGGAGGGTCCTAAGGCTCTGATTGGCTGAGGCACCCCAGTCCCGGGATATCTGGATTTTCAGAAGGCGTTTGACAAGGTTCCGCATGAACGACTACTTCGGAAAATTGCGAGCCATGGAATCGAGGGTGAAATACTCATGTGGATTAAAAACTGGCTGGATCATAGGAAACAGAGAGTGGGGGTAAATGGACAGTACTCGGACTGGAGGAGCGTCACCAGTGGGGTGCCGCAGGGCTCAGTGCTTGGACCCGGCCCTTCAACATCTTTATAAATGATCTAGACATTGGTACGACGAGTGAAGGTGATTTAATTTGCAGACGATACGAAGTTATTCAGAGTAGTGAAGACACAGGGGGATTGCGAAGACCTGCAACATGACAT
Source organism: Geotrypetes seraphini (assembly GCF_902459505.1). Classification (NCBI taxonomy): domain Eukaryota; kingdom Metazoa; phylum Chordata; class Amphibia; order Gymnophiona; family Dermophiidae; genus Geotrypetes; species Geotrypetes seraphini. The sequence continues at coordinate 90,046,665 of NC_047085.1, forward strand.
AATCAGGCTCAAGGAATGGGCATCGACATGGCAGATGAGGTTCAACGTGGATAAGTGTAAAGTGATGCATGTAGGTAACAAAAATCTCATGCATGAATACAGGATGTCTGGGGCGGTACTTGGAGAGACCTCCCAGGAACGAGACTTGGGAGTTCTGATCGACAAGTCGCTGAAGCTGTTTGTGCAATGTGCGGCGGCAGCAACAACAAGGGCAAACAGAATTCTAGGAATTATAAAGAAGGGGATCACGAACAGATCAGAGGTTATCATGCCGTTGTACCAGGCTATGGTGTGCCCTCACCTGGAGTACTGTGTCCAGCACTGGTCGCCGTACATGAAGAAGGACACGGTACTACTCGAAAGGGTCCAGAGTAGAGCGACTAAGATGGTTAAGGGACTGGAGGAGTTACCGTACAGCGAAAGATTAGAGAAACTGGGCCTCTTCTCCCTCGAACAGAGGAGATTGAGAGGGGACATGATCGAAACATTCAAGGTACTGAAGGGAATAGACTTGGTAGATAAGGACAGGTTGTTCACCCTCTCCAAGGTAGGGAGAATGAGAGGGCACTCTCTAAAATTGAAAAGGGATAGATTCCGTACGAACGTAAGGAAGTTCTTTTTCACCCAGAGAGTGGTAAAAAACTGTATCGCTCTTCCGGAGTCTGTCATAGGGGAAAACATCCTCCAGGGATTCAAGACAAAGTTAGATAAGTTTATGCTGAATCAGAACGTACGCAGGTAGGGCTAGTCTCGGTTAGGGCGCTGGTCTTTGACCATAGGGCCGCTGTGTGAGCGGACTGCTGGGCACGATGTACCACCGGTCTGACCCAGCAGTGGCAATTCTTATGTTCTTAGTTCCCCTCATTTACATGCGCAGATCGGTAGAGGGTCGTTACACAGGTTAGTGAATCGTGTTGGGGAGAAATTGGGTCACAAAGGGCTCGCAAACCAATCGGTACACGTTCGGTTTGCTTAGTGAATCTAATCCTTTATTAGATGTACCAAGTCTATGAGAAAACAGAGTTAATTCCTTGGTGCACATAAATAAAGTGTTCTAACATATATCTGCAATCTTTGTGTACCCCCAACAAGTGCCACTGAAAGCAGAAGGAATGAGTGCGGCTCAAACAAGGGGACATGGGGAAGGAGCACTTTTGGACATGGGAGGGGCACGCTTTTGGGACAAAGGCTGGAAGGCATGGAGAGGAAAGGGGAGGAGAGGGGGCATGAACTCAACACAGAAGGAAGGGAGGGGGCATGAACATGGGACACAGAAGGGAGGGAGGAAGAGGGCACTAACTTGGGACATAGAAGGGAGGGAATAGAAAGGGAGAATTGTTGAGCATGAGTATGTGAGTGAGAGGGAAAGAGATGGTGCATATGGAAAAAGGAAGAAAGAGGAACATTGGGCGTAGAGAGAGAGGACTGAGGTAGAGATACATGGGGAGAGAAGGATGAGAGGGAAAAGAGGGACAGATTGAAGGGGATGCAAGGAGAAGGAATATTGGACATAGTAATGAACTGAGAGATATGGCATGGTGCTGAAGATGGGTGATAGGAGAAATGGGCATGGGGCTATTGGCAGTGGTGAAAAATGCTGCACATGATCCAGGGGATAATGTAATGTAATGTAATTTTCCATTCTCTTCCTTATGGTCCATTTGTTCTTTTGTCTTGTTTGAAGCTGATCAACTCTTCTTGTAACCTTACTAGTATGAGCAGCAGATATCTAGGCTGTGCTAGCCATCTCACATTGCGAGAAGTTAAATCTGTACTAAAGAGGAAATTACTATGAGTCCTAAAATGGTTTTATTCCCTTCTGCTGTGGTATGGCTATCCAGAAGGTATCTGATGCTGTTTGCTGCTTCCTCCTAGTTTTGCTACCTGCAACTCTTCTGATAGCTGACACTATTCTAGTTGTTCTTCAGCCCTGGCTCACATTTTTTTGCATGGACAGAAGATTCCCATACCAGGCAACTATGTTGAAAACTAGAATAATTCTGATCTAGATGTGTGTAGTCTTCATTTTGAGTTTGCAGTTTCCAGACTACTTTGAAATAAAATGTGTGGTCCCAGGTTACTGAGGCACTGGATTCACACATAGCATGGATATTAATTATTATTTTATTCTCTCTTGTGTGCCGTTTTGAGATTTATTTGGACTTCACAATCCTTTTTTTTTTATTTTTTATAATTCTTTATTAATTTTCAAGTCAAGTTCAAAAGTGCATTAGAATTTACATACAAGTATTCGATCAATAACAATACAAAATATATTCCCCCCCTCTCCCTTCTACTATATCCAATAAAGATAGAATACAAAATATATTTCCCCTCTCCCTCCCTCTCTGCCCCCTGGATGTGTGTGCAAATCAAATAGAAAATAAAGGCAAAATTCAACTAATCAGAGTTAACAAAATTTGTTAATGGACCCCATGCTGTTTTAAATAATTTATTAAGAGCCAATATATCTGAATTCATTTTTTCATATCTATAACATAAACATAAAGTTTCCAACCAAAAGGAAAAATTAAGGCTGTCCCAATTTTTCCAATTCATATGCTTTTATACTTGTCTAATGGAGGTTTAGTTTTCAACAATGTCCCACAGATTACCACATCGTAGAACAATGGAATCGATGTTTCCAGAATCAAATTAATTTGTCTCCATATTGATTTCCAAAAGTTGAGTATCAAAGGACAATAGAACGACAGATGATCCAGTGTCCCTATTTCAAGATGACAGTGCCAGCATCTATTAGACTTTGAACTATCTAACGTTTGCAAACAAACTGTGGTCCAAAAAATTCTATGTAACAAAAAGAACCAAGTTTGTCTCATAGATGCTGACGCTGTACATCTCATCCTCCAAGTCCAAATCCTTGGCCATTGAGTAGCAGAAATCTGCTGCTTTATCTCAATGCTCCAAATGTCTTTTAGGCTTGTTTTAGGTTTTTTATTCAAATATTCAGATATTAATTTGTACCACTTGGCAGTCCGATGCCCTTGCAAATCTGTCTGGAAACATAGGTCTGGCAAGCTATATTGATTTTTTAGGTTGCGCCAATCAGGGAATTCCTCCTGAATGGCCTGCTTCAACTGCAACCATTTATAAGACTGAGACTTTGAAATGCCGAATGATTGTTGCAGTTGTAATAAATTTAGCATTTTCCCATTTGAGATCACATCATCTAAAGTATGTATGCCTGCCTGCAGCCTATCCTTCCAGAGGATTTTAGATTCGCTGATTTGTATCTTGGAGTTTAACAATATAGATTGACACGTGGATTGTTGTAGTGGAGTAGGTGTTAAATTATTAATAAATTTTAATGTATTCCAGGTGGAAAAAAGAACACTATTGTCCTTGTATATTCTAGGCAACTTGATACTCAAAATATGGCTCAGACGTAATGGGGACATGAGATGACTCTCTAATATCAGCCAGTCCGGCATATTCTCTATGAGTTCAGGAAGGATCCAATACATACCCTGCTGCAATATGAAGACTTGATGATATCTATAAAAATTTGGAAAATTTACCCCCCCCCCCCACCAATTGTGATTTTTGCAGAGATACTAAAGCTATTCTAGTAGTTTTACTCAGCCAAATAAATTTTGTAAGAATCCCATTCAATTTTTTATAAAAGGATCCTTGAAAATAAACTGGCAAACTACAGGCAAAATCATCATTTTGATGGTTTGGACTCTTTCCCACCAAGAAAGATGTAATGGGTTCCAATGCTCACACATTTCTTTGACTTTCGATAATAATGATTTTTCATTTACTGTCATTGTATCTTCCAATGTTCTTTGGATTATGATACCCAAATATTATATACCTTCTTCCTTCCAAAGGAACGTTGGATCAAATAAGCCTTTTATACAATGCACAATCCTGAGGAAACGGTACAGTTTAAGGGGTGAAGAACTTTTTTGTTTAGAAAAGAGAAGTGGCATCCAGTAGCAGGAGGTCATGGGCATCCCTCCTGCCTTTTTTTTTCTGGGAGGAAGGGGGGAGGAGATGGGTGTGTGTCAGTTAACGTGGGGGGGGGGGGCCCAGGACCAGGGGGGGACAATTTTAAATGGAAGAAGTGTGCCATCTGGTTTGAGGACAAACCTAGACACTTTTTCTTATCCTACACAAAATCTTTTTGAATACCTAACTTTGCCCATATCTACTGGCTCTTCCCTGACTCCATCCCCGGACTGTCCTTTTTCTGAACAACTGGCTGGTTTCTGCTGATATTCAGTGACAGTTTATAATAAACGCCAATAGCTCCGACACCTGAATGGCTCTTTGCATTGATTCCTGTGCTTTCTTTTCTGGATGTGCTCTTGACCAGCCAATCATCTCGCTAGGGAAACACATGCACCCCCAGCCTGTGTAGACATGCAGTGACTACGGCAAGGCATTTTGTGAAAGCTCAAGAATCAGACACGAGGCCAAAGGGCAGTAAGTAATACTGATAGTGCCATTTCTCTACTCAAAATTTGAGATAAACATATGCCTATGTGAGTGTAAACATATTTTAAGTCCGGAGAGCACAGCGAATCACTCATCAGTGGGAAACAGAGCACAAAAACTGATAGGGCCCGCTCCTTGGTATCATCACCAGGAGTGCTGTGAACATGATGTGGAGCTTGTCCAGGGCCAAGTGATGGTGCTGGCCAGAGTCACTGTGCCTTAGAGCCAGCATGGCTCCTCATGCTGCGCACAACTTTCAGAGTTAGCAGAGTCAGCACAGAGGTGGCTATCCAGTGCTTTTCAGAATGGGAAGTTCCACAGGGAGCCACATTGGTAAAGGAAGGCTAGAAGGCAAATTCATACTGTGTGTGTGTATTGGGGGGGGGGGGGGGGGTTTGGAACCATTCAGTCAGGATCTTCTTTGCACAGTCAGTACAGATTCTACAGGACTTCAGACTGTCCACTGCATGTTTATGCCTAAATGTCCCTGTGCCCTAATGACAAGGTACCTAAACATCCTGACGCCTAAATAGGAGGGCTTAGATATCACACACACTCGAAAGAAGAGCAGTGAATGAAAGGAGAGCTCAGACTGTCTCCTCGGATGTCTGTTTTCCATTGCTTTGTTATCTAACATTAAATTGTCTGAAGAACTGCACAGGATTCTGTTAAGGCATCTTAACACAATTCTGTACTCTCTATCTCCATCTGCTGGTAGATGGATACAAACTCACAACTCCTGGACTCATCTGGCAGAATTAAAGAAAAGCAAGTAAGATCTATTCTAATGTTTCCTTAAGTGCACACCCCTAATAAAAATATAAGGGGCTAAGCTTCTGAAAAATGTGGTCCTGCCCTACAGGTGTAGTTGCAGGTTTTAGTTATGGAGGTTACCTTGGGTGAGATTTCACTCTTTCCAAGAGGTGGGCCACTATATATTAAAAAAAATTACCTTTACCTTGTCTCTGCTCCTCAAAGGAACAGAAAGGAGAACAAGTGCTAAATATAGATAAAGGAGTTGCTTCTACATATGCGGGGTGCTAATCTCAAAATGGCTGCCAGGACTTCCTGCAGCAGTCTCAGCAGTGGCAACAGCAAGCAGGAATGACTGGGTTATGTTCCTTCCCCTAAAGAGGCATTTAGATCATCAGGGTTTGTTAAGATAGGGCTGGGCAGCTTGGGGGAGAGGGGGGAAGGTCACTGATAGAGATGGAGGGAGCAACACAACCCTTTTTCTACAGGGGGAGGTGCAGCTGTAGCGGAGATTGATCGTTAGTGTGGTGCAGGAGGGAGTTTTGATTTCTACCGAAAATGCAGTGGCATTTGTGGCAGAAACCTGAACCTAGATTTCTGTAAAGCAGAATAGCAGAGAAAACAAAGACATTGGGGAGTCTCCATTGACCCCTCATGCCTTGCACTGAAGAACACTGACTTAGCATGTTCAAAAAGGGTGGATTTGGCAGGGTATAAGATCACATACAACATAACATAATATAATGAATTCAAACCAAGACAGCCCCAGTATCTCATTATGAGGCTAACTAGCCCTTTTGGAAAGCCATTGTTAAAATTTGCAGTTACCATGGCTTAACACATGACTTTACCGCACGGTAACTGCAAATGTTATGTGGTACCTTACAGGGATGTAATCAGCATTTTCCAATTTAGGCCCCAAGTTAATATTCTCATTAGTACACAGTACCTGCTGGTAGTTAATGTGGAAGCACTTAGGCCCTGATTCTCCAAAAGTGCGTTCCGATTTTAGGCAGCTGTAGACGTCCTACAGCTGTCTAATCAGCCAATCGGGATGCACGTTTTTTTTTAAAAATGCTCCCCAGGCAGGCCGCCCGGGAGAGGCGTCCTATTCAGAATCGGCCTATACTAAACGCCGATTATGTAACCGGCGTCTTTAGAGAATCTGGTTAAATTAGACGCGGCCGCTATACTTATGGCAGCAAGGGATCTCCCTGCTGCAATATGTATAGCGGCCGCGGTTGTTGCGGCCGCCTGTCCCATCACCGACAGGAGAATGCCTAACTCCTCCTGTCGGAACCCCGAGCCCCCTCCCCCCCCAAACTCGTAATCGCCGATAGGAGGATGCCCAACTCCTTCTGTCTGAACCCCGGACCCCCCTCCCCCCCAAACTCGTAATCGCCGACAGGAGGATGCCCAACTTCTCCTGTCGGAACCCCGGAACCCCCTCCCCCCCAAACTCGTAATCGCCGACAGGAGGATGCCCAACTCCTCCTGTCGGAACCCTGGAACCCTCTCCCCCCCAAACTCGTAATCGCCGACAGGAGGATGCCCAACTCCTCCTGCCGGAAAACCCAATGACCCCCCGCCCCAACTAATCTCCCTCCCCCAACTAACCTTTCAATGTTGGTCAGCTGGACGGGTCTTGCTGCCGTCCAGCCGACAGGTCTGCCTCGTGGAAATGAGACGGCACGCCCCTTCCCAGCCCATCCCCACTAAATCTAAGGCCTGATTGGCCCAGGCTAGGCACCTTGGCCAATCAGGCCTCAGGATTAGTGGGGATGGGCGGACCCGCTATGCCTAAGGCCTGATTGGTCCAGGCTTCTACAGCCTGCCTGGGGAGCATTTTTTTTTAAAAAACGTGCATCCCGATTGGCTGATTAGACAGCTGTAGGACGTCTACAGCTGCCTAAAATCGGGACGCACTTTTGGAGAATCAGGGCCTTAATGCCCTCTATGTAGGAGGTTGTAAGGGGTCCCATGTTAACTGTGCATTAACCATTAGCACAATGCAAATGCAGTATGCTATCTGGATAATGCTTCCATGCCCATTCTCTGCTCAAGCCATAGCACTTAGCATTTATTTAAAAAAAACCCACTTAATGTGCAGTTTACCATAAAACCCCTCACCGCGGCGGTGTATTAGTAGTTTCATGAACTTTAATAAAAGGGCCATTATAGAAACATGATGGCAGATAAAGGTCAAATGGCCCATCTAATCTGCCCATCCACAGTAACCATTATCTCTTTCTCTTTCCGAGAGATCCCATGTGCCTATCTCAGGCCCTTTTGAATTCAGACACAGTCTCTGTCTCCACCACCTCTTTCGGGAGACTATTCCATGCATCTACCACCCTTTCTGTAAAAAAAAGTATTTCTTTAGATTACTCCGGAGCCGATCACCTCTTAACTTCATCCTATGCCCTCTCATTGCAGTTTCCATTCAAATGAAAGAGACTCGACTCATGCACATTTACATTACGTAGGTATTTAAACGTCTCTATCATATCTCCCCTTTCCCACATTTCCTCCAAAGTGTACAGATTGAGATCTTTAAGTCTGTACCAATATGCCTTTTGATGAAGACCACATACTATTTTAGTAGCCTTCTTCTGGACTGACTCCATCCTTTTTATATCTTTTTGAAGGTGAGGCCTCCAGAATTGTACACAATATTCTAAATGAGGTCTCACCAAAGTCTTATACAGGGGCATCAGAACCTCCTTTTTCCTACTGGCATACCTCTCTCTATACAACCTTTTGCATTCAATTTTAGCTGCCAAATTTCAGACCATTCTTCAAGCTTCGCCATTGCAGATTTTGGTATCATCTGCAAAAAGGCAAATCTTACCTGACAACCCTACCTTTTTACAAAACCGTAGTGGTTTTTAGTTCTGGCCGTGGCAGTAAAAGCTCTGATGCTCACAGGAATTCTATGAGCGTTGGAGCAGTTACTGCCACGGCTAGTGCTAAAAACCGCACAATGGTTTTGTAAAAGGGGGGAATAGAAAGTAAAATGCTGAATTACTGTCTCCTGCCCTCTGGAATTCCCTCTCTGTTGATAATAAATTTGAGCACAGTTTGCATTTTTTTACTTCTGCATTTAAAGCAAAACTATAGAAGGGTGGGAGGTTAGGATGTATAGTTGCAGAGTGTTGCAGCTGTCTATGCTTTCTTTTTCTAATTTTCCTTTGTTTCTTTCTCCTCAGTGTTATAATGGTTTGTAATACTTATATTTTATATGTAAATTGTTTTGGTTGTGCTACAGAAAGGCAGTATATCAAGACTAATATGTAAGCATTACTTGGTAACCTTGGCGTACCTAGCATATGTGACACCCGGGGCCCATCATTTTTTGACCCCCCCCTCCCAACTGTACGAAAAACATGATTTTTAGTAACAAGCCACATGTCACACATGAGTACCTAGGAAAAGGCAGCATCTTACATACTGTAGTGAGCAGTACAACATCAATACACCCATTGTAAAACTAAACAAGCCAGACTAGTTCAGATCAATCCTGCAGTCAAGCCTAACAAAAAACCATGTCTTTTGAACACCCAGAACACAGAAAACACCTTCGCCTAGTATGGAATATGTCATCACAAACTAACCCCTCCCTCTTTTACAAAACTGTAGTGTGGATTTTAGCCACGATGGTAACAGCTCTGACGCTAATAGAATTCTGAGCATCAGAGCTGCTACCACCATGGCTGGCGCTAAAAAACGCTCCACAGTTTTGTGAAAGGGGGGATAAAATAGAAATACATAGACAAAGGTTAAATTGAACCAGTAAGAAGCTGGACTCTGCATACAGTGCACCACAGAAACAGTGACACATGTCTCCTAAAGCAATAAATAAATAGAAAATTTTTTTCTACCTTTGTCTTCTGTGGTTTCTGCTTTCCTCATCTTCTTGTAACTCTCTTCCTTCCATCCACTGTCTGCCGTCTCTCTTCCCCTATATGGCATCTTCTCTCCTATGCCCCTTCCAGAAACTGTATGCCTCCCCCTTCCATCTCTCCTTTCACCCCCATTGGTCTGGCATCTCTCCCCTCTCCTGCCCTCTCCCACATCTTTCCTCTGCAATCCCTTTCCCTTTTTTCCCTCATTTTCCTTTTCAATTTATTTTCTGCATCTATCTAGATTACGTTCTTACTACCCTCTCATCAATGTCCTTTTTTACTGTCTACCTAAAGCTTGCCACCTCTTTCCCTCACCCCTCCAGTGTTTCCCTAGCTCAATCCTTTTCTCCCCATCATGTGCCCTCCTTTTATTTATCCCCTCCTTCCATCATGTACCCTCTTTCTCCATCCCTTCCATCTGGTACCTTCTCCTCTCTCTGTCCACTTCTATCCAGCGTCTGCTCCCCTCTTTCTCTCTTCCCATTTCCTTGCTGCATTTGCTCCCTTATCTCAATCATCTGCACTTCCATCTAGCATAGGCTCCCCACTATCATCAAATGTCTGCCCTTTCTCTCGCCATCCACCCCTCTTCAATCAGCATCTGCCCCCTTTCTTTCCCTCCAATATCCTTCCCCCTTATGTCTCTCCCCTTTCTCTGTACATCACCCTATCCCCTTTTTTTCCCTCCACCACTCTTCCATTCCAGCAATCCTGCTCCTTTCTCTCCCTTCATGGAGCAAGGTCCCACGATGACTGTAGCTGCCGGCTGCCAGTCCACCCCACTCTGACGTACTTGCTCTGGAGCGGACTCAGCAGCCGCATGCTGGAAGGTCCCGCGATGACTCATCTGCTAGCTCTGCTCCGGCAGACGCAGGGAGTTTTGCAAAGTCTCGCAATGACTGTGTCTGCCGGGTCCACCCCCTCCGACGTAACTTATTTCTTCTGGAGCAGAGCCGGCAGACGAGTCATCGCGGGACCTTCCTGCACTTCAGCGCGGCTGCCGACTCTGCTGCAGAGAAAGTAAGTCAGAGGTAACGTGACCATTTATTTTTTTCATCAAAAGGGGACATCTATTAATTGACAGTGTATCCTTTCTTTCATTTCTTTCTTTCTGCACTCAGGCCTAACAATTGTCCCTTTCTAATAATAATAATAATAACTTTATTTTTCTATACCGCCATAGTCAGGCGACTTCTAGGCGGTTCACATTGAAAGAAGGCTGGACAGTCAGCGAATGATAAGGAGCCTAAAATAGAAAAGTTACATAAACAAGGTACATACTAATTTAAGTTCCATGGGTAAAGAATACATGAAAATTGAAGCTTCCTGAGAGATTGAATAGCGTTTACAGGAGGTTTGTTTTAGTTTAAGGGTGGTCTGTTTTAGTCAATTAATTTGTCGAATAGGGCAGTTTTTATTGCTTTTCGGAATGCATTGTAAGTCAGTTTGGGTTATTTATGCAGTTTCGCAACCAGACTTGTTGTCTATTCACTTGGAACATGAAGGTTCTATCCAGGAAGGATTTGTATCTGCAGCCTGAGATCTTTGGGTAGGCAAAGAAGTTTTTGTTTCTGGTTGTTCATGTGGGGTTGTGCAGAACGAAGTGAGTTTGCAGGTAGGAAGGGGACCTGACATGGTCCGTGTTTCGGACAACACGCCTTCCTCAGGGGTCCGTGGTAGATAAGGTTTTGTAACAAACAGTATTAAAGGGAAAAAACAAGTGCCCAAACGAGTGTAGTGCTGAATTGTAAGAAACGTAGCAATCACAGTGGGTTTTTTCCACTGTGATTGCTACGTTTCTTACAATTCATCATTACACTCGTTTGGGCACTTGTTTTTTCCCTTTAATGCTGTTTGTTACAAAACCTTATCTACCATGGACCCCTGAGGAAGGTGTGTTGTCCGAAACATGGACCGTGTCGGGTCCCTTGGTTGGTAATAAGGTTGTATATACCATTAGAGTTTGAAATAAACAGTGCCTGCATCTTGTACATAGTCTGCAGTTGTTCTTGTTTTTTTGCTCGCTGCTTGGTTTTGCTGCAGTTCCTGTTGGATTTTTCTTTTGTTTATAGGAAATGGTACCCCATCAACTTTTCTAGAAACATTTGGACTGTCTTACTGCACATGTATACTTGTTCCTGCTTTTTGCTGTTGTACGGGACCATCTCAGTCTATTCTTTCCATGGAGCCAATCAGACTTGTTTCTTATCATGGTTGACTCAGTGTCTCCTGGTTCCAATACTCCTTATGGCCACTACTACTATGCTTCCCTCCACCTTTGCCACTTCCTTCAACAAGAATGTACCTCAGTTTTTCTCCAGGATAGGGTTGCACAGTAAACTAGCTTTGGACATGTTGGGCTAGATTCTATAAGTGGTACTGAGTGGCACCTACATTGTAGGCGCCATTCTGTGTAATTTATAGAATTAGGCTTAGCGGTCACTAAACAGACTTAGGCGTTGCTGGGCGTCCTAGATTTAGGCCCTATTTCGTTGGCTGTTATGTTCTTTATCTGTGATTTCTCTTTGGCTCAATAAAAATCATTTGAAATAATTAATAAATAGTAGTAGTAGTAGCCTTCTTGCAGGAGAAACATTTAAATTCTACATAACATCATAAGTTATGTTGCTGGTAGGTGGGAGACTTTGTGGAGGGACCTATTCAAAATAGAAAGACTGGTGTTATAATTCTTTTCCAATTTGATTGACTTCTTTGAAGGTGTGAATAAACATGTGGATAAAGGTGAGACGGTTGATGTAGTGAATCTAGATTTCCAGAAGGCTTTTGACAAAGTTCCTAATGAGAGGCTCCAGAGAAAATTAAAGAGTCATGGGATAGGAGGCAATGTTCAATTGTGGATTAAGAACTGAAAACTATCAAAAGAAACATGAGCAGAAGAGATAAGCTCCTACAGGCTGGCTTGTAGGAAGACAAGACTGGTGCCCAAGGGGCATGCTCCAGGTTATGCTATCAGAGGGAGGAGTTAAAACTTCAATCATCCTACAGAGGCTGGCAGCAAGGGATTCATAACCCACTGGTCCCAGAATAAAGGGAGGATTTACAAGAAGGAAGATTAGCAAAGGTAAGAATCTATTCTTTTGTTGTAATAATGAAAGTATTATAGCTTGCTCAAAAATGTTAAAAGGAAGTTAACAGTAGTTTCTCCATATAATTTAGCCCCCCAACCCCTTACTCAGACACCATCCTTACCCCCTAATATACTCTCTATGTAAAACAATATGTAGAAGAAAAAAAAATGTAGGAGGAGGGGAGCTAAAGATGGCACAGAAGATACCCTGTATTATCCACATTGATGTAATATGTAGTTTTAATAAAATACTTTGCACACAGACCCATGGTTCCTTTTCAGAGTTTTATTTAGATACTGGGGTGGTACTCTTGAAACATCTCTGGAGGTTACAAAACAGGCTTTGAAAAAATCTACACATACAACGCTTTCTTTGCTATTTTTCACAAACTGTAACACCATTTCATAATTTTTCATAGGGTCCTCAGAATATAACAGTAAAATATTTTCAAAAGACATGTCTTTACAGTGATGGTGTAAGAAAGACACAGAGGAAACCACAGGTGGTTGATAGAGTATGTTGTAACTGTCTGTTATGGTACACTGTAGTCTCACAATACTTTTGTAAAAAGTCCATATTACTTCTATGAAACAATAAACTATCAGGAGGATGTCTGTAAGAATTTAAAAAAAACCTTGCTGATGCCATTTTGACTCAGATACAGTAGACTCTCAATTATCCAGCACCCATGGTGGATGCTGGGTAACTGTAGTTTCTAGATGCTTGAGAGTTATTGTAAAAATAGTTTTGTCTCCCTTCTCACCTCACTCTATCATTCCCCCTACCCCCACTTGTAGATCTAGCATCTGTTCTTTTCTTCTTTCTTGGTCACTTTCTCTCCCCACTCCCTCCCATACCAGAAGCAGCAGAGCTGGTCCTGACAACCCTCCCTCTCTCTGTTCCCCGAAGCAGCAGAGTTGGTCTGATAACTCTCCTTCCCTGAAAGCAATAGTGGCAGACGGTGAGCAGAGGAAGGGCTGGTAAACAGGCTGCTTTCAGCCAGCCCCAGCAGGGCCTTTGCTTTGCCATGTCACTTCCAATTTGTTTTAAATCTACTTCATCGCATGCCCCCTAGTCCTAGTATCTTTGGAAAAAGCAAATAAGCAATTCACATCTACCCTTTCCACTCTGCTCAGTATTTTATAGACCTCTATCATCCCGGAGCCATCTCTTCTCCAAGCTGAAGAACCCTAGCCACTTTAGCCTTTCCTCATAGGGAAGTTTCCCCATCAATTTTATAATTTTCATCACCCTTCTCTGTAAAAGTGGCTTTTGTATTATGATTCATCTTGTTTTAAAAATCAGGCAAGTAAATTCATGTGTCATCAAGAAATCTGCTGGTATGTTAGTCTGCTTTCTTTCAGCTGGAGGAAGGGTACAGCACATGTGTCTATTGAAGAAGAGGACAGGGGATCTGTGAGCAGGATGTTCTATGTCTTAGAAGCTTCAAAGAAGCTTTGGATAGGTACTTGGAAGACAAAGGGATTGAGGGGTACAGATAAGAGTAAAGGTAGATTATAGGGATGGGATTAGAGGTAAGTTACAAAATTAATCAGGGACCACTGTTCAGGCACTAGGCCTGATGGGCCATCGTGGGAGCGGACCGCTGAGCAAGATGGACCTCTGGTCTGACTCAGCGGGGGCAACTTCTTATGTTCTTGTGTTCTTCTTATAGGCTGATGCTCAGAACTCTGGTGCTATAGAGAACAGTGCCAGAAAATACTGCATGAATAATGCAGAAAACAAATTCCCAATGCTCAACACTAATGGCATGCAAGTTATTGAGCATTGGGAAGTTAAGCGGGAGGAGCATGCTTGAAGCTGTGCAGTAAGTCTAATTCTTGTGTGCATGCCTGGCCAACCAGGGGAGCAGCGAGCCCATGCTAAAGAGTGAAGGCCAGCAGGGAGGAGAATGAAATTTTTTTACACATGGCACTACACATATTCCTCCCCTTAACTTCTCAATTTTAACAACGCACCTATTATTTGCATACCATTAGCACAGAGAATTGGGAAGATTTTTTTGGCACTGCTCCAATGGTATTTTCCACGCTGGAGTTCTTCTGCAAGGACTGAGTGACACTAGGGATCAAACGAAGAGGGTAAAAGGAGCTCATGAGTAATTTTAGGAAATATATCTTTACAGGAAGTGTAGTGAATATATGGAATAGCCTCCCAGTACAGGCGGTGATGAGGAGAGTATCACAATTCAAGAAAGCATGAACAAAGGATCTCTGAGGGAGAAGGGGGTGTAGAGATTAGGTTGTTGATTTGGATAGGCAGGCTGCATAGACCATATGGTCTTTTACTGCCATCAGTTTTTATACATATAAGGTTAACTCAGTGCTTGAGGGTTGCAACCCTATTGGGTTTTCAGGATTTTCACAGTTAATATGCATGAGATGTATTTGCATGCAATGGAGGCACTGCATACAAATAGATTTCATGCATATTCATTAGGGAAATCCTGAAAATCTGACTGGGTTATGGCCAAGGACTGAGGTTGTGTACACCGGATATAAGGAGGTTAAATAGGTGGCGTAGCGAGAGTAGGAGGCACCCAATGTGGTTGCACCCTCTGTCCCCCACACCACACTCACGCCCTCCCTTCCTCTTTAAATCTTTGTCAGCGCGAGCAGCTTTTTCAGCCAGCTGATTGCGCCAGCGTTGGCTTTCCCCTCTGATGTCATTTCCTGGCCCCACAACCAGGAAGTGATTTCAAGGGGAACTAGGCCAGCATGAACAGCAGGCCAGAGAAGTTGATCACACTGGCAAAGACTAAAGAGCTACAGGGGGAGGGGGGTGGACGAGCCTGGAGTGGGGGATGCAGAAAGTTGCCGGCACCCCCCTTACTACACCACTGGGTTAAATAGCAACAAGCCGTGCTTCTGTTTCAGCAAACTGCTTAAAGGCCCTAATAGCTAATTGCTTAGGTTTATTGAGTAAACACAGCGCGAGAGACAGACATAAGACTGGAAGGAAATCTAGCTCATAGTCTGTACTGTCTTCCTGACAGTATTCCAGCCTCATTTTTGTTTCTCTGCCCTCTCCCCTACTTTATTCTTTCTATTTCTTTTTATTTCCACTTACAGTACATTACTTTTTCCAGAAGGCTTGTCTAAGAAAGCGTCTCTCAAACTTTCTCGAGCCAGGGCACACTAAAGGTAGTGGCAAGGCACCTGGAAGTGCGCAAACGTCGCTGTGATGACATCATGCGCATGTGTGACATCATCACATCGAGATCCACGCATGTGCAGAGGCCTTCTAGACCAGTGTTCTTCAACCTTTTTACACCTATGGACCGGCGGGGAAAAGAAAATTATTTTGTGGACCGGCAAACTACTAGGACTGAAATTTAAAAACCCCGTTTCCGCCCCGTCTACGCAAGCTCGGTCCTCGCAAACTATCTGATTCCATCCGCACAAGCCTCAGTTATGATTTTATACTGAATGTATTTTATTAAAGTATAAAAAGAAACAATATTCTGTACAATTGTCATTTTATAAATACAAATAATACAGAGCAAGGATCAACAAAACCCCTGTTTCCCCTCCCCTTCACATATATCCCCTCTACTATCAAGAAAACTGAATAAATTATTACAGAATGCTACACAGAAATATCATGCTAACAGAATACCGCAGTCACACATAGCAGGAATAGGGTTAGGGGAGTGCAACTAGGGCAACTGCCCCCCTGGTCAGAGAGAGCCCTAAGCCACTGCCTGGACTTTGCAGTCCCCAGTTATGTCTAACACCAGCTCTAGCAGGATATATATTTCAAATCTCATATATTCTAATCACAAAATAGAAATAAAATTATTTGTTTCTACCTTTTGTTGTCTCTGGTTTCTGCTTTCATCTTCTTTTCACTCTCTTCCTTCCAGCGTCTGCCCTCTCTGTCTCTTCAATCCAGCATCTGCCCCTTCCATCTACTGTCTGACTTCTCCCCCTTCCATATGGTATTTGTCTTCTTTCTATGCCCCCCTCCCCTTTCCATCCAGCCTATGCCCCTCTCTCCTTTTTTACACGATTCATTCCAGCTTCACTGCTCTCTTCATTTTTATCTCTCCTACACCAGATCTAGCATCTTTGTCCCTCTCAATTTCTCTGCTGATCTCCCTTCCCATCTCATTCCTGTCTCTCCCCTTCCCCTCCTCTAATCTCCCTGCAAGCCGTTTCCTTCCTTTTTTCTTCTCTCTTCCCTCCTCCCCCCTGTCCAGCAGTAACTCTCTTCCCTTTCCTTTCCCTCCTCCCCTACCAGCAGCATATCTCCTTCTCCCTTCCTCCAGGTCCAGTAGCAGCTGTCCCTTTTTTCCCCTTGCTCAGCAGCTTCCCAGACTCCTTTCCCTCCTCCCCTCCCAGCAGCATCTCTCCTTCTCCCTCTCCAGGTCCAGTAGCAGCTGTCCCTTTTTTTTTTCACCATGCCCAGCAGCTTCCCAGACTCCTTTCCCTCCTCCCCTCCCAGCAGCATCTCTCCTCCCTCTCCAGGTCCAGTAACAGCTATCCCTTTTTTTTTCACCATGCCCAGCAGCTTTCTCCCCTCCCAGCAACTATCCTTACTTGCCAGCGCTGCGATTCAGTAAGGCAGCCTCGGGTCCTTTGTTGGGTCGCACCGCCTCTGAGGAAAGCGGAAGTTGCATCATCAGAGGCGGCCCGACTCAGCAAAAGCTCCAAGGCTTCCTTCCTGAATCGCTGCCCTTGTAAGGAGAGCCACTGGGAGGGGAGAAAGCACAGTCTGAGGCTCCCCATTATCTCTCCGGCCCTGCGCAACTACAGCTCCTCAATCTTGCTGGTCCTGTGCGGACCGGCAAGAAATTGAAGATGTTGATCTCGCCGGTCCTGCGTGGACCTGCAGGAATTTTCTGCGGACCAGCGGTTGAAGAACTGTGTTCTAGACAGACCCAGAAATGCCAGTAGAGCTTGCCAGCAGGGAAGTCTAACAAATATCAACTGAGTACCCCAACCTACCAAGCTCTACCCTATACCAACCCAAGCTCTTCCTCAGATCCCGCCCCTTTACTAATTGTAATGCAATTTTTTCCATTCATTTTTCATATACACACAATATACACAGCAGATATAAATTCTCAAAACTGACACATTTCTATCACTAAATTGAAAATAAAATCATTTTCCCTACTTTTGTTGTCTGGTGACTATTTTTTTGTGCTTTTAACTATGTTTCCAGGACCTTCTTAGCCATTGACTGTTTTCTCGCCTTCACTTTCTGCCTTGCATCCATTTAATTTTTCAAATTTTCTGCTTTATTCTCAAAATCTACTTTTCCATGTCTTACCTTCCCTTCCTCTCTCTCCTTCCCTCGCCGTTTCCATGGTTTGACATCTCTCTCCTTTCCTCCTTTCCCCCCAGTAGTCCGACATCTCTTGCCTTCCCTCCCTCCTCCCAATGGTCTGACATCTCTCTCCTTCCTTTCCCCCTTCCCAGGCTGGCATCTCTATCCTCTGCTTCCCATAATCTGGCATCTCTCTACTACTACTACTTATTATTATTTCTATTGCGCTACCAGATTCCCCTCCTTCCTTTCTATTCCCTGGTCTGGTATCTCTCCCTTTTAATCATATCCCCCCCCCAGTGTAACATTTTTCTCTCCCATCCTTTTGCCCCCTGCAGTTCATCTCCCTTCTCTTCCTCTTTTCTAGCCCTGCTCTCAATCTATTCTCCCTCATTTCCAACAGTCCAACATTTCTTTCATTCTTCCTCCTGCATGCTTCTCCTCCGGTCATCCTTCCCTCCCCTAACCAACATCTCTCTCTCTCCCTCCATGAGTCCAACTTTTCACTCTCTGCCCTCTCCTCCTTCCCCCCCCCGAGTGTGACATTTCTCCTTCCCTGCTTTCTGTTCTCCCCTCCATCTCACCCTCTCCATGAGTCCAACCCTTTCTGCCTCCTGCACACTTTTTCTCCCTACTTGCCTCTTCCCAAGTGTGATATCCTTCCTTCCCACTCCCCAACCCATGTTCTTTCCCCATGCATCATTTCTCCTTCCTCCTTTCTCCATGTTCATTTCTTCTTCTATCATCACTCTCACTCCTCCTGAAACAATTTTCCTTCCTTCCCTCCTCCAACCTCATTCACAGCTAATATGCTCTCTCCCCATCCACCATCTCCCCCTCCTCTCCAGAGTGTAGCATCTTTCCTTTCCCTCCCATAGAAACATAGAAATAGACGGCAGATAAGGGCCAAGGCCCATCCAGTCTGCCCACCCTAATGTCCCTCCCCTACCTTCGCCCTGTGAATAGATCCCTCCCCTACCTTCGCCCTGTGAATAGATCCCATGTGACGATCCCATTTGGCCTTAAAATCAGGCACGCTGCTGGCCTCGATCACATGCAGTGGAAGACTATTCCAGCGATCAACCACCCTTTCTGTGAAAAAGAATTTCTGGTGTCAGCTCGTAGTTTCCCTCCCCTAATTTTCCATGGATGCCCTCTTGTTGTCGTGGGACCCTTGAAAAGGAAGATATCTTCCTCCGTCTCTATGCGGCCCGAGAGATACTTGAACGTCTCGATCATGTCCCCCCTCTCTCTGCGCTCCTCGAGTGAGTATAGCTGCAATTTGTTTAGCCGTTCCTCGTATGGGAGATCCTTGAGTCCTGAGACCATCCGGGTGGCCATTCTCTGAACCGGGTGGCTCCCCTTCTACCACGTCCAGCAGCACCTCTTCTTCTACCTTCCCTCTCCCTACCACCTGTCCAAAGCACCTCTTCCTCTCCCCAGTACCCCTTCTCCATTCCCCCTGTCCATCAATACCCCTTCTCCCTTCCATCCTCCTCCCTTGTCCAGCAGTACTTCTCCCGTCTCTAGCGGCAGCTCACTGTGTGCTTTTTAACTTGGTCACACAGCTGCTGCTAGGATTAATTTAGACGCAGTTTCATCCGGGAGCCTCAAGGCCTTTGCTAGGCTGGCCCGTTTCGATGGTGTCATCCGGCCTAGCAAAGGCCCTGAGGCTCCCGGATGAAACTGCGTCTAAATTAATCCTAGCGGCAGCTGTGTGACCAAGTTAAAAAGCACACGGAGCTGCCGCTGCTGTTCGAGGGTGGGGAGGGGGTGTGTGCAGAGAGACAGGAAGATGCTGCCAGGGGTGGGGGTTTGCGCACAGAGAGAAATGTGATAGCAGCAGGAAGATGCTGCTGGGGGGTGTTTCATGTGCAGAAAGAAATGTGATGGCAGCAGAAAGATGCTGCTGGGGGGTTGGTTCACATGCTAAGAGAAACGTGATGGCAGCAGAAAGATGCTGCTGGGGAGGGGCGTTCGTGCACAGAGAGAAACATGAAGGCAGCAGGAAGATGCAGCACCAGCACTACAGGAGGTGCCGCACAGTGAGAAGCAAGTCAGTTGGCCGGCGCTTCTCTTCCTCCTCTGTGAGCCGTGGCATACTTGGAATTTCAGAAGGCACAGTTTGCGATACACTGGTCTAAGAGTACTAGTTGCTCCTTTCAGGTTTCTAGAGCTCCCTCTAGTGGTCAGTTGCACAAAATTTAGGAAAATGATAGAGAATGACACATGGACAAAGTTTATTCCCATCTCCGAAGGCTCTGTCCCTATTCCCACCCTGTCCTCATCCCCACAGGCTCTGCCCTCATCTGCACAAGCCTTGTTTCTATCCGCATATACTTTAACCTGCTTTTCTGCAAAAACACAAAGGAGATGCAAGATGCTCCAACAACAAAGAGCAAAAAGAGGGAGTGAGTAAAAAAAAAAGCTCAGTTTAGCACACTATAATAAAATTAGTTAGATGGGAGCTGATATTCTAAGGCACTTAGGCCCAGATGTTCTAAAATTAGCGGTAAAATCCTTACATTGGTTGGAGTGGTAGTAAATTGTCCAATTTGAAAATGACAATTAATGCTCGAAGAACCTCCTTATATACTGATTCATCCCTATAATAGGGCTCGACTCGGTTCACTAAAATTAATTGTAGAACAAGATAGTCTTCTCCGCAAATCAAAGACAGTTGCCTATGTAGCAAGGGAACCGGAGATCTGGTTGCATCCGAGGTGATTTGAAGGTGCAGGAGAACTTAGAAAAAAAAGGATTGATAAAATCCAAGATAACCGTCGGCAGAGTTTTTGCACCAGAAACCATTCAAAAACAGCAATTTTAGGGGTGTGGGAACACAAGGGAACATGCAGAAACCTTTGAATTTAACATTTACAGACACCCCCAACCACACACACACACTTCTCCTCATAGGCTATAACAGCCTTACTCACTGTGACCTGTGCTAGCATGTGCTGCAGCCTGCCTCAACTCAAAATGTAATCAATCAACCAGATTTGAGAGGAATTTTAGCTGCTAAATTTCAGACCATTCTTCAAGCTTCGCTAGGTCCTTCCTCATGTTATTCACACCATCAGGGGTATCTACTATATTGCATCCATAAAGAGGCAAATCTTACCTGGCAGCCCTTCAGCAATACTGCTTACAAAAATGTTAAAAGAACAGGCCCAAGAACCGAACTTTGAGACACACTAATAGCAACTACAGTAGTAACATTCCATTCCTCAGAGCAATTTCCACTGACCACTACTATGGTGCCCATACCTATGGCACTCAGTTTATTTATTAGACACCTGTGTGGAACACTGTCAAAGACTTTACTAAAATCTAAATACACCACATCTAGTGAACCCACTCTGTCCAATTCTCTGGTCACTCAGTCAAATAATTATTTGAATTAATTTTGTTATTCTTTTTATATGAATTATTATTAATTTTAAGAATCCAATAAAAATGTTTGCCATTACAGTAGACTTGTTTCCATAAGTGTTTATGTAATTTGCTGATGCAGTACAACTGTTGGGCAGATTATTTAGTTGTTTTTTGTTTTTCATAACTAAGGGTCCCTTTCAGAAAGCCCTGGTTGTAATTTCCCCTTGGCAAATGCACAGAAACCCCAAAGAATTGAATGGGCTTGGGTGCATTAGACACAGGGAAATCACTACTGTGGCTTTATAAAAGCAGCCCTTACAGCATTTTAAGTGCCTTGTGGCCATAGGTATAAAATAGGATGGTCGCCATTTAGCATGCTCTAAGATTTAGTAAAAGCGACCCCCCACTCCTGATGTCATATCCCCCTCTTCCCTGTTCTTTTACTTTGTTTTTAATGATGTATTTATTGACTCCCCCTTCCCCTCAAGTCCAAGTTTGTATTTGTAAATTGTCCTTAATGTTCACTCTTCCCCTTCTTATAATTATATATATATATATATTTTAAAACCTTTAAATTTTTTAGCATTGTAAACCGGCTAGATGCACGTCGATGGTCGGTATATACTAATAAAACTTGAAACTTGATCAGGTACTCTCTTAAGGGCGCTCTTTGCAGCTGTATACCTAATACCCAGCCCCAAATGACTTCTCACCACTGCTATTTAGCATTCATAAATAGAAAGCACCCTTAGCAGGGCCTAACAGAATCGGCATGATAAGCGTAATAAAGCAAATAGAACCAAACTATCGTTACCATCGAAAATCAGCTCCTAAGGCACAACAAAACTACGTATATCTTTTTGATTCCTGTGGCCGCCGAACCTTGTTTTGGCTGTAGAATTCCTTCCGCCCTAAACAAAATCCGCCACACCTTACCCAAACACCACTAGTCTAGAATGGTTGAAGGATGTGGATGACGTCACTTGAAACCGTTGCATTTCACGTCGTGAGGGGGGTGTGACTGAATGACGTCACGCAGGGGCGGTGCCGCAGCGGTTGGGTGGGCTGAAGGAGCGCGCAGTGGCGGATGTGGTGGCGGTAGTGTGATTTGCGAGTAGCTGTTGGAGCCTTCCAAGAGCAGCAGTCTGGAAAGTAACGACGGCCATGGATAACAGTAGTGAGCAAGGTGAGGATTTTTCAGCTTAAGATGTACGGCTTGTAACGTGTCTGGCGTCCTGTTCTGGACGTTGTGTTCGGTTGCAGTATGTTTGCTTTCTCACCCTTTTGTAGGGTGTGTGTGTGACCCCTGGCCTTGTCTGCGTTGTAGTGTGTATGTGTGCGCTCGCGCCCCCACCCCTCATCCGGGGGGGTGTTTGGTTTGTAGACCCTTTTTTCTTTTTCCCCCTATCCTTAAGGGTGAGGGCATTTGCAGGTTGTGGTGTGTCAGGTGGGAATGATGAGTTTTCTTTGACAGATCCCATTTAGGGAAGTGGGAATGGGCTCTGATTTTGTGGGAGAGCAGGCTTGTGTTTTGTCTCTTTTCTGATTTACTTCTTGCAGTGCATATAAATGTTTCATTTTCTTTTCTTCTCCCCTCCCCCCTTTTACATGGCTTGTCTTTGTTATGCAGTGTTTTGGAGTTTAAGGAGATCCCATGTTGTGCAATTCTCATGAGGGCTAACTAGCAGGTCCTCTTTTTGAAAGGGGGCGTTATGAACGTAAGTTGCTAACAGTGCAGACGTGTCTTATTTAAGTGAGATCAGACGGCCTATGGATTGGTTTCTTTTTCAAAAAAATAAGGAAAGCATTTGACACCGGAGGAAAGCTTCATTTCTTGTTGCTGGAAGCAAGTCTAACAAATATGAAAAAATAACCCTTTTTTTTGCATGATTGTATTTTCTGCAACTTTGGCTTCTGGTGAGCTTTGGAAAAGTGAAAAAGTTTGTGTGAGTGTGTGTATATAGATTCCTTTTTGGGTTTAAAAAAAATCTTACTTAACCTAACATGTAATTCACCTTTTTGGGGCATCTTGTATACAATATATGTTGTTTATTATTACCTTGTTTCCTGTTTTTAAAAGCTTATTTGAGTACTTTCATATTTTTAACACCTATCTTGTAGGATGGTTGGATTAGCTTCTAGAAAGAATCGGCAAAGCACACTGACTTGCTTAAATTCAAAGTAAGCGAGATTATCTAAAAGGAGTATTACTTAGGGTTATCAGATTTCCTCTTTTAAAAAAGAGGACACTTGGCCCTACCCTCACACGAACCTCATGTTTCCTTCCCCGAGCTCTGGGCTGTGTCTAGAGGGCCTCTGAGCATGCGATGACATCGCGTTCATGCTCGCATGCATGAGATATCATCATGTCGACATCTGCTTATGCGCAGAGGCCTTCCATATCTGGCCCTGAACTTGGGGCCTTCCAAAACCCTGACAAGCTGCCAACAAATATCTTCCTACTTGGGGCCATGACACCAATAGTGCTTCACAACATTCATTCCTACCAGAACACTTGGCCTTGGTCATACATGTAAAACACAGATAAACCCTATGCAAATACAGGTCCACAAACTAAACGTCCTAATACACACAAACGAAAACCTAAGATGCCAGACTGCATGCAGTACAACAACAGAGAAGTAGAAAGAAATACATTTCTTCCTAAACAGAGCAAAATATAGACAACAGATGTAAATTCTGAAAATTGACACACATTT
Organism: Geotrypetes seraphini; assembly: GCF_902459505.1. NCBI lineage: Eukaryota > Metazoa > Chordata > Amphibia > Gymnophiona > Dermophiidae > Geotrypetes > Geotrypetes seraphini. Next base: position 90,070,269 of record NC_047085.1, read on the forward strand.
CAATCACTAAATTGAAAATAAAATCACTTTTCCTACCTTTGTTTAGTGATTTTATTTTTCTGCTCCTCTTTTCTCAGTCTCTTGTTGCACTTCCTTTTGTCTGTTTCCATGGCCTTCTTATCCAATTGCTGTTTTTCTCTCCTTCATTTTCTACCCTATACTCATCTTTGTAATTATAATAATAATAATTTTTATTTTTGTATACCGCCTAACCAGCAGTTCATAGCGGTTTACACAATAGGTACTCAGCGTACAATATAATAATATCATATATAATAAAATTCTAAGTAACTAATAAAAGCATTAAAACTAATGATTAAGGAAAACACAAAATAAACTAAAATAAGTATCGATAAAAAGATTAAAAGTATATTATAACTACATAATATAAATCAATAATGTATATTATATTGTTTAAATAAGTGGGTTTTAAGATCCAACTTTCTTCCAGTTTTCTGCTTCCTCATCAAATCTATCAACTTTTCCATGTCTCCCCTTCCCATCTATCCACATGTACCATCTTCTCCCCTATTCCCATCTATCTATACACCGCATTTCTTCCTATCCCCTCTCCTCCCATCCTTATGCACCATCTCTTCCCTCGCTCTCCCCTTCTCTACCCCTCACATCTCTGTGCACCGAGTACTCCATCCCTCTCCCTTTCTTCTCCATCCCTGTGCACCATCTTCTCCCTCTTTCCTTCTCCTATGGCTAATCCCCCTTTCTCCCTCTTGTGGTCTGGGATCTTTATCCTCTCCTTCCTATAGTCTGGCATCTCTCTGTCTTTCCCCTTCCCCCTCCTCCTTCCTTTCCCTGGTCCAACATCTCTCTATTTTTCCCCCACTCCCTTCTCCATCCAATGATCTGACACATCTCTCCTTCCCTTTCCTTTCTCCCGTGGTCTGGTATATCTATCTACCCCTTCCCTGGAGGTCTAGGGTATCTTTCCTTCCCTTTTGTCCCCATTCCTGTAGTCCAGAATCTTTCTTACACCCCTCCGACCCTGTGCTTGCTCACCTTACACTGCCTTTGGCTATCTGGAAGCTTTTTCTCCGCAGAGAGAAAGCTTTTTGGTCACCAAAGGCAGCTTGTTTAGTTCACTGTTGCTGATGACTGCCAAAGAGTTACAAAAACACTGTGTGAGCAAGTACAGGATACCGCGTGTGTGTGTGGGGGGGGGGGATCTGGAGAGGGAGGAGGACTCTGGATAGGTATGTGGGGGCAGCTGTAGAGGGAGGAGGACTCCGGATGGGTGTGTGGGGGGGAGGGGGGCTGAAGAGTCAACAGGACTCCGGATAGGTGTGCGTAGGGAGGAGGAAGAGGAGGATTTTGGGTACATTGAGCTGCTATAGGATTAACAGATGTCCAGTTTACCTGGACAAAAGTTGTTAAATTGAAAAACTGCCCGGACTCCTGACTGTTCTCAAAAAGAAGACATGTCCGGGGAAATCTGGTAACCCTAGTATTACTACTTAAATATTGCATTAGGCATGAAATAATAGTTTAATATGAAACATGGTGCTCTTAATAACTTTTTGCTCAGCATGCAGCTTGGATTGAATAAGTTATTGATACTTCTGTTCTAATGTATGTTCTCTATGGATGGATGGATCTGTAAGAATTTTTTTTCTGTTGGCAGCCAAACAAAATTCTTCTTTTGTGACTAGGGCAGGATTAAGATATAGGGAAAGTAGGAATGCCCTTAATGTTCAAAAGTATAGGGTGTCACTGTGAGATGTGCTCAGGACTCAAAAGATTAGGATAGTCGACTCTGGCTTCATGCATAAAAGGCCAGAAGGTAGAAAGATAACAAATGTGACTGGACTGGACTTTTTTTTGTTTGTTTGTTTTTAGCATGCTATAGCTCTCTAGTTCTCCACAATACAGAGGCTGTGGTAGGATGCAACTAATGGGAAGGTTGCTCTAGACCAGGGGTGCCCACACTTTCTGGGCTTGCAAGCTACTTTTAAAATGACCAAGTCAAAATGATCTACCAACAATAAAATAATCCCCCCCCCCCCCCCACAAAGCACACTGTACACAGAGAAAATGTTAATTATCATTTATATTCTGGGATTTTTTTCAAAGAGGTCAAGGCAGATGACTCTATGGACTGTCACCTCGATAGCAACCATACAAAAATAGACAAAATATACACTTCCTCCTCCCCATTCGCGGTTCTTGCACTCGTGGTTTCATATAATCGCAATTTTTTCTGGGGAGGGGGAAAATAAAAAAAACAGTCTTAATGTAAAAAAAATCCATCTTTTTTTCCTCCCTGCCACCTTCCCAGCCTTACCTGGTGGTCTAGAGGACTTTCGGGGCAGGAGCGATCTTCCTACGCTCCTGCCCCGTGCAGATCGCCATGAGGAAATGGCTGCTGGGAGTTCCCGTAGTCTCTTGAGACTATGTCGGGAACTCCCTACAGCCATTTTCTGATGGCGATCTGCACGGGGCAGGAGTGTAGGAAGATCGCTCCTGCCCCGAAAGCCCTCTACACCACCAGGTAAGGCTGGGAAGGCGGCAGGGAGGTGGGGGTGGGTCAGAGCCGGATAATCGCGGTTTTTCGCGAATGACGAGGGATAAGTGTAACCTCCCCTCCCTTTTTACTAAACCACGATAGCAGTTTTTAGCGCAGGGAGCTATGCTGAATGCCCAGTGCTGCTCTCGACGCTCATAGGCTCTCTGCGCTAAAAACCGCTATTGCAGTTTAGTAAAAGGGGGCCATAGTGCAAAATATAGACAGCAGAAGTTTGAATATTTCAGTTTTTGGAGTCCTCTAAAGGTTATATTGCAAAAAGAGCAACATTACTGGTAACATTAAAATCTGAAATGGAAAAGTAAGCTATTCTTAAACTTTATTTTATTTATAAGCAAGCTCTTTTCTGTGGACAGAAATTAAATGTGTTTCCAGATGCTCCAGGCAAACATAATATTGGAGAAGACAGTTCCTACAACAGTTCCCTCTAAGCTGCGCTGGCGTGCGCTGGCGCACAAAATATTAGGTCGCAGCGCACAAGTTTCTCGTCACAGCGCAGGACCGGCAAGATTGACTAATTTGAACTTCCTGCCGGTCCGCGCAGGACCGGCAAGATCAGCATCGGAAGCGTGCGCTGGGCCGGAGAGATCTTGGGGAGCCTCCGACAGTGGCTTTCTCCCCTCTCTGCAGCTCTCCTTTACTTCCCAGCACAGCGATTCACGAAGGCAGCCTCGGGGCTTTTGCTGAGTCGCGGGTGCCTCTGATGATGCAACTTCCTCTTTCCTCAGAGGCGGCGCGACACAACAAAGGACCCGAGGCTGCCTTCGTGAATCGCTGCGCTGGGAAGTAAGAAGAGCTGCTGGGAGGGGAGAAAACCACTATCAGTCTGGGAAGCTGCTGGGCAGGGGAAAAAAGGGACAGCTGCTACTGGAAAGGGAGAAGGAGAGATGCTTCTGGGAGGGGAGGAGGGAAAGGAATCTGGGAAGCTGCTGGGCCAGGAAAAAAAAAGGGACAGCTGCTACTGGAGAGGGAGAAGGAGAAGGAGAGATGCATCTGGGAGGGGAGGAGGGAAAGGAATCTGGGAAGCTGCTGGGCCAGGAAAAAAAAGGACAGCTGCTACTGGAGAGGGAGAAGAAGGAGAGATGCTTCTGGGAGGGGAGGAGGGAAAGGAATCTGGGAAGCTGCTGGGCAAGGAAAAAAAGGGACAGCTGCTACTGGATAAGGAGAAGAAGGAGAGATGCTTCTGGGAGGGGAGGAGGGAAAGGAATCTGGGAAGCTGCTGGGCAAGGAAAAAAAAGGGACAGCTGCTACTGGAGAGGGAGACGGAGAGATGCTGCTGGGAGGGGAGGAAGGGAAGAGAGTTACTGCTGGACAGGAGGCTGGGAGAAAGAAAGAAAGGGGGCAGGCAGGGAAACAGAAGGAAAGAAGAGAAACAGAAAAAAAGAAAGAAAGGTCAGGGAGAGAGGAAGAAAAAGTTGGGGGAGGGAATGAGGTGTGGAGGAGAGAAAGCATACAGGCTGATAGAAGGGAAGAAAGATTGGATGCACAGTCAGAAGAAGAAAGTGCAACCAGAAATCACCAGACAAGATAGGAAAAATGATTTTATTTTAAATTTAGCAAAGTGGAGGCAGTATTACCACAGTTTTCAAAGGAATTTGCCCAAATAACTTAATAGTTAACTGGGTAAATTCCCAGAGATGAAAACTTCCCTTCACTTACTATGCACAGTTCTGAATTTATATCTGCTGTCTATATTTTACAATATGGTCCCCTTTTACTAAACCGCAATAGTGGTTTTTAGCGCAGGGAGCCTATGAGCGTCAAGAGCAGTGCTGGGCATTCAGCGCAGCTCCCTGCGCTAAAAACTGCTATTGTGGTTTAATAAAAAGGATGGAGGGTATATTTGTCTATTTTTGTATGCTATAAAAACCAAATACAGAGAGAGACTGAGAGCTGTTGACGAAGAGCTACGTGTGTGTCTTTCTTCCATTCCAGCCAGAATATCAGCTTTGTGTTCAGCCAAACAGGCCCAGGTTTCGCACTGAATAAAGTATTTTATAATTTTTATAATTTTTATTTCATAATAAAGTAATTATAAAATACTTTCTTTGTGTTTATTTGATTCCTATTCAAGAGAATTACTTTATATATAGTCAATATAGGCAGAGAGTTAAATTTTTTAACATTTTCTAATGGTGGTGTGCCTCGTGATTTTTTTCATGAAACAAGTGTGCCTTTGCCCAAAAAAGGTTGAAAAACACTGGTCTAGAAATTGAAAGCATCAAACGTATTGTCTTCTGGACTGTTTTTAATTTACAGTTTACACATATGGATGTAACAGACATAACTACATTTGTTGTAAAACATTTATTAAGATATCATTTCATCCCTACAATTTCTGTGTTCTTAAAAATATTATTTAACGTTATTTAATTTAGCGTGTAGGCCTAAAATTCCTTTGAATACCTCGTCCTCATGTATCAGCAACTTTGACAACATATTTATTTGGCTCATAACTTGCTGGCGCCCGATATTTTTAGCTCACAGTGAAAAAAGTTTGCTCACAACACCCGCCCGCTTAGAGGGAACACTGCCAAGACACAAGTTTTGGCAGTAGGAGCTTTATTCTTCCTTAAATTTCCTTGTAAATGTTTGGTTACATATGAGAGTAATAAGTATAGTTTTGTTGACCCATCTCAATTGGAAATTTTCTTACAAGATAAGCCTAAAGTAGTTAAATTACCTGAGATTATTACAGAGGTTGATGAGAAGTGATAAAAGAAAGGAATATAGATGTGTTTGCCAGATTATAATTTAATTATCTTGTAATTATGTGATTTGTCGGATGATGTCACAGTCTCAATAACGTGAACATGGAATTGAATTTATTTTCTTTGATATAATAATTAACTTGTCTATATTAGTGTGTATTCCTATTTTTATTTGTTGTAATAAATGATTAAATGTATACAAAAAAATAATATAGACAGCAGATATAAATTCTCAAAACGGACACATTTTGATCACTAAATTGAAAATAAAATAATTTTTCCTACCTTTGTTGTCTGGTGATTTCATGAGTCTCTGGTTGCACTTTCTTCTGACTGTGCATCCAATCTTTCTTCCCTTCTTTCAGCCTGTATGCTTCCTCTCCTCCAGACCTCATTCCCTCCCCCAACATTTTCTTCCTCTCTCCCTGCCCTTTCTTTCTCCCTGCCTTCCTTTCTTTTTCTTCTCTCTTCATGCCCCCTTTCTTTCTTTCTGTTTCCCTTTTTTCCTTCTGTCTCCCTGCCTGCCCTCTTTCTTTCTTTCTTCCCTCCCCCAAGCCACTGCCGCTGTCATCGGGGAACAGGCCCCAAAGCTGCCGCCCCAAGCTCTCCCTGCGTCAGGCCGACCAGTCTTCCTCTCCCTGACATCAACTCTGCCGTCGGAGAGGAAGTTCCGTGCCAGCCAATCGCTGCTTGGCTGGCCCGAAACTTCCTCTCCGATGGCAGAATTGACGTCAGGGAGAGGAAGGCTGATCGGCCTGGTAGATCTCCAAGGCAAAGTGAGTCTATCACGGAGCCCGGGATGGGCTCCGCAATCGACTTACTTTGCCTTGGCAATCTACCGGTCGATTGCGATCGACCTATTGTCACCCTGCTCTAGACATAGGAAGGACACTGTGTAAGGGCCTGGAAAAGAGCCAGTGGAACCAATGAGTGTCCTGGAAAGGGATTGTTGAAAAGGTGCAGGACCTTTAGAGGAGTAGGAGAAAGCATGAGAGTCTTGTGAATGCACACTGATGGGCAAAGATGGGGCACTAAAGAATGAGCAGCAGACAGCAACTCAACACCAGAAGATAGTGTTGTGTATGTGTATGTTTGAAGAGCAAGAGTATGCATCTGTGTGATGAATGGGTAAGCATGCATGTGTGACTGAAGAGTGAGAGCGTTAATTCATTTGTGTAAGTGTCCCCACCAGAGAGAAATTGTCATATAAATAGTTTCTTTTTGAAAATTTGGGCTGGTGCAGAAATTTGATCTTAATACTGTATTGTACAAAGTTCTCATCATTACTTTCCAGGCACCTTAGCACAGATTGTGATCCCTATCTGGGACAGATAGGGAGATTCTTTATGCCATACTTGCACATGGTTTAACCAATTTCAATATTATTAATTTCTCCTTTTATTTTTTGTACATTGCCATGAACCGAAAGGCATTTGTGCGTTTATATAAATAAAGAATTATGCTATGTTATCTCTCCTATCCTTCCTGTAGTCTGACACATCTTTCTCCTCTCCATCCTTTCTATTCCCTGGTCTAGCATCTCACTCGTCTTCCCTTTCCCCTTCCCCCTACTATGGGCTGGCATCTCTGTCCTGTCCTCCCTTTCCCTTCCTTCCCCTGGATGGAAGTGGACCTTGCTGCACCTCCCCACGGCTGCCGATTCTGCTCCGGAACAAGTAAGTGATGTTGGAGGGGGTGGACCGGCAGTCACGGGGAGGTGCAGGAAGGTCCCGTGGCAAAGTAGGGTGAGAGGTTCCGGACCCAGTGTGCCAGCTGTGCACCTCCCTAGAGTGTGCACCCTGGGCGGACCGCCCCCCCCCCCCCCCCCCGCCCAGCCCTTGGTACGCAACTGGGTATAGGCAATTGGAGGACAGTAAGATCTGCCACCAATATCTATGTGTGTCTGTCTACAATGTGTGTGTGTTTGGACAAACTCTCTTCTGGTGGTAGAACATATGCTTGTAGCTTAACTATTAGACTGAGTGTGTTTCTTTGTCACTAGTTTAGGCAAAGTGTTTTTTTTTCCATTGGAATTATCTTTTATACTGATCTACAAGACTTTCTGACTCCTGATGCAGGTGGAGACACTGAAACATAGCCTGTATTAGGTCCATCATTAAAGTAGAACTAACCGGAACTTGAAGGACGTTTGTGCTTTTTTTTATGTCCTTTGTGGTTTATACTCTGAATCCCTCTTTTCTATGTTTTGACCTTTATAGTCGTATGATTTGTGAAATTTGCATTAATAGACACTTATTTGTAAGGTATATCATATTCAGTAAATAAATCTTATGTTGGATAGAATTATTGAAAATGAAAACTTATTTAACCAGAGAACTGGAGAGTGTGGCATAGTGGTTAGAGCTACAGCCTCAGCACCCTGAGGTTGTGGGTTCAAACCCCATGCTGCTCCTTGTGATCCTGGGCAAGTCACTTAATCATCCACTGCCTTAGATACATTAGATTGTGAGCTCGCCAGGACATAAGGAAAATGCTTGAAGTATCTGAATGTAAACTGCTTTGACTGTGGTTGTAAAAACTTCAAAAAAGGCGGTATATGTCCCAATCCCTTTCCTCCTTCCTTTCCCTAATAGGATTTAGAATAGAGTTGCGTAGGGACAGAAATCCCGCTTGTCCCCACCCATCCCCACCATTATCCTGCCTGTCTCCCCCCCCCCCCCCCGTAAAAGTTACCTGTCCTCATAAAAAGCAGCAATTACTTCTGACAGTTTTGATTTTTTTTTAAAAGTCTTAGTTTATTTAAACCAACAATAAAATACGATATAAACAAATAACAGTGAACAGAAATAAGAGATGCATACATCACCGGAAAGAATTAGAATAGACATTAGGTCATGTGACTGTAGGATCAACCATTTCTTATTAAAAGAAATAAGAGTTGGATTTTTTTGGTAATATAAAGCTTGTATCTGTAGAGCAAACTAATCTAGTTCTACCATCTGGAATAGGTAACTTTGTGAGAGGTCCTTCCAAGATCCACAAATGGTTTTTAATGCAGCAATGAGTAAAGAAACAATACAGCATCAAAAT